>NC_134143.1:16661893-16964924 GCF_033958435.1 Carettochelys insculpta
CTTCATTGTACACACACCTGTATGTGCATACACCACATGTTAAGGAATTCAGAGATTAATTCTCCTGAGTAGTTGTTTTTGTTAACCCTGACAGAAGTGCATGTGTGTCATCTTTATATGGCCTTCCTGTTTGGCTTTGATATATTTAAATTATATCTTCATAGCATCTCAACTGTGGTCTGATTGTTATTTCAGTACACAGAAAATCCCTTTGTGTGGATCCCTTCTGCATGTGTCTATAATATTCTTTTGCATGGAAGAACAGAGCATAGAGTTAGAGTAGAAAAGGTGTAAAAATCTAAATAACTTAATTTGAATAGCCACCCTGAATAGCTCATTAATGGAGGCTAGGGGTGTGACACTAGCAGTAACTCAACCAGTTTTCATGAAGTTGACTTTAGTTTGCCATGCTGTAGTGGTAGTGCTGAAGTTGTAAAGTCTGTAAACTCTACCTATGACATGTAATGAAATAGGACCTGTCAAACGAGATTTGCACTTGTTGGCAATGGAATTATTGTCATACACATTTTATGATCTATCAATGATCTGTGTGGTTGTATATTTCAGCCTGATTTCCGGATAGCTGCCACGGGAGTTGTGCTTGATTTAGATAAATCTGTAACAGTTGTGAAGAAACTAAAGCTTACTGGTTTCCCATTTAAAATTTACAAAAACACATCATTTATTAAGGTATGTATTACTCTATAATACTGCTAGAATGGAGTTTGAAAGGAAATACAATTTGGGGCTCTGTTCATAAGTCTTTTACAGGCAGAAGTCTTCTTAATGTAATGAGGATTTTGAGTTAGGAATACTGAATAAGGTCTTTATAATTTTGTTTTTTGAAGTATGTTCAATATGTTTCATAAAATTACCTTGCAGGAAATATAAATGATTATGACAAGCTTCATTGGCTAAAACTCACTTCTAAACTCCCTGTTGTGCGAAATACAGTACTGTCCTCCCAAAAGTTTCATAAAAGTGGGTTGTGGGTAATCAGCTGGCCATGCCTGCCACTTCAGCAAAATGTTAACTCAGCTGCCTGTTCCTCTTCAGCCGGGTTTGGTTCTGTAGAACTTATGAACGTCAGGATGGAAGCTGAAACTTCTGTATGGTTGTGGAGCTGGCTGGGGGAGGAGGTGATGGTAGACTGAGTTTTCAAGAAGCTAAATAGCTTTGGTGAAGCCATCAGGCTGGCCTAAGTCAGGGAAAGAGCTTCAGATAGCAGACTTGGGGTTTGAGCCTGAAAGTTGTTGAGTGCTCTGCAGCTAATTCAACAGTGCATTCAAGCACTCAGAAAACTTTAAGATCACGAGTAGTTCTAGCAACTTCTTGTATTTTTATAAATGCAGAAACAAATGGCCTCAACTGCTGCATTATTAGGTATTCCCTCCCACCTCCTTATCTGACTTCTAAATTTTATATTACGACAACTAAGTCTTTGAAACAGAAATGGGCAGATGCTTTTTAATACATTCATTGTTGATATCGATAAATGCAAAGGTAAAAACTAGAATTTAAGACATTTTATCTCTATTTATATGGTGTATATTAGGTGAAGACAATTAGTTTTCTCTATTCTAATCACTGTCATAGATTCTTAATGTGATCAGTGTTGGTATAAATTTAAGAACAATAATTTATGACCCCAGTTCTGTTTATGATCAACTGCATGTGATTGTGTTTGTGTGACCTAGACCACCGTTTCCCAATTTTATTTGGCCACCGAACCCTTTTAAATGCGAAAGAATTTTGCAGAATCCCTAATAAGTCCGATATACGGAGCTGAAAAAGTAGACCACAAATAAGCAAGGATAAAAATAAACAAATGCTAAACAAAGTCATGAGGTCAACATTTAGTTTAATTGTACATATTTAAAAACAAAAATCACATTTAATGTGTACAAAAAGTAAAGCTCAAAAGCTAATGTGCATTATTGTATTGGTAGTTTTCAATGTATAGTGTTTTTTTTCCCCTTTGGCAAACACTTTTTATATTTGGTTTAATACTGGAAAGTTGAATATGTGTGTCTGGTGCTACATTCAGCCAGTTTCTGTATTTTGTTTTTGTTGCGTAACTCAAGAACCCAGTTTCGCACTAGTACATGCTGCAACGAATAGCAACTGACGAATTTCAGAGCTTGATAAAGCTGAATATTCTTGATGTAAACTGCCCCAAAATGTAATTAAAAAAACTTTAAATTTTTGTATTAATTGGCCGTCTGAAGTGAGGGTAGTATATAATGGGTGATCGTGCCACTGACTGAGCATGCAGCTCTGAGTAGTGACATCATCATCCCCACCCTCTGGCTAAGCTGGTTTTATTCAAGGTCACTTACCTTGGCGCAAACAAATGGAAATTGATTTTAAGAAAATTCATAAATGCTCAAATATTTTTAAAAAATCATAAAATGTTATTGTAATGGAATTTTTGTGCAGAACCCTTCATTTTACTTCGTTTAACCTCAGGGTTCCATGGAACACCATTTTGGGTAACAGTGCCCTAAACAGTCCTGTATGGAAGGAGTGGTAGGATTGTATTTTATTCATCATAAACATACCAGCTTTAATAAACAGTCTGTAATCTTTGTGTTGCATAGGGAATGTTCAATTCTCCATTGGAAGTGGCTAAATTTGAAGGGGCGGCCATTCGCACTGTGAGTGGTATTCGAGGACAGATCAAAAAGGCCCTTAGAAAACCTGAAGGAGCATTCAGGGCAACATTCGAAGACAAGCTGCTCATGAGTGGTGAGTGGCACTTCCAAAATAAGAGATTATTTCCTCCTCGTCCTAGAGTATGGAAGCATCATTTGTATGCTTGAATCTCTAATAACCTAAATGTGAGTTCAGAGAGAACTGAATCTCCTGATTATTTCTCACATGTGGTAACACATGTTTGAAAAATTAGTTGCAAAAATCAGTTCTGTTTTGTTCTTCCTGATGCTATTCTTGAGTAATAGGAAACAGATGAAACAGGCCTGTGAGGTGACCTGTTTCTGTGTGTGTTTTGTAGGCTGTATTCTGGAGAATTTAGAATGGAAGCATATACTGTATGTAGTTGTGTGATTGCTAGAAAGGGATGTATATTATGAATCAGAAAGTTAACAGTCCTAAATCAGAGGCTTTTCTCTAGTGCGATGTGTGATTACAAAGCAGATGTTTAATTTTTAGTGATTTACTGGGGATTCTCTAGCTGACTGTAGTCACATTTAAAATGTGCATTTGGTCACTGCCCTGTGCTGTTTTCTCATATGATTGTAGGTACAGCATACTGAATCTGTACTAGTGGAAAAAAATTAGGAGCATCTAGTTCAGTTTTATAAAACATGTAGAGGGAACACTAATTATTTCTATATGCTGCTGTTGTTATGCACAGACTGTAGGTGAACTTCTTTACTATAGACGATTATAAATGTTTCAATTGGGAAGGAGTATCTCGTACAATGATACTCAACTTAGGACTCTTTAGATGCTTCTCTGTGGGACCTTGTGTCACTCTGCCTGGTTTGAGGTGTCACTCTGCCTGGTTTTCTAGTCACTGCAGGTAAGAGGAATGCTCTTAGAAGTTCCTTTAGTATGTGGTTTGTGATTCAACTGGCTTCCTTATTCAGGTACTGTCTCTGTAGCGTGGATATAGTATACCACATCTTCAAAAGCAAAGTGATTGTTTTCTTTCCTTTCAGATATTGTTTTCATGAGGACTTGGTATCCTGTGTCCATCCCAACTTTCTATAACCCAGTAACATCACTGCTGAAGCCAGCAGGTGAGAAAGATACTTGGACAGGAATGAAGACAACTGGCCAACTGAGGCATGAACTGGGCATCAGACTGAAGCAAAACAAAGATTCTCTCTATAAGGTATCTCTTACATTTTTGTGATCTGCAAGTAAAAACATATAGATTTTGCCTCCACTGTTCCTCAAATCTATGTGCAATTAAGTGTGGTGTGTACATGTTTGAATACATCTCTTCAGTCACAGAATAGTTGGCATAGGTGGTCTTGGGTAGTGTGCAGAACAAGAACCAAGTTGTGGAGTTTGAAGTGTTGAGTTGGATAGTGGATCAATGAGAGTTTACACAGTGACCCATGGAAAATTGGAGAACCAGTGGGACATCCACATGAAATAGCTTTGGGATTGATATAGGCAGACTTCTTAATTACCACAAAGAGAAATATGACTCTCTTATGCCTATATGAAATATGTTTTCTCAGCCAATAGTGAGGGAGAGGAAGCATTTCAATAAGCTCCACATTCCGAAAGCACTCCAGAAGGCGCTACCATTTAAGAACAAGCCTAAGAATCACGAGAAGAAAGCAAAGCCTACGAAGGACCAGTGGAGACCAGCTGTTATCAGGGAGCCTCATGAAAAGAAGGTAATTTTTTGTTTTATTGTTAAATTAATATTTCCTGCTTAAGATTGTGTTGCTTGGATGCTGGTTGACTCTTAGTTTAGTTTCAGAATCACTGAAATGTGCAGCAATTGCCAAAAATTTGTTCCTTTGATTCTGTCTTGCCTCCAGCCAGCATTCTGTAACCTACACACCTGTGTGTGGTTTGTTGTCCCAGGTATGGCACCTAGACCACTTCACAGAGAATTTGTCCTCTACAGCCTAAACTGAGAACCACCTGGCTTTTAGCTCAAACTGTAGAGGCACCTGCACTCAACTCCAGAGGTCCCAGGGTTAAGTCTGCCTGTGGGCATTTACAAGTGGGGCCTCATCCGGGATTTAGAGAGAGTGTATGTATTTAACTCTTGTGTTCTGTTTCAATCAGATATCAGCCCTACTTACTGCTTTGGGTACCGTACATAGTTACAAAATAAAGAAGGCCAAATTAAAACATCGTCAGCAGCTTAAAGATTACCTCAAACGGAAGCAGAAGGAGGAGGAAGAGAAATTTAAGCGGCAAAAGGAAGCCAAGAAAAAACTCTTTCGAATTATGGGACAGAAAGAGAAAAAGAGGCAGAAGTCAAGCTTGAAGGGAGCAGGGGAGAGAGAAAAATGAGTTTCTGCAGGTGTCTTCAGATCGCAAATGGACTTGGAAAATAGTTTTTTTTTCTGTGCACTGTCTACAAACATCAAGTAAAAAGGCAATATCTGAAACCATGCCTTGGAATAAACTGAACTTGCTGTCGAGAAGACAAGGAAAAAATATGAATGACCTCTTATTTGGAAATGCATATAAATAAGAGATGTAAATTATATGAGGGGAGGATTCACATCTACTGGAGAACTGTCTCAGTATTTCCGTGCAGTTACATCCAAACTTCATGCTCTGCCTGCAACTATTAAACTATTTTAATGTTAATTATTGAATGGCATTCATTTATGAATGGACAACATTGATTTCAATGGACTGCTTATGCAATAAGGTGCTACTCAATATAAAGAAGGGTGTTGAATCCACTTAGTGGTTAATAATACTCAGGTCTGGCTGACACCAGAAAATTAGGTCATCATAACTAGATGGCACAGGGCTGTGAAAAATGTACCCCCTGAGAGGCACTGTTAAGACAGAATAAGTCCCTGTGCAGACTGCACTAGATTGATAGAGGAATTCTTCCATCAACTGACTACTACCTCTTGGGAAGGTGGATTACCTCTGCTAGCAGGAGAGGTCCTCTTGTTGACAATAGTGTGTGCATTGGAGTGCTGCAGCAGCACAGGGGCAGTACAGCACAGCACTGGGGGGGAGGGATATCTCAGTGGTTTGAGCACTGGCATGCTAAACCCAGGGTTGTGGGTTCAGTGCTTGAGGAGGCCATTTACAGGTCTGGGGCAAATGAGAAAAAAAAAAAAAAACTGTCAGGGATGGTGCTTGGTCCTGCCAAGAGGGCAGAGGACTGGACTTGATGACCTCCCAAGTTCCCTTCTAGTTCTGTGAGATGCATCTCTCTCTTTAAAACCCTACAACAGCCACATCCTGGAGCAGGCAGAGTTGCATTATTTGGCTTTGGAAGTAGTCACTTTGGTATATCGGGCTCTTGCATTCCTGAACATGAGCCCCACAGAAGTACTTCCCCCTAAGCCTTTCTCCATAGTTCCAAGCCACATGTTCAGAAGAACAGATAATTCATCAACATTCCATCCCTTGTCAGTATTTGGGCAGTTCTTCATGATCTGCTTTGACTATAGCTAGAACCATGAATTCCTCCTCCACAACTTGTACAGGGAAACTGTCTGCTTGGGTGCAAAAGGTGTAATATCCCCACCCTCCCATCAAGTTATCTCAGTCAAGTTAGCATAAACACCCTTCATGCTCAGGTCTGAGCAGGTCAGTTGATCTTAAAATCAATTCAAAGAGGAATCTACAACAGAATTAAAAATGGAGATTAGAAGGAAATGAGAAACATGAAAAATCTCTTTCCACTGGCGTCTAGTGAAGCAAGATTATTTTTATTCTGAAGCACGTAGATCATATCAGGCCTGCTTTAAAAAGTTTATTTTCTGTTACTGGGGTAATTCCAACCTCCGTGTTTGAGACATTAAGTTTTATATGCATTTTTATTCCACGCTACACCATGTTACCAACTTAACTTTTTTTTTTTTTTGTACTTTTACCCTTATTTTACTGCAAAAGCAAGTGTTTAAGCATGCTACAAAATGTTCAAAGATGTATTTCAGGCATTGGGATGGGACTTGGGCAATCCTGGGTGATTCCTGCCAACATGCAAGTATGGGGTGGAGGAGAAGGGAGGTTCAGTCACATTAAAATGACTCATTTGAAAAAGATCAGTCGGGATCAGGTTTAGACGTACCCGCCTTATACATAAAGGCATTGCACTGAATGGGGTGGCTGTAGATTTTCATGTGAGGATTTCACATTCCAGGATTCTCTTAATGTCACTGTGTTGGGAAAAGGCAATCTGCTTCATGTAAAGGAAATTAGTTACATTTTCACAGAGGCCTGGTTTCCACCTCTTGTGAGCAGTAGAGGCATTAGAACTGAACTGACAGCACCTTTGCTGAAGAAGAAAATGGAGGAGAAAGGGACTACAGTGGTGCTTTTCCTTGTGGCCAGAGCCACTCGGACCACACTGGTTCCCAGTAAGAAAACGTGTTCTGTGGCAGGCCAATGCAAAGGCCGTGTTCTGATTTAGCATTAGGCTGGTTTTATACACCCACTATAAATACTATCTAATTCAAAAGGTAAGCAAAATGAATAATTTAAACAGATGCTTCTGTATGAACAAAGGAAATACACCTCAGAATTCTACTTAGAATCTGACCCCAGCATGCTAAATTTTTGGAAGGACCCATTGTGTGTTCATTTTTAATACTTAAATTATTTATGAACACCCAGAAAATTCAGTTCAAGTAAAAGCTCATCTTGTTCAAGACTTGCACTGCTTTAACTAAAGGAAAGATTTACCTAGCTAGGGGAAACGGGGGCTTTATTCCTGGCTCTCCCACTGGCATGCTGGGTGTCTTGGAGCAAGTAATTTCTGTGCCTTAGTTTCCCCCGTCTAACATGAGCATAATAATACTGACCTATCCCCATTCTACTTTTATAAAGCACGTGGAGATCTATAGATAAAAAGCAATGCATAAAAACTAGGTATCTTTTTCATTAAACTGGGGGGAAAAAGGCTGCGTAGTCTCTTTACATCAAAATAAAACCTTCATTTAAATACCCTGCAATACATCATTTTTACATTGACCTATGTGTCTACTGCGGTTTGCATCACTTTAAAACTAAGCTTTAAGTTAAACTGATGTAACAGCTGTGTTAAATCTTGTGTTTTGGGGAAGGGTAAATTGTATCCATGTGAAATTAAAGAGGTAGAAAACAGTGGAGAACTCAACTCCACCTTAACCATGAAAGTGTAACCGGACCCTCCCTAATAGAGAAACTATTTTGAAATCACCAGTAGAGCCTTTTTATTTTAGAAGTTTATGAGGGGAAACACATTAAGTAACCAAGGCAGATCTTTACTTGTTTTGGACTTCAGAAGGGAGCAGCACCCCCAACTGAGAGTCTGGCTAGGTTTCATTACATTTGCTAATTGTTCCTGTGCTGTGATTTAGGATGCTCTAAGGTAAGTCCCTATAAATCTCTGCCTATAATATAAGGGAATTGTGGCACTACTATGTACAGATTAAATGATCACTGAAAATAATGGCTCTAGTACAGCCTTTGCACAGCAGGGAGATCCCATTAATACTGTTGTGTGCTGAAAGCAAACTGAATCCTGGTCACATGCAACTGCATGGTTTTCATTCAGGAAGACTGGAAGACATTGTTTTTTAATAACTATAATGCCTCTGATATACTACTTTGGCCTGTTCTTTCACATTGAAATATGTCTGCTTTCCACAGAATGAGAAAGGGAAGTGGCTTGTTCTCAAACGTCCTGGAAAGCTGGAGTGGGGCTTAGTTCTAAATGGGTCCCTCGTGCAACACCATTGATTCTGGTGGAAATTGCTGGGAGTGATTTGGGCCAGTGCTGTGACCATGCCTGGAAAGTTTTCCGAGATGAGCAATGTTCCTACAGCTGCCAGATGGCAGAACTAGCTGGTGTTATCTTGAGTAAATAAGTAATTTTGCTCATGCCTAGTCCCTAGGTAAACTTAAAAATAAAACCCACTGAGCAATCCCTTTACTTGCTGATTCCAAGCCTGCCCCACTTTCCACATACTCATCTTCCAATCCAGCACAGCGTGAAGGAGGCTGTACACAAACTATCACTAGGTATTTCACAGAGCTAATGATCATAACAAGGCATTTGCTGCCTTCAGCCATGGATTTCACTGTACTTACAACAGGGCTGATCCAGCCCACAAAGTTACAATAACCATGATAGTGGGGTGACCCTGAAAATGAAGATGAGTGGGAAATGTCTCATTCTGATTAAGAAATGAGACCAGAGGGTGAGCAAGGGAGCTAGGTGTGCAAGGAGAGGAAGGAAGGATGCTCAAGGAGGCATATACATAGTCTTACCTCAACAGTGATGGGCATGTGAAAGGACAGTAGAGCCCTGTGCTAGTTCAGGGATGTACAAAATGTGAGTGGGTGGGGAAATGATATTCCACCAGGGAGTGCAGAATGATCAGCTGCTGGGTCTCAGGATCATCCATCTAAAAATGTTGAAATGTTACTCTTCTTATGTTGGTGTATTCACATTTATATACTGCTTAATAAAGTTTTTACATGCTGCATACTTATTTTCTTACACATACTGAAAGTTACCCCCCATCAACACAACCAAAATTTCTCTCCATTTGGACTACATTAGACAGGTTGGGGGTAAGGGGCATCCCTGCTAAGTGCAGGGGCAAAAAGTGGGGCCCCCTGTGA
This sequence comes from Carettochelys insculpta, assembly GCF_033958435.1. NCBI lineage: Eukaryota > Metazoa > Chordata > Testudines > Carettochelyidae > Carettochelys > Carettochelys insculpta. The sequence continues at coordinate 16,671,194 of NC_134143.1, forward strand.
AAAGTTTGCTCACCACCTGTGCTAAATAAGTGGGCAATAAAAGTAGGTGGCATTTTTTAAATGGCTTGTGAAGCAGAAGTTCAGCTGAAGAATGATCCCTTCTGTAGAGGAGATTGTCTGGTAGACAAAGTGTAGTTAAGTCCAACTCACTGACTTCTGGTGTAGTTTAGGCACCTAAGTTCCCATTGTGTCTTTTGAGATGCTCCCCCATCTTGTCATCCTTAGTATAAAAATGTCAGGTAGCTGCAACACCCCCCATGACTTAGTCACATTGAAAAAAATCACAGTGGGGGTGTAATAGACCAAAATATGTGCTGCACAGTCTGTATTTAGGCAGCTATCTATGTGAGTTTGGCACAGTGGAGACTCAGGCCAGTGCCAACCAGCCTGTGGGTGATTTTTAGTTTATACCCATTATGTTTTTAAAGTGGGAGAACAAGGACTACTGAAAGCCTCATCCACACATCAGACCAAACCTATCTCATTAAGGCAATATTTAAGCACAGTTCCCCCACCCCCACTGTGGAAGCCACCTTGTTGGAAGACTTTTAAAACAGAACCTGCCTGATGTAATACAGAAGGGGTTGACCTTGTTCATGTAGTCAAAATTAAGGCCATGTCTAAACTACCACTTACGTTCCTTGGGAGCGTGCTGGCTATTGTAGATATGGCCGTAGACATGACTTAGCTGCATCTCCAAACTATGCAGCAAGGTTTGGTATAATTTGGGGTACAGTTGAAAACAAGGGCCAGGTTTTCATAAAGGCTGAGCACCCATGGCTCCCAATGAAGTCTGCAGGTGCTGCAAATAGCCAACATTTCTGAAGATCAGGGCTATTGCTTGTGCCCATCCATACTATACTGTGTTCAAAGATTCTCTGAAAGTGATAGGGCTGATGGCACCTATTGCTGTGAGGCATATTTAGATACTGCTTTCTCTGCAACCAAAATTAATCACCGTGCTTGCTCTAGCTTTAAATGTCATTGTTGATGGAGCCTTAAATTCACAAACACCAGGCTTAATATGTTGTCTCTTTTAATATATTGTGACCAAAATGATTGGGTTTAGAAAACAGAATCTATTAGGCAGTTTAATGGAGCACCTCATTCCAATTATAAAAAAGGCATTGGTGAGAGAAATGGAAATGCATAGATGATCAGTGTGTTAAATTGGTGCCTAAAATGAGGAAGTAGCTTGAAATTAACTGTTTTGTACCTATGAGCACCTTGCATGGTGCACAAATGTTGTGCCACTTGAACTGCAGAGTACAAGAAAATGGTTCAGTGTGTAAATAACTAGAAAAGTCAGATAAAAATATACTCAACTTTTCAGCAAGCCAAAATCTTTCTGCAGGACAGTGTGTGTCATGCTTTGGCCTTGCCTTTGCTTTGTCTGTTACCACATTGGATTTCACCCTCCTATTTGGCTTTTCTATATTTCTTGACTGGAAGACTACTGTGTATTGAACTGATACAAAACATATGCAAGTGCCAGTGACCACAGTCCAGGCCCTCTGGATTAAGCAGCAGGTCAATTGGCTCTAAGAGCAGTAGTGCATCTCTATGTATAGTCTAACCTCTAGTGGGAAACAGAGCCATGCTCTGTTGAGCAAGATGCTCTAAATTCCTCGTACATTCAGATTGGATGCATGCTGCAGAAGAGATTGCTAAGATTTTTGGCAGGCATGTGCCCAGTAGATATTAGAGATGGAAAAGACAAGAGCTGGTGGAATAATTTGCATTCTATAATTTATTTGATAAAGCTCTGTCTTTGCTGCTGTTGTGCACAACAATGGATATTTAATCATAATTTGGCCTTTCATCCTAATTTAATTAAAACTATTGCTAGGATATTTTCTGTGAGTTATTCCTGTTCTGTAGGTCATTCACAAGCAAGATGACCAGCTGTAGCAAGCCCATCATTTTTACATGTGGATTTTGTAAGGGTTTTACTTTGAGTTAGTTCATGTGCATTAAGAATGAATGCTTTTCCCAGGAAAGAAGAGGATCCAAGATGGAATACTTCCCCTGTCCTGGAGATGTTCAAGTATAATGGAGCTGAAATGGAAGAGGTCTGTGTTGTGGAACGAGCTGATAATGAATGATGTTGAGGAAACAAACAAGCACACTATGTACCGTAAATATATGAGGGCAAGGATCTCAGAGTGCATTCATACTGCAGAACATCCTGAGACATGAATTTGGCTCCTGTATTAAAATTAGATTTCCCATTACATTTTTGTTATTTGCATTTGGCTAATGTGCCTGTCCCTTGAAGAACAGGCAGTGGCAGACTTTGTAGATTAGAGACTGAGAGCAACAGGTGGTTGACATTAATGGTGTATGGGCCAGATGCAACAAACAGAAAGCAAGCCTCCTTTTAGATAGGGCATCATTAGCACTTATGGGCTACGTCTACACTAGCCCCAAACTTCGAAATGGCCATGTAAATGGCCATTTGGAAGTTTACTAATGAAGCGCTGAAATACATATTCAGCACTTCATTAGCATGCGGGCGGCTGCGGCGCTTCTAAATTGACGCGGCTCACCACCGCGCAGCTCGTCCCGACGGGGCTCCTTTTCGAAAGGACCCTGGCTACTTTGAAGTCCCCTTATTCGCATGAGCAGATGGGAATAAGGGGACTTCGAAGTAGGGGGGGTCCTTTCGAAAAGGAGCCCTGTTGGGACGAGCCACACGGCGGTGAGCCGCGTCAATTTCGAAGTGCCGCGGCCGCCCGCATGCTAATGAAGTGCTGAATATGTATTACAGCACTTCATTAGTAAACTTCGAAATGGCCATTTACACGGCCATTTCAAAGTTTGGGGCTAGTGTAGACATGGCCATGGGGAACTATTTAAGGTCCCTTTCACTTCTAGGATCACCAATTAGAATCTTGTGTGGGTAAACAGTGGATTAAAAATTGTCCCTGCTGAAAGGCTGCTTAGTAGCCCCTTAAAAAAAGATGATCTAGGAGGGATGATTAAAAAAAAGGGGGGGAATTGTTTAGCCTGGAAAAGAGAAGACTGAGAGAGGACACAACAGCTTTCAGCGATCGAAAAGGTAGTCACAAGGGGCAGAGAGAGAAAAACTTATTCTCCTTAACCTCTGAGGATAGGACATGAAGCAATGAGTTTAAATTGCAGAAGGACAGGTTTAGGCTGGACATTAAGGAAACATGCTGTCAGGGTGGTTAAACACTGGAATTAACTGCTCATGGAGATTCTGGACTCTCCATCACTGGAGATATTTAACAGCAGTTTAGACAAACACCTATGAGGTATGTATAGACAGTGCTTGGTCCCACCATGAGCTCAGAGGACAGAAATTGATGACCTCTCCAGGTTCCTTCCAGTTCTAGTATTTTATGAGTCTCTGAGATGACTAAGTTTTGCCCTAGACTGTAAGTTTTCTGGCCCAGGGATTCTCTTATTTCTTCACTCCCTATGGATGTGCAAGAGTTGGCGGTACTGTAATCCACACACATCTTGGGTTAGTGAGGGACATGCTTGGAAGACAGACCCAAAATCTTGACTCAATCTAAAATCTCATGAGCTGTGTAGATATGTCTGACTCAGGATGTTAAAATATCATGGCTTGAGACTAACCAAGCTACTCTGCAGGTGCTCAGGACCAGGAGTTACCTCAGCAAATGGCTGTCAGGGGTCTGAAAGAAATGGCTTGTGGTCTATTTGCTAGAAATCCCCAAGCTTCCTTAGTCCTCTTCTCTGCTACATCCAAATGAAACAGAAAATAGCAAATCTGCTGGAGATGACTGCAGCCTGATCTGTGGGACTGCTTTTGTGTGCTTGATTCACAAATGATCCTAATTGGTATAATTAGCTCTAATCATATCTCCCCATTGAAGTACATGGAAGAGGGTTTCACGGCTGTGCTACTGCTGCTAACGTTCAGCTGGAGACGCTTTCCCTCTGCCCCACCCAGCTCAGAGCCCCCTTCTTTCAGCAATGAAGGGGAGAGAGATTTTGCCCCAGGGCCTCCTCCTTACTTTGCTGTTGAAGTGGACTCCAGGATCTAAACTTGCCATTGGAAATGTGAATCCAGTGTGATGGTCTGCCTGACTCAGTAGACACGTGGCAGGAAATAACTCTGAAATGTGTGAAATGCCCCATTTGTCTAAAGAAGGCATCCGTTTTTAGAATCTAATAATGCCCATGTAAATGCCAGGGTTATGAATGCACAGACAAGGTGAAGCACAGCTAAAGCTTAGATTTACTGTCCGCAGGCATGGAATAGAGAGATCACATTCCCCATGGAGGTGATGTGTCAGACTGTTTGGTTTCTGACTCAGCCATGCTGGGCCACATGCAGAAAAAGTTCTCACTTGCCAACAGAGATCTCAAAATTTGAGTGCAGGTATTTTTATCACTGTACTATGCAGGTTTCAGTGGCTGATGCCTGCTAGTAACTGAGCAGACTTTGCACCTGAGGTAGGCCAGTAGTTCCTGAAATACAGGTGCTAATTTTGCTAGTGAAGAAGCAGTGAGACTTTTTAACCGAAGCTGATTTCTGCAGGACCGGATCAGAGCTGTAATGAAATTGAGACTTTGACTCCATTCCAGAAAACATGTTGGAGTAAAGGGCTCCGTAGGCTGGTATTTTTCACTAAGCTGCATTATATCCATGCAGCAACAATTATATTTGTGAACTTATTGTCCCAAAAGGAAGATGGGTTCAGAGTGATCTCCCCACGTGAGCTGAGGAGGGTGGTATACTAAACCACCCAAACAAGCAAAGCTGTGGTTCCACCTATATACAATTATTGTGGGGTTTTTAATTCAGAAAGATGGTAGTGAGCAGCAGCAAGACCAAATGAAGGAAGGGAGGGGGGAGAAAGACTCTTCTAGTGAATGATAAACACCTGCTGCTTCTCAAAAAAATCACTCAGCAAACTCTGGCGTTTTGCTGCCTTCAGAAGAGATCAGTTCTGTGCTCTAATTTCCATTATCCCACCTACATCCTGCCTGTGGGAGGGGCTTTTTCTATAAAGGAGCTGACCAACTCAGGCTTGCTTTCAGGCATGGTTCTTTTAGCAAATGCACCTCTGGATGCAGAGCAAAAGGTACAGTTGAAAGAGAAATGGGGTAGCTAAAGAAAAAGTAGGTAGAAGGAGGCATGATCACGTTTGGGCAGAGTGCCGTTGTTACTGCAGGCTGGCTACTCTTGTGCCCTTTGTCATATAAGGGAAGGAAATGAATAAATGAAAGCACAGGACAATCTTCCACATAATGAGCTAATGTGTGGGTGTGTATGGTGGGTAAGGGGCTGTGTTGTAATAGTTGAGTCTTGTATGAACATTGTTTATGGATAAGCTTATGACCACATCTAAAATACAGTTTGGCTCTGTCTACAGAGGCAACAGGCAAATAGTTAAAGAAAATGAAGGGCCCAGGAACTGTTATGAGTCCTAGTACTCGCCTCTTATATGTGAATTGTGAGGTTTCATTAATGTTTGTAAAGTGCCTTGAGACTCTTAGATGAAAGGCAGGTATCATTGAAGGTATGGCTTGAATTAGTGCTGTCTTTTTGCATGTGTATGGGTTCATAAAAGGAGATTTAAAAAGCATAAATCATCAAGTAATTAAAGGAAACCCCATTAATCTGAGGCAACTCCAGATTTAGAGTTTTTTGAAAGCTTCACAGTGCTTTATAAACTATATCTGATACTCTCTGAAATCTGAAAACTCTCCCTCCCTCCCCTTGCAAGCCAGCTTTGATGCCAAGAACACTTAGAGCTAATTCTCTCTTCTTTGCCCTTGCCATTGACCTCATTTACAGAGATGAAAGGAGAGAAAACAATTAGTTCCCTGAAAAATTCTATTATGTGGAAGGGATGTGGACATCAGATCAATACTCTAGGGTTATGGTCTCAGCTAGAAGGAGAGCTTTGTCTCCAGATTGACTGATGCCCGTTAGTCCCAGAAGCCTTTGCGAAGGAGTAAGATAGTGATCCAACCGTTCACGGCTGAGAATGTAAAATATACCATTTAATCTTCTCAAGTGGTGGGTCAGGATGGATTTTAAACCTAATTCATCATGATGAGGAAGGGACTAATTATGGAAATGTGCCTGCATTTTAACTAATTTTGTAAAAAGACCACCAATTATTTCTTCATATGTTTGTGCCTTTATCCTGCACCTCCCTTCATCCCCCAGAAGATGCTAGTGTAAGTCCTAGTCTTATAAGCTGCTACATATATGCTGTCTAGATCCTTCCACCAACCCTGAACACCACAGGCTTTAAGTCTGGAGCTGGAAGTGTTCTGCAAATGCTCTGTGAGCTGCCCACCACAGTGCCTGTTTTAGCCTTGCTAGTTAGTTTGGTTGTAACAATTTCAGGCTGTCAAATATTTAGAGTAAAAGAAAATATGAAACGTTGTGACTGTGACAGTCACTCGAATACTCTTTTTCACAGATAATTTCAAGTCACAGGAAATCCCCTTCTAGGAGGAAACACAAATCAACTGCATACGAGATAACATTATTTCTCTGTCTGCATTATTTTACCTCCTTGTATTTCCTTTATATGCCCCCATAGACCCTAGTGTGATGAACTGATCTGAGCAGGCTGGCTACTTCCATCTGCATGGAAAAATATGGACATTAACCCACTTGTTAACAGACAGTAAAGGGTAAATGAAAATCATTGTTCCATTCTCCAAGTCTTAAGCAGAGTCATAGCTGGCTCACAATTGTAGTGGTTGCCATGTTAATACAACTGAACCCAGAATTAAGGTGGAGATTGGTGATTGCACAGCCTCCTTCTTCCAGTCAGTTGTGCAGGTGAAGTTAGCGCCAGCTCTTTTTTAAGTAGACACCTCACTGAGGTACTATCTGTGCATACTGAGGCCATAGAGTCATTTCTGAGGCTGCTCTTGTCTGGATGGGAGACATAAGGTAACAGTGAGTCAGTGGCATTGTTGAAGGCTCTTTGCTGCTTTGCATAATATTTAACTCTTTGTCTCAAAGGTAAAGCAAAGACACTAGAATTGTGGGTTCTGTTTTTTTTCAAAAACACAGGATCTCTGCAAATAATTCCCAGTGACTGAAGCACTGACAACATTATAAGAGAATGGCTAATTCAACATAACCCTCTAGGCAATGTCCAGAAGGCGGGTGATACTAATCATAATCGGCACTTCCAAGACTAATGTACTTTAAGCACGTTATTAATGTCATGCCACTAGCAGCCTCCAGGAACAGATGATTTGCAGATTGAGTAAGATGGTTGGTCTTCAAAGTCAGTGATCCTACCTCCAGAAGGCCTTCATCTGAGGTGACAGTGAACAGATTTTTTGTATTTGAATATCACCTTCCATCCGTGTATCTCAAAGGCTTTGCCAACATCTATATCGTATGCCTCCTACCGCCCCGATAGGTTGTTATGAGCCATGTTTATGTAAGGAGAAATAAGCACAGAGTAGTTAAATGACTTACCTATGAGGTTGCCAACTTTCTAATCGCACAAAACTGGATTCCAGAGCTGTTCTCTCTGTAGGATCAGGTGGGAGAGCTGCATCAGGCCCTGCGCTTTTGGGGGCCATTGGGCAGCTCTCCCGCCCATCCTGTGGGCAGGAGGGGAGAGAACTACCTGGGGCAGGACACATGTAGCTGCAGCAGCAGCTGCCGGGAATCACCTCCCCTCGCCCTACCCGGCCCTGCTTACCCAGCGCTCACCGTGTGGCACACCAGCACAGCCTCTCAGCCCACCGAGCTCTGCCAGGAACCTGTGGGGGAGTGCTGTGTGGTGAGGGTAGCAGGGAGGCCAGAGGAGAGGCAACCTCCTGTGGCTGCTGCCACCATCAACCCCATTCCCCATGTAATCCCCAGCCAGGCTGGTCAGGGGGCCGGGGCAGGGCCCGTGGCATGGGGTGCCCAGGGTCCTGTGCCTGGGGCACTGGGAGGGAGGTGTTGCCCTGGGCCCTGCTCCCCCAGACAGCCCTTCTGTATACCCTATCCCTGCCCTTTCCTTAATGCCCTTTTCCATCCCAGCCCTCACCCCACTACATTCCCCTCCTGCCCTTTCACTGGGCTGGGGCAGAGGACTGGGGTGTGGGAGGGGTGAGCAGGGGTTTGTATAATTTTTGGGGGTGTCCAGAACAGATCCAAATCCCTCCCCCTACGAACATCAGCCTTGTAGGGGCATGCGGTGCGTGCGTGCGAGGACTCTGAGGTGAGACTGGGGGTGAAGAGTTTGGGATGGGGGTGGGGTGAAGGCGTGTAATCTCTTGGGGGTAGTGAGGGGGCTGGGGTATGGGGTGGGCTCAGGGCTGAGTCAAAGGGTAGAGGTGCAGGCACTAGAGTACAGGGGTTGGGGTGTGGGAGGCACTGGGGCTCGGGCCCCCATCCCTCTTCCTACTCTTCTCCCTTCCTCTCCTCCTCCATTTCTCTCCCCCCCCGCCCACCGCCCTGCCACAAGCCCCAGGCAGGAAGAGCTCCACCGGAGAGTGCTGTGTGCCTTCTCCCTCAGCACATGCAGCCATCAGCCCACTGCTGGGGCTGCTCCCCACAGCAGGGCTGGAGCGGCGGTAGTGGCCAGTGAAGGAGAGTGCTCAGGTCAGAGTTCAGGCAGAGACCTCCCATCCATAGGATGAGCTGGGGAGCCTGCCCCAGGCTCTGTGCTTTTGGGGGACCCAGGGGCAGTTGCCCCACTGTTCTATGTATGTGGGGGTTACCTAGGGACAGTGGAGGTGTCAGGAGCTGCCTCCCCTCCTCTCACACTCACCATGCAGTGGGAGCAGTAGCCTGGGGACGGGGTGCGGAGGTAACTCCTGCTGGCTCCACACACCTGGCCCTTGGCCCCAAGTAATCTCTGGGGCCTGTTGCCTGGGGGAGAGGATAAGGGGCAGGGTGGGGCCTATGGGGCAGGGGAGGTTTCCTCAGACCATGTGACTGGATCACTGGGTGGGGGGTTGCCCCAGGATCTGCCTCTGGGGTTCAGGTCAGGTCTCTGAGGGCGTGCAGCCTGCAGGGATGCTCAAGGAAGGTGCATAGACACAGGCCGGCAGGGTCAGGGGAGAGATCGGGTCGGAGATTGGTGGAGTCCAGCACATACAACTCACTGTCTTATGGGAGTGAGGGTGCAGGCTCTGGGGTGGAGCTCCAGCCCAGGGGAAGGCTGCAGCTTCACTGCCTACCAGCTCTCCAATGCTCTGGGGTGGAAGGGGCCCACACTGCCCACCAGCTTTCTGGACCCCCATGGCAGGGGGTGGCTGGTGATGTTACCCTGGTGCAGGAAGGGGGCAGGGGCTAGTGGCAGGGTTCCCTCTATGTTTTCCATCTGGGGCAGACTAAATTTTGTTATGTGCACCAAAGCACATGGGACGTGCACCACCCCTAGTAACACACACTGCCCACTGCGGGTGCTCTGCTAGTCAGCTGGGCAGCACCTGAATCTCTCCTGGGCGGCCACCCAAGTGCTCATCTTACAGGGAACACAGGCCAGTGGCCACATTTGTGGGAGAGGGGGACTGGGCTCTGGTGGGTTTGAAAGAGATGGGGCTGGGAGGCAGGCTTGTTTTCCCAAGCCATGGGGTCAGCCTCCTCCCACACTTGGCTCCATTGTGATCTGTCCTCAATAAACCAGTCCTGAACTGCTGTTCTCGACTGTGGAGGTCCTGCACACAACTGAGACGAAACGGAGGCACCCTTTAGAAGGAGGAAATGACACAGGCAGAGTACTGGAGTGGGCTGCAGAGCAAACCGGGAAGAAAGATGCCAACTGCATCACTTTCTGTCCTTGCTCTGAGAATCTCTATACCTCCATCCAGCCCTGCAATCTGGACCACTATTCTTCCTGTCCCTTGTCTTTCACCTGTGTGCTTCTCCCACATTATGGGCAGAAGGAATAGAACCTGGCTTTCGAAAGCTGGAACTCGGTGTTCATAGAACACTAGAACTGGAAGGGACCTCGAGAGGTCAGCGAGTCCACTCCACTGCCCTCATGGCAAGACCAAGCACCATCTAGAGGCAGACCATGCCTTGTATATGTCTATCCAACCTGCTCTTAAATATCTCCAGTGATGGAGATTCCACATCTTTCCTAGGCAATTTATTCCAGTGTTTAACCACTCTGACAGGAAGTTTTTCCTAATGTCCAACCCAAACCTCCCTTGCTGCAGTTTAAGCCCATTGCTGCTTGTCCTATCCTTAGAGGCCAAGAAGAACAATTTTTCTTCCTCTTCCTTGTAACCCTCTTTTAGGTACTTGTAAACCACTATCATGTCCCCTCTCAGTCTTCTCTTTTCTAAACTAAGGAAGCCCAGTTCTTTCAGTCTTCTCTCGTAGCTCATGTTCTTTAAACCTTTTATCATTCTTTTTGGTCTTCTCAGGACCCTCTCCAATTTCTCATCTTTCTTGAAATGTGGCACCCAGAACTGGACACCAAATACTCCAGCTGAGGTCTAATCGGCGCTGAATAGAGCAGAAGAATGACTTTTTGTGTCTTACTCACAACACTCCTGTTAATACATCCTAGAATCATGTTTGCCTTTTTTTGCAACCATGTCACACTATTGATTCATATTTAGCTTCTGGTCCACTATGACCCCTATATCCCTTTCTGCATTAATGAACTGTGATAATGAAGTTTATAATGCATGTGAACTCTGAATTCACACACAATATTATCTAACCTACACATAGTGTTTGCCCTTTGTTCAGTGTGCCTCAGAAACCCAGCACTGTGCCTTAAGTCTAATCTAAAAGCTGGAGTTTGTGCCCTTGAACTTGCAACATCAGTACTCGGTGAAGATTAAAAGTTGGTTTAAAAAAATTAGGAAGTGTACGGGAAATATTGGGATATTAGGGCCAAAATCATGGTGAATTAAACAGTGTCAAGAAAAGGAAAGCATTTGTGAGCTGCCAAGGAGCCTTTCATCACTTATTGATTCTCTCTGAGTTAATAGAAAATGACAATCAAAGGTTTAAAAAAAAAAGAATGAGCATGGAGAAAAATGCAAGGATTGATTAAAAATGTATAAGGTTGATCGCCAAAACCTCAGAAGGATTTTTGTGTCCAAGTTCTTTCCCTAGCAATATTTATAAATAATCTGGAGTGGATTAGGCCTTCATGATTGAAAATTTCATTTGGGGTCATCTTTAAATGAACTCTAAAAGCATCAGATTTCACTTGGCTGGGCTCTTTGCTTTGGGCTTAGACCCAACATATCTTCAAATCAATTCCAAGCTCCCCTTATAGCCCCAGCTATTATTGATTTTTTTTTTCTTTTTACAGAAACTCATCTCTAATCTGATCGTGTTATATATCTAGCCTAGTAAATCAATAGGGCTGAATTCAGATGAGAAGAAACTACTATAGCTGGAAGTTAGAGCACCCTAGGTTTTGTGTCATTGGTGAGGACATCTGGAAGTTCCAAAAAGGATCAGCAGGTGGCATTTCAGGGCTAAGACTCAAAGTTCTTCTAAGGCTGTTTCTGTGCCTACAAAGCTTTTTGTATTCCCTGTAGTAGTGTGTGTGCAATATGGATACATGTCCTTACTCTAATCATCTGTTTTCCTTGATGTCAGAAGGCCTGATCCATTGATCTTTGGATCTGGCCATCACTGTACGCCTCATCAGTGAAACATTTGGAGGAGCTGCAGTGAAAACATGCTATGAATTCAGTGCTTTTTTTCTTGCAAACTGCTGGATATACTTGAAGGGTGTGAGATGGCATATGCTGCGTGCAGAGAACGCACACACAGAATGCAGTATCAGACTGCACATGCGAAGCCCTGTGTGGGGCCTTATTTTCAGCACCCTTGATAGCATGGTGTGCATTTCCTGAGAACTCAATCACTGAGAAACCTAACAGCATGCTGGGATGGGCAGACGTGACGTCCTGCATGGAGACAATAATAAGAATCAATGCATTGGTAGTTCTCTTTCTTGTCAGATCATTTACATCCAGGTATTAACTCCTTTGTATGTGCGCTAATATCAGGAGCAAATGGATTCTGTATACACCAAGGGATTCTGGTGGAAGGAAGTGAAACATTGAGCTCTCTTTTGCTGGAAAAGCCATTTATGGTCAATAGGACCATGTCACTCAGTGTACAGTAATAGTGAATTCACTGAAGGGGAGGATATGATTATGGTCTATAAAATCATCAGTGGGGTGGAGAAAGAGAATAGGGAAGCATAGGCCCCGACTTCCCTTCTAGTGGTAGTAGCGGCTGCCGGAGCTCCAGACCCCTTTGAATTGCTGCCAGAGTGCTAGTCTGTGTAGCTCTGAGGGCTGGGGAGCAGGACACATTGCAGTCTGTAACAGCAATGAAGGGTCCTGTGGCACCTTATAGACTAACAGAAAAGTTTTGAGCATGAGCTTTCGTGAGCACTGGTGCTAAGAGCTGACTGCCTGAGGCCCCACCCCTTCTGCCTTTGGCCCCACTCCTTCCCGGGTGCAAAGCCAGCCTCCCCCACTCTTGCCTGGGGTGACTGTTGATACAGTTGATTAAAAAAACATCATCTTAGCTGCTTTGAGAGGAGTTCAACCTGGGATCTTCAGACCTAACATATGAGCTTCTTCAGCTTAAGATAAAGGGCTGCAAGTTGGCTTTTCTGAGGTATTTAGCTGGTTCAAGGTGCTTAAGGTGGGGTTTTCAAAGCACATAGGTGTGTAGCGCCCTCGGATTTTAAATTTGCTTTTGAAAATGCCAACTAGGCACCTGTTTGTCTCTTTAGGAGACGAATGCCTTTGAAAATTTGGCACTGGAGCTTCTAACTTAACACTTAGTTGCATGTTTATACCTTCTCTCCCTACCAGACCTACCTTCCATTTAGAAGAAGAGAAAGCTGTTAAGGCATCCTTCCCCTTAGTGTTTGAACAGTATTGATTGATTGATAGGTTATCTATCATTTAGTCAAAGGGACCAGGAAGGAAACTGCAGAAGTTTGTGAGCACGTGTAATACATTAGTTTGGTAGGGCCTAATTAAATTTTGTCAACTGCTTGGAGTCTCTGGTGAAAAGAAGAGTATAGCAAGTGTGCATTGTTACTGGAGTCCATTAGGATTATAGTGGAAAAATAAACTACAAATATGAACGCAATCAGGAACAAGGGACACAGTTACAAAATCAGAATTGGTCTTTTAAAATAGACTAGGTGGCAATGCAAACCAGAACTAGGGTGACCACATTGCTCTATGGCAAATATGGGGGACAAGCCTCTGAGGATGGGGGTGGGGGCTGCTGTCCCATGTCAGGGCTCTTTGGTGAAGGGGGCTGCAGCCCTCCCCACAGTGAGGCACTGGGGATGGGGGCTCTGCATCCTCCCAATGTGGGAGGGGGAGCAGGGAATGGGGGATCTGCAACCTCCTGGTGTGGGGTGATGAGAATAGGGGCTTCACATCCTCCTGGGAGTGGTGGGGAGGACCAGGGAATGTGCAGCTGTCCCTAGCAGCAGAGGAACAGGGCAGCTGCTGCGCAGAGAAGCTCCCCTGTAGCAGGAGCTGCTGCCCCAAGGTTCAGTGCACCGGGGAACAGGGCAGCCACCCTGAAGAGGAGATCTTTCCACCCCAGGGCATGGGGCACTAGGTAGCAGGAGCCCCACAAAATACAGGACAATTTGCCTGTTTTCTTCAAGTTGGGACTCCTGTGAGATAGCTTAAATAAGGGACTGTCCTGGTAAAAATGGGCAGATGGTCACCTTAACCAGGACATAAGAGCCCTATATTGCTGGCCACTAAGTTAGCTAGAGCAGTTACCAGTAATTGCAACATCCTTAAGTAACCATATTGTTCTCACTGATGCCAGAGGTCAATCACGAGCCATAGGCTACACAGAGAACAGTGCGGCAGCTCCTAAGGCGCATCAGGAAGAGAAGCCTGATATTGACATGACAAGGTGACCTCAGGCTCTACCAAGGCAGTTTACTTTGAATGCTTCTAGTTTATCCTGCTTATGGCTGAGACCCTAAATATAGGAATTGTCTGTTTTTCTGTCACAACACCATTTACCCAGGCTGTTTTAGAACAGGACAGCAGGAGTAGAAAGAGATGGAAACTGGTAACATGCCCTATAGAAACTTGTTGCCCCAGTGCCCCCAGGATGCCCTTTGGTCGGTCTCTGAATGACCCCAGTGCTGTGTTGACATCTGGCAGACACTTCCGCAATTAAAACATGTTGTCTGACATCAGTTCCGAATGTCTGTCTTTCAATTTCTCATGGCTGCTGAAATTATTCGCTTACCACTTAACCATCTCTATGCCGATGAGTGTTACTGAGGCCAATCCTCATTTGTCTTCTGTTACTGAATTTCTATGCAGCTGAGTTTTTGATCTGTTTTACATTAATTTCCATCCTGGGAAGAATTTTTCATTAATCTTCTGTTCAAATGGGAACCTGTGGTTACCTCCTCCTTGTTTATATTTTTTTTTGTTTTTTTGATGGCAATTTTGCTTTTGAGGAATTTGGCTACTACTGTCATGTCTCTTGATTCTGTTCACATATTATTGTCAGGGTTTTTCATCTGCAGATCTGCCATTGAAAATCCATTGATTGGGACAGGGGGCGATGTTCGGGGAATCTTTGAGCTACTGAGCTCATGTACATCCTAAGAGCCAGGTTGTCAGAAGTTCGGTATGCAGTAATACTCTAACTGGCATTTTGCATATGCAATTAATATGTAGAGAAATATATATAAAACTGTGCATATATATATATATGTACAAAACTACATTGTGCATCTTAGAACTGAAATGTGAGTTTTGACAAATGTTTGTCATATATTATTTATATTAGTATATTTAAATTGATTTAAAATATTTTATTTTCTATTTGTTAGAAACAGAAATGAGAGCTTTAAGATGCACTTAACAATGTAGTTCTGTGACTCTGAATACAGAGCACTTTTTCAGTTGTATAGATAATTTCAAAGTTAAAGCCTAGCTTACTATACTAAACCATGTAAGGGTAGAGAGCAGAACAAGTGGGAGGTTGTCTCTGCAGGCAGAATGCTGCATGGAACAGGTTAATGCATGACTTAAAGCTCCCCAGTATTTGGTGGTGTAAACATAATGGGCATAGATCACCATGTGGTTCTGTTATACACAGGCCTGGTGATTGAGGGTGGGAGGGCAAAGGAAGCAGTTTCACTGGGTCCTGACATTTCAAAGGGGCCTGGAGCTCTGGGGCCCCTTGAAACCCTGTGGTAGCACTGCTATGCGTGGCTCCAGGAGGGGGCACCCAGTGCTATGATCTGAATGGTGCTAATGCATGACTGGATCGCCCGTTCTGCCTAGGCACCTGCCAATTCTGGGGGTACAGAGCTGTCCCCTCTCCCAGCATTTTAACCAGAAGTAAATTTTAGTTATGTTTTTCGTAAGTACAATATAGTGAGAGTAAATACAAATAAATACAGCAAATACAGGCTGAGGCTACAGATAAGGCTACGGTGTACAACACTACTGTTGTTGGTAAATAAAGTTCTCTGCATACATTTTTGTTCATTTCTTAATAGCTAATCTTGTTTTTCTTTGGTGTTATGAATTGCTAGCTATACCTCTTTGTTATCCATTATACCTGAATATCCAGCAACCTCCTAGTCCTGGGGCTGCTGGATATGAAAGAGTTTACTATAGATAAACAATTTAATGCTTGATCTCTGAGCTGGGGGGAATCTCAGAGCCAGATCTTCAGCTGGTGTAAATTGATGTATTCTGTTAATTTCACTGGGCCTTTGCTGACTTGCACCTGCTGAAGATCTAACTGTCAGTAATCAAAACTGTACTTATGCTAACTGCACTTACATGTAAATTTGCGCAGAAATACTGTACCAAGGTCCTAAATTAATCTATGCTAGCCATGTCTTTGTCTCACTATGTAGTAGCTGCTTGTACTTGTGCTTATATCGTAGTGTGTGTTGTATTATACTTGCTATG
The DNA here is from genome assembly GCF_033958435.1 of Carettochelys insculpta. Classification (NCBI taxonomy): domain Eukaryota; kingdom Metazoa; phylum Chordata; order Testudines; family Carettochelyidae; genus Carettochelys; species Carettochelys insculpta. The sequence continues at coordinate 16,687,094 of NC_134143.1, forward strand.
TGGTGAGTGCGTACTTATATTATACTGGTGTATTGTTGGCTAGCATCCTTAGGGCAGGGGTGAGGGAAACAGTTTGTTTAAGCTAGGTGTGACCATCTGCCTTGTAATATATACCCATCTGACAGAAATGGAAGAGACCTTCAGAAGTCCTTGAGTCCAGTCCCCTGCCCTCACCACAAGACCTCTCACCATCCCTAACAGATTTTTTTTAGTTGCTCCAGATTTCTAAATGGCCCCCTCAATTGAGCTCTCATCCCTGGGTTTAGCAGGCCAGTGCTCAAACCACTGAGTTATTTCCCCCGCTCCCCCCAGATCTATTGACCAGATCAGGGGAATGTTCTGAAGAAACTTTGGCCAACTACTGAAAACAAAGTCAATATGCACCCGTTGTAATAAGCTTGCATTGATTTTGCCCATATATTAAGATTTATGCCCTCCAGAATGTAATAAATCTGAACTGGAAGACAGGTCAATACATGTCGTCATATTTTGCCACTGGGGAAATAGACTTTCCAAAGAGGTGTCTGTCCCTAGAGATTCATGCCAGCAACTTGCATATCTAGCATTGAAAAAGGTTATTTATATTTTATTTATAATGGTTTGATGTTCAGGACTTGGCCTGACAAACACACATGGCAGACATTTTAGATCAGGTAGCTCTGTGGTCTTCAGCCCTAGTGGGAGAGGTATAAAATAATGTTAGGCCTGGTCTAGTTGTAAAAAGTGGGTTAATTTAGTTACATTGCTGAGGGCTGTGAAAAATTTCACTCTGTGCTGAAGTTAGGCTGACCTAACCCTCAAGACAATGCAGCTAGGTCAACGAAGCACCCTTCTATCAATGTAGCTACCACCTCTCTGTGTTAACTACGTTGATGGAAAAATCTCTTCCAGCAATTTAGGAAGTGTCTATGCCTCAGTATCACAGCAGCAGCCTAAGTGTCTCCTGAGCAAGGTATTTAGCTCACACTGTTTACTTTTACAAAGCCTATTATTGTCAGAGTTTGCATCATCCTTGTAAAGTGACTTTTCTTGTATTCATTGTAACAACTAGATGCTAATTTCTGCTTAGTTCTTTACTAGGAAGCCTTCATGTTTAATATCAAATATGTCAGTCCCTACAGCTCTTAACAATTTCTATCCAATTTCCCGATTCAGATGTCGGGAACTCGTGGATCTGTGTGTGTGTGTGTGCGTGCGTGCGCATGTACCTGCCCTTTTCCTCAGTGGTATTTTGTTCAGTTGTTCAACCTTCAAGCAAAGCTCTGGGAACAATAAATAGACCCAGGTGCTTGTTCAGTTTGGCTACGAGTGGTAAAAGGCAGGGGGTGTTGCCAAGGGGCAGTCTCCTGGCTGCTGCTGGTTCTATAGGCTCTGTAATATATGAGGTAGTTTGATTTCTGTTGTTCTATTATTTTAAAGGGCTATTTGCTTTCATGAACCATCCCCCCACATGCAAGATCTGTCACCAGCTGCCCTGGCACTGCTAGCATCTGTGCTCCAAGTACAGTAAATCCTCGAGACATGTCTTGGGTTAACGCGACTGCTGCCCCGACAGGAGTGGAAAACTGCTCTTGTCAGGGGCAGCAGCCTGGCTCTTGTCACCCCTGGAAGGAGTGGTTTCCTGTCGGGGGCTGCGGGGGCAGCCATGATTCAAGCTGCCATCACCAACAGGAGTGGTTTCCTGGTCTCCGGAGTGACAAGGAGCTGGGAATCGGGCAGCAGCCTGGCTCCCAGCTCCCTTCCTGTTGCAGAGCTGGGAAACTGAGCAGTGCAGCAGCCCTGGTTAGTTTCCTGGCTCCAAAGAATGGAGGAGAGCCTGAGCCAGGCTGCCCCTGCTTCCCAGTTCTCCTCCACTGGCTGGAGCCAGGAAACTGACCAAAGCTGTTGCCCTGATCAGTTTCCCCTCTCTGGGAGTGGAGGGGAGCTGGGAGACAGGCTGCTACCTGATTTGCAGCTCCCTGCTGCTTGCAGGAACCAGGAAATTGACCAGCTGGTCAGTTTCCTGGGTCCTGCAAATGGTGGGGAGATGGGAACCAGGCTGTCCCGGGTTCCTAGGTCTCTACCACTCTGGGAGCCAGGAAATTGACCAGTCCTGTTGGACTGGTCAGTTTCCGAGCTCCTGCAAGCCCAGGGGAGCCAGGAACCCACATAGCTCATGGGTTTACAGTATTAGGATTTATTGATGACACTCACTGATGAAAGGCATTCAGCATTGCCTGTGCTTGTCTCATGCGGGTGGAGTTATCCAGTGAATGCTTCTCAGCCATGATTCTGGTAAATGCAGCTGTGAAGTGAGAGGAGGGTGATCTTGCTGATTTGGAGATCTGAGGAGACATTCTAGGCTATTTCTTGGTGCTCAGGACCATAGTTGGCTGGAGCCTTTTAGCTTGAGGATTTTAACCATAGACACGTAGCCTAGAGCAGTACTGGCAGTGCTTCAAACAGTTCTGGCCAAGTGGCAGGTGGACCACAGATAGTGCCCCCCTAGCTCAGGATTAGTCCAGGCCTCCTCACCTGGTGAAAAGGGACAAGGAGCAGTATGAGCCAGAACTCCCAGGCAGAGTGTCCTCAGCTGATGATGGTTATGAGCTAGAGTTCTGTCCCAGCCTGCAGAGTAAGCATCAGCCAATACCTGGGGCAAGCAGCCTAATCCCAGCCTACCTCCTGGTCCATGAGAAGGAGCAGTAAAACCCAGAGCCTGAGGATGCTACTTGTGGCTGGAGGCTAACCAGATCAGGGCAGTTGCAGAACTAGCTGAGAGCCTGGCAGATTCTAAATTCCCATGATGGCACTTGGGGCAGTGTTAAGTTTGGATAATTAGCACAATTATCAGCATTTCATTAACAAAGGTAATGCATATTCATCAGCTAAGCAGGAGATATATTTTCCTGAATCCCCAGGCTGAACAAGCATTACCACCTGGCCAGAAGATGGCTAGTCAGGTTTCCTGAGTCCTAGTTATGGTGGAGTGTACTTCTGAGGTAATGTCACCTGCAATCTCTTCCTGAGGAGCAACAGAGGCAACCAGAGAAAATGCTTGCAAGAGACTTTTTGAAGACTAATTAATGGCTTTAAATCAATTTGAGAGCAATTACTGCTAAGCATTATTACACAGCAAATAGTGTTTACTGAATAATTTATTTCTTAAAATTGTTGGCAGTTTCTTAAATTCAAACCACTCCCTTTTCCCACATCCATATCCGTAATTGTGAAAGGGTGTCTCTCTCCCCCCATGGGAGGACTAGGGAGGAAGATATTGAACTCTAACCTTGTCCTTCATTAAAATACTGAGTGTGTCAACTTCCCATGGAATAGTTTGCCATGTTTGACTGAACAATCTTTGTATAAACTGTTGGTGGGAAGTGGAGGAGTGGGAAAAGTGTTGGCAAAGATGGAACTCTCTGCTAAAATACAGCTTTTCTAATAGCGTGTCTTTATTACCAGGAGCATGGTATCTGAGCGTACGGTTTTATTTATTCATTTAGATGGAGGAAAGCATGGATGGTATTTGATCTCCAGTCAGTCTGCCCCTGCCAGACAGAATAGTATCTGGGTCTCCTGTATTGTCATCATGGACAAAGCCCCTGTGAACAGTTATCTGTCTCTGTAAGTACTGGAGATTATGTTGGTCTTTAAATGAATGTCTTGTGCAATCCAAGTCAACGTTACTATGTGAACAAGTGGATTTAAGTGTCTCTTAATGTGGCATATGTGTGAAAATCCTCAAGGCATATATAGGACGGTGTGTGATTGGCTGAGCGTCTCAGCATGGGTTTGCCTTCACACTCTCAACCCTGTTGTCATCGCAACATTACATATGTTGTTCATTTGTTTCTGCTGTTTTATTTGTGTACAAGCGCATTATCACCACAGCTTCATTTCCTCAGCTCTCTGCCCCACGGGCCCATAGGCTGTAACAAAGCTCTGCCTCCTGAATATCAAACAGAATGCAAGAGAGAAATAACTCTGGTTACTCATTGGGGGTCCCTCTTTCTCAGGCTTTGTCAGGTCATCTTTTTCATCCACCCAATATGGTAGTAGCAGGACAGTTTGTGACCTCTGTTACTGTGATTCTTATTGGTATTGCTTGGGTGCAAGTCTGTCAAAAGAGATAGCTGGAAGAGTTCTTGGATACTGTGGGGCAAGATGGTAGATTGTATGATTGTTACGTGGCCGTGCTTGGTGAATTTTTTCAATACAGGAGAACAGAGACACCGCTATGGAGACGTAGACGTTCTGTGTCACTGCACAGTTGCTACAGCAGCCTTGGTGATTTTTCAGTGTGACACTGTGAATCCTTTAATTACTTCCCAAATCAGAACACACGGGTGGGGGAAGAGAAAAGGGGTTTGTTGGGATTGTTTGCATGCATTTAACAATGGAAAACAAGATAAATAATCACAATGGTTGATTATTAATATTTTGTTAGTGAAGAGAAGGAAAAAACAAATACAAACCTATACAAGCTATACACAGTGGTTACTTCAGTGGCGTCCTCTTTTGTTGGTCTGAGGAGAGCTTTTCACAGAGATGGTGCTTTTCTGGAGAATGTGTCTATGCTTGGAGGGGTGTGGCTGTAGGCAAAGTATCCCTTACAGACTCATATCAGTATAACAACATTGCTCACAAGTGTGAAAAGTCCACACCTCTGAGTGACATTATAATACTAACCTCCTGTGTATGGAGAGTTTCTTTTGTCACCACAGCTACTGACTCTCAGGGAGGTGGATTAAGTGTCTTCACTTGACTGCTACAGCAGAGCAGCCAGTGCTGTGTTAAGTGTAGACATGTCTTTGGTAACTACAGCGCAAGTCTGCTGTTCCTCACGTCAGCAGTGAGCCCTGCCTTAAGGTAGCTGAAGGTTCGTCTGCTTTTGAAATGCTGCAGTGACGCAGATGCACTGCTATAGCACTCCGTTGTAGACAGTGCCTATGCCAATGGAAGGGGTTCTTCTGTTCACTTAGCACTGCCTACATGGGAGGTGAGGTTGGCTTAACTAAACCATTAATGAGTTGCTTAAAAGAAGGCATTCCAGGAATGGTCCTGAGACATACAACTTAACAAATATGTTAGGAATCTTAAAATCAAATGAAATCTCATAGATATAGTCTTTCCATATGCTCTCTGTAGGAGGAAGGCACATCTCTTTCAGGGGATTGGCTAGATTTAAATATCTGCTCCTGTTATCCATTCATTGGCCCATCACCTTCATGGGATTGTCTTGTTGGTATTTTCAGCTCTTGAGTATGAAATCTGATAATGCATAAGTAGCACAGTATTAATTGTCTTTATCCTTGTGGGAAATTTTCCAGTGTACTGTTGCTGTATATAATAACTTTTTTCTTCTATCCTGTGTATTTTCTGAATTATCCCTTATTTCCACCAGGATTTATTAGGCGTTGGGATTTTGTTTTAAATGAGTCCAAACACTCTTCTATTGCCTATACAAAGATTTTTTGTCTTTCAAAATTCTTTTTAAACCTATTTAATACTTGTATTTACACATAAATAGCAAACTGTTCTACTTACCAGTCTTTAGTGAGATGATTCTTCCCTTTCTCCATTTAGCAAGAAATTGTTTAAGCATTGTAAGCTAAATAATGTCCTCTTAATATCGCTAATTTTATACTCAGATGACTTCTTATTTTAGCAGCAAACTGAAGTGTCAAATTATCTTGCTTCTTCTGTACATAAAGCATCTTGGTATTTATATAACAATGGGATTGGACAGTCATAGATGAAGGTTTTCATTTAGTTTCAAAATATTGGCAAATACACATTAAAAAGCCAAAATGTGAGAGACAATATCTTTAAGTTTTATTGCACCAACTTCTGTTGGTGTAAGAGATAAGTGACAAGGCTACACCAAGCTTTTATTCAGGTCTGGGAAAAGTACTTCTACTGCCACAGCTAATGGAATGTGGAACAGGTAGTTCAGCGTAAATAGTTTCGCATATATCCTAAGGGCTTATTTCAAGTGAAGTGGCCTATTGACATTTTGAAGCATAGGACAAAAAGAGTTGGTGGGTTACAAGGTGCTGTGATAAGCCATAAATCCAGAGTCTTTCCTAAGGCCACGATTTTTAATGACTAGCAAATCTATGAATTTATATTCCCGGGTTTGTCTTTTGAAGCTGTTGTTCAGGTTTCCCTTTAGAAAAAGGACTGAGAGGTCTTCACTGGAGTGGTTGATTTGTGAGAAGTGCTTGCCCGCATGTGATAGTGTTTTTGTCTTTTGTCATTTATCTCTGTGGGTTCATTTGAGAACTTAGTGATTGTTTGGTTTCACCAGATACTTAATGCACTGGATGAGGTACATAACATATTGTGCTAGGCATGTGTACGACTCATGGACAGGTATGATGTGGTATTATTGATCACTGTAGCAGTGAGGTCATGTCTGGAGGTTTTGCCTCTGCTCTGGCAGGGTCTGGTGCTGCTTTGAGTTGTTGTGTGCTGGGTTGTCTAGTATCCTGAGACCAACATGGCTACAACAGTACTTCATTGAGCATCTCAAAGGAGGCATATGTCCTCCTAAGTGGTTTCAGGTATATTCAAAGTTTTGGAATATAGGAATTAGAAATAACACAGGCCTTCTGCAAAGCATTTCCCCAAAATAAATGTTTTGCTTTTGAGTTAAAAGAATGAAGATTTTCAGGTGTTGAGAAAATGAATAGATTTTTCATTTCTAGAATTTGTGTAGTTCGAAACTGAAGGATTTTATTTTCTTGCAAACGGAGGTAAAAGAAAAGCTCTTTTTATGACTGACTCCATCTCTTAGGCAGCAATCCTTTTTGAAACATCCTTATGTTTTTACACAAGTTACAATTAAGGATGTCTAACATTCTAAACAAAACACAACTCTCTAACATCTATATACATTCTTCAAAAAAGTATAGAAGAAAATAGTATAGAATATTGAAGCAAAATATTTATTACAGAGCTCCATTCCAGAGTCTCTTTAAATACACTTGGGTAATAAAACTGGTGTTATCTTCCTTGACATTTTGCATGCATGACCAAGCTGTCCGTACCTTCCAGAGTAGAAGGGCCTGGGGGTCAGCCTGGCTTTCATTCTGCATGACCTTTTACTATTTAGGGTGGTCTGAAGCGTGCAAGGATCTAGGAAATGGGCGGTATAGTAATCCCCCAAGATATGCATGGGTTACATTCCATGCCACCCTTGCCTACCTAGAAATTTGCGTAAGTTGGGGGGCCTTGGGTGGGGGGTTAGGGTGTGGGAGGGGGGCAGGGGGGTTAAGCCTGAGGTGGGTTAGGGCTGTGGGGCAAGGGGTGGAGTCGAGCCAGGTCTCCGGAGGCTGTAGCTGGGACACATGGCAGTGGATGGAGCCACCTCCCACAGCGGCATTCAGGTGAAGAGCTGACTGGTGCCAGCCCTGTTCCCCTTTGATGGGAAATTTTCTCCCCTCCTGCACCTCGGCAGCTGCTGGGGCTGGAGCTTCCAGGGTCCCTCTCCCATCATACTAACGTGAGATACATGCATGTCAAATGTGCATATCTCAAGGGTTTACTGTATTGGAAGAGAGGATGAGGTCCCTAGCCAGGGATAAATAGTGTTTGGGAAGAAAACCCATTACTGTTTCTTTAAGGACTGTGGACATGAGCCTCGTAGGGGGCTAGGCTCCCCTTTCTCCAAACTAACCATGAATGAGCTCAGAAAAGGCAACCAGCAAGCATATAAACTGTCTCCTCTCTCACAGCAAGGCCCACAGTATCATGAGAAGACTGGCCTGCTGAACTTTGAATCTGACAACTAATTGGTGAAGGGGCCAGTTGAAGGAGAAACTGGCTAAAGCTTTAGAGCTTGTTTCAGTTACACCCCTTGCTCCAAGGAGGAGAGCTGGGAGGACCATTGTGTTAAGGATGGGATGACTACCTGAATTGCAGCCTCAGCTCCAACAGGAGGGCTGTGGGGATTCCTGTCTTAAGGAGAGCGAGCACATGCTTCTGAAGCTGGTTTAGAGTAGCAGGTTGGGAAGTAAACAGATGAGGGGAGAGAACTTCACAGTGGAAATATTTTGTCCACAGCCTGTAAGGTAAGCTGACTAATGGGGAAAAGGTAGGAGTAGCCAAGGGAGGCAGCAAGGGATTGCAAGGTGCTGTCCTTAGCTGCTTACCACAGCTTGATTCCAGAGGAAAAGATGGGCCTGGGTTTTTCTGCTGCTCCTCCAGCAAGAGGGGAAGTTGCAAGTTTCAGGACTTAGAAGCAATGACAGCTAGGTCCCAGGGGGCTGAAGGCCAGGCATAAAGGCCACTAGAATATGGGTTCATTTTGCTTGTACTTTTTCTGTTACCTCAGAAGGTGACCTCGCCACATTATGAAAACAGCAGACTGTTCCAGAACCAAAACAATAGATGACAGGGGGTACTGGAAAAGAACCCCCGAAACATAACATCCTAGCAAAAGGGCCTGCTCTGGCAGTGAACCTGTCAAGTTGACAGAAAATAGGGACCTCCTAGGATTCTTTCTAGCTTAAATATTTTATGGAGTTATAAAAGCAACAAAACGTGAGTTATGTTCTCCAAATGTCAAGTGTATCAAAGCAATTTTAGTTATCTCCTAAAATTGCTGAAAGACAAAGTAATTTTGTAATAATTTAATGTTAGAGGAAAACATTAAGTATTTTTATTAATTATTTTTTTCTGTTGGTATTGAGGCTACCTCTTGCAGTAGAGTTGTGGATTAGGCATTTTTTGTGCTGTGGTTGTAGGTGCTTGTTATGTGCAATCGTTCAGGTAGTTTTCAATGTATTGGCTCTGACTATGTAAACCTCTGCGCTGGCTGGTTTCTCTATTTGTAATGTTCAAGCTACTTGCTGACAGCCAAGCCCTTGCCTCTGTTTCTTGGTCTGGAAACAAGCCAAAAATGCTAGTGAAGGAAAGAAATAGACAAACGATGGAAAGGGAGTAGGGTTTATTTCTTTCTTTCAGAATCAATCCCCTTCTCCCTCTTAAAGTCAAAAGATACCATGCCTATGACTTAACTTATAAACTCTTAAGGCTTTTGTTTGTGTGTGTGTGTCCAGTGCCTAATACAGCATGTGTTTGATAGCAGTCTGGTCACTACCACAATACAAGTAAAAATGACTTCAATGGCAGCAGATCATGCTAGGCCTTAAGTTCACCCTCTAGCCTTACTAGTCAGCAGGACTCTAGTCTTTGCCAGACTGTTTTGAATTCTCACAAACATTATTTACAATGTGATTCTCATGCTGTCTCAGTGTGGCTTTGGAACAGCATGTCAACAGGTTATTGCAGCTCTTCTGGGCAGATGAGAAGAGTTGGAGTGGGGGGAAGAAGATGGAGAAAAGGAGGGGGGAACAGAAAGGGAAATAATAGAATTTGTTCCCCCCCCCATATTTCCCAGCTAGCTTTACTATTAACAAACCCTTGAGTTAATAAACTGCTTGGCTGTTGACTTCTGAGTTTGTAATAAACAAGTTTCTTCAACCCTGCTTTTGGCTAATGTCTCAAAAAAGGAAATGTCCTTTAGTTAGCATTCTAATATGTTGGCCGGTGGGACACCTAAAGGCTGTTCCCTGTGAGAAGGAAAAGTGATGAAACATGACAGAGGGCAGGCAATAAATGGTTGTGGGCCTGTAGGGGTAGTGGAGCTTTTTTTGTGTCCTAAGCAATGCCCTAGGTGGGGCAGGAAGGATTGAAGTTCAGAGCATTAAACTGCCCCATCCTATTCTTTCCTGGTATGCCTTGTTCCCATTTGTTTCATTATCGTTCCCAGCACAAACTTCAGACAGGAACTTAAAATTCAATCTTCCCCATTTGAGGTGTTAAATTTTTAGTGGAGAAACAACATTTTGAATATTCCCGTAACTATTATTGCTGCAGGAGAGGAGCAGTTAAGATTCCCCTGGGCCTCACTCCTTTGACTTACATATTTCATCTTCACAAGTGCCTGTTGTCATGGAGGGGTGGAGTTGCACCACTTTGAATTCGCCCATTGCTGGTATTTTACTCAGGATCATTTCTGGACAGAAGACCAGGGAAAATTTACAAGTTTGTTAGAAAAGCCAAAGTTCATTTGTTGGAACAGAGATCAAAAATTTATGGGCGGAATGCCAGGAAAGGCACAAATCATTTTGAAAGCGTTCCCACAAGAAATCATTGAAATTGTTCAGGCTCTAAGAGCCCCAGTGTCATTTTATTTCTTCCCAGAAAAGGGAATTTATTTCCTGTCCACATTTTAATGAGGAGAAAAGCACTCCCTTAGCTTTAGTTGTTTTTTAGCAGCCATATAATTATTGAGGCAATACAGTGATATGTGTTTGCATTTGAGGTATTTAGCATATGTTATATTTCACACTGGAGTCTAGACATGAGACTTCTGAGTCAGTGGTTAGGTAGTTAAACTGCATATGAAAACGCTTATGAACAACATTGCTGGTGAGTAAATATTTAACTTCTTCTCTGATGGAAGATTCAGTTTGCCCAGGTGATAACAGTAGACCCATTAATACATAGTGTTTATAGAACACTTGTCAAATAGTGATGTCAGAGCTTACAAAGGTGGAGGTGAAGAAATTGGGTCCCAGATTTGTAAAGAGACTTCCTCAGGATCACTCAGAAAGTTATGGTGGACCTCCAAACAGATCAAAAGATTCTTGACTCACTGTCCTGTGTCCTACACAGCTGATGATAGTGCCTTTGGTATTCAAAGGGGTTCATACATGCATTGGTGAATGTTGATGAGAATTTATGTTGAAGGCATAAAGTTACTAAACAAAAAGCAGGGGTTTGGCTATAAGCAGTAAACTTTGCAATTCACAGTAGACTAGTGCTTTCCTATAGCTCAGTGGTTCTCAAGCTATTTTTTTGAAGACCACTTTAAAATTGCTGAGGGTTTCGGCAAACCACTAAATGATATTTGCAAATAGTGTTTGTGGCATTAGCCTTCTATTGTAAAGAGCTTTGGGTTTAAGCACTATATAAAATATTTTTTATTCAATAAATAAACATGCAACTCAGATTTTGATATCAGAAGGCTTACCTTTCTAATGTGATGGATGTACCTGTTTTTGTGAGCCAAATTCAGGGAAGTCGGGTGTAATGTTTGTTATCTTTAGCCTTAGGTCAGGTTCACATTCATCCTGCTTCTGTATTTGGACTTGAGGGCAGTAAGTGATGAAAGTCTTGTCTCTCACAGTACATTGTAGCAAATGACATCAGAAAACACGCTGCTTTGTCTGCACATTCTGGTTACTCACCAGTTCTTGGAATCCAAAACTCAGTTAGGGAATGTCTTTCAAATTCTGACCATAATCTTTCATCACAAGAAAGATCAAATAATCCTTTTGTTCCTTATTGGACAAACCAGAGGGCAATTTATGGATTTCAGTTCCTACAGAATTACATATCCATTTGTTGATTCAGCTTCTACTGGAAAGTCATCTTCCTACTGTTCCTTAAGAGGAACAAGATATTCTTCAAAGCCATTTATTTATTTATTTTTTCCATCAAGGATCAGTTCCTTTTTAGATAGAAAGCCTTTCAGTTTTGGAACCTTAGAGGGAACTATCCGTGGACCACCCAACTGGTGTCCACAGACCACGGGTGGTCCATGGACCACAATCTGAGAAGCTCTGCTATAGATAATATATTTTTACTTCTTTCAGACTTTCAATTCACCAGTTCAGCCTCGTGTCATCTTATTGAGAAATATCATTTTGGCAAAGTTTCTGATATGAATAATTAAAGCTTGCTCTATTGATCTATTTGTATTGGATACCTAAACCTTTTTAAAATCGTGAGGTTTTTCGTTCTGCCCTATTTTTCAGCTATACTTAGAATTTGTGTCATTATAGTAACTGCTAGCAAAATGTTGGCTGCTGAGTAGGGGACTTATATTCCATACACAATTGCATGCATTTTGAATTTAATAAGTTAGGATGCAAAGATGGCACATCTTTTCATGGTACAATAAATAGATACTAATAAAAACCAGAAAAACTACATGCTAGGAGTCTTAAACTAAAGATGGGCCTTCCCAGGTCTAAAGGTAATGAACCATGTCTGCTTTCTGACACCACAGATAGGCAGCAGGTATTAAATCCAAGACTATTAGTAGCAACACTCTGATTCAGCAAAGCACTTAAGCATATGCTCCATACTATGTACTTCTGTAGGATTTAAGTGCGTACTTAAGTGTATTGCTGAACTGGCAGCCTGAAAGCAGTCATCTGCTCCTGCACTTAGTTATTAGTAGCCTGCACCTTTTATGCTCAATGCCCTGGATGCAAATCCTGCTGAGGAGTTATAGCATCTCAGTCTGAAGTAATTTCATATCAAATTCAAACATGCAGTGTATCTGTATGTTGTCCTGATGTCACAATACAATTGTCCTTTGTTTTCTGTGCAGTAATTAAGTTCCTTCTTATTTGTGCTTTGCACCATGGAAAAGAAAATCTGATGCCACCTATGAGTAAACTGTGATAGACATCTGCCAATTCCATTATACACCACAGAATAGATGTATACTGGCAGTATTTAATTAGCATAACTCCACCTGCGGGGAGCGAGGGGAAGGGTTTTCTTGACTCACAGCAGTTAACCTCCTTCGATTTGAAATTCTTTGGTCACATAAAGGCATCTAGAGGGGAGCAGGAGATGGCAAAAGGAAAGAAAAGGAACAAACTATTTACTCCACAGAGCTCCCTGAGATATGAATCTTTGCATGTGCCCCTGTGTCTCTCATCCTAATCATAACAATGTTAAAATTAAACTGGAGATTGGCTTCCCCTTCTGTTACATTTCAAGGACTTCTGGGCTGATGTCCCCCAGCACTTACTTTGAAGCAGACAAATACCACTATTAGAGACCATCTTAGGCGCGAGAAAGTAAACCTTAAAAGCTAAACTCATTCTCACTGAACCTTTCAATTATGCTACCTCCGTCCACCTGATACGGAACGTTCAACAAAAACATTTTCCCATAACAAGTCTTTTAAAGGTGACGAAGCAAAAGATTTTCTTTCTAGTACTAATGGCTTCGCCTGTGAATGAAGCTGAGGTGTACCCAGCATTGTGCTGACCTATAGAAAGTGTTGACATTTATTGGGAAAAGTTACTTGGCAATATGTAAGAGAAGCAAACAGTCTGTTCTACCTAAAGCAAACTGAAGATAGAGGCAGCTTGAGGCTAACACAAAGAGACAGGTTGTCAGGGTTAATACCAGCTGGGGGAAAGAATGAGAAACCAGAAAGGAAGAGGATGCAGAGTATCTTTCTGTGGTTTATGAGGCTTTGGGGAGCCGTGTTCTGTTTTATCACTAAGGATAAAATGATTGATGGTCTTCCACTAAGCCCCCAAAATCTTCATATGCTGTGTATGGTTTTCTGATGTCAATTTGGGACCAGTTTGTATTGAATTTTCTGGGTTTCACTTCCTAACTCAAATACAGTCAACAATATGACTAATAAATCCTTTGTAGTACTTTGGTAGGTCTCTGTGAATCAGACTTGCAGAGTAAAGAGAGAAGATGTTACCTTGTGTTTTTCTGGCTCATGTCTGAGGTTAATAATGCCACCCTCCAGATATTTGCATTATACTGATTACTAGATATATTGTTCTACTTTGAATTTATCCGTGGTTGTTTGGGAAGGAAGATATGAAACACCTTTCTAATAACTGGAAATTGAAGCAGATCAGGATGATTCATCTGAACTATCCAAAAACAGCTGGTCAATTGAGTGGGCAAACATCAGTCCAGTATTGCCAGATTATATTAGAATTAGTCAGATATTTCAAAGCACAAATATTTTAGAACAATAAAAACAAAACTAAACAAAATGCTTTGGGGTCTCAAAGCTCAACGTAGTTATGTCTGATTACAAAAAAACTAAGATATTTTAACTCAAAAATGTGGAAAAAGGAAATGAAGTTCCATAAAACTGAAAGAGTAAGTATTACCCATTAAACTAGGTGAGGCTGGTATGCAAAAGGTGACAGTCATTCAAAACTGAACAGTTACAGAAGAAAAATGACATTCAACAGAAGTAAAACACATAGAATCTATAAGAAATCATTTTTAAATTCACTTGTGCTAGGTAATCAGACCAGCTCTTTCTCTTTTCATTATCTTTTTCAGCTTTAATTACTTCATCTCCTATATTCATCACCAAATTCATCAGTAGCTCCTTCTTTCTCTTCTCTTGATCAGTTGAACATCTGCCACTTTCCCCTTCTGATCTTAAATTGTGATACTGTATAGAGTCAGGAGCTTCCCAGGAGTGGGTCTTCAATCTATTTCTGATTTTTGAACGGATGATTCTTCAAACCAAACTGTTTTGTTCTGTGTAGGGAGTAGTTAAAAGAATTTCTTCCCCTGTGATTAGAATGCAGAGAGGAGGCACTTTTCACCATGAAATATAGCCTTGTAGTAAATGGCACTGAAAATGACAGCTGGTACTTACGTGTTTTTGAAAAACTCAGTAATGCTTTTCTCTTCTGATGCATGATGAGAAGGCTGTCAGGTCTTCAAAATCACCTATAAAAAGATGCATCAGAGGGTCAGCATGCCCATAGCAAGAGGTATGGATATTTACTCAACAGCTTTCATATTAGCTGCTCTGTAGGTCACAACTGATATAACATTTTGTGGGCTCAATCAATCAAGTATTGCTGATTAATATAAAAACATATTTGGGCTGGATATTCATGCTCAGCTCTGCATTAGAATGAATAAAGCACTGGAGTTACCAGGAAGCTAATGACGTCTTTACTGGGAATATTACTTCATCCATCAAGCAGGAGAGACGTGAGGACCATGTGGCAAAAAGACACCAACTCTCTTTCACAGTATGTGATTCAGCATTAAGAAGACTTCCTGCAAGACTGTTTCCTTCTTGGTAGTTTGCAAATTGGATACACATGGTGGAAAAAATTCTTTCATAAGGATTTTTGATGACCCAAAATGATGTATTGCTGGCAGCAGTACTTCTATCAAGTGTAGGGTTAAGTTGTTATGGTCAAGGGACACTCTATTCAAAAACATCTTAGTACCACTTTGAGGAACATTTGAAGATTTTCCAAGTTTAGATGTACCAAAATTCTCATTAAACAGGAAGAAATAGAATCAGTTTCACTTTCATTGTCACTATTTTCATCAAAAGACCCTGCATTTCATGAATTAGTGCCAAAGAGAAGGAGACTGCCCAGACAAAAACAATTGATGCAGATGTGTTTCCCCTTTTTTGCTGCTTAACTGCAATAATCTGTTTTTGACAGTAGCTGGAAACATACCACAAGAATGCACCGGGAGTTTCTCCATTCTATTTACACATGTCCCTCAGAAGAACAGTACTTACACTTGGCTTTGACAGTATTTCCATGTTCATATCTAGTATGAGAACTCTGTAAAAATGATTTAGCCTTTCCCTGACTCCCCATGAATTGCACCACTTCTGGAGTGTTTTCTAGGTTATGAAGTATCTGTTGTATTTCAATGACCCGGTTTTGAATTGCTGCTTTTCCAGAAGATGACACCAAATCAAAATGTTTCTGTGTGTTCTGCCTCTCAGGAACCTTACGGACTCCCAGATGATGTGGAGCAGGAGTAAGATCACTTGTCCCTTCTCCCTACAATAAACAGGAGGAGGAACACAGAACCCTATGGAAGGGACTATTGAAGAGATGGGATGTCACACATTCATTTAGTCTTGAGGGAATTCTGCAATTTTTGCATTTGCAGCCATTTAGCATAGAACTTACCACATTGTTAGCAAGGTTAGGCTGAGGTGGTGGGTTTGAAGGGGATTTTTATTGAGAAGGGAGAAGTGGGGATTATTTACCTAGACATTTAATATGGGTTGTTAGTTTTGCTAAGAATGCGGAAGAAGTTGTGTTAGTAAAGGTTTGCTGAAGTTTAATGGCTGCACATCTTTTCTCTTTGTATTGTGGGAGGAGGTTTAATGACAGTGAATGATCCTCTCCCTTCCCCTATTCCCCACTGAGTTAATTTCTGTATGTTGGTCTGGTCTGTCCAGTTACAAACTCTTCATGGCAGATACTGAGTTTTTTATCTTGTTCAGTGTTCTCTGAAAGCTGCCATATCCATTGGTTGCTTAGTATCCAAATAAATATTCATTCATACATAAAATGTTTATTCTAGAAGATTCCAGCCAGTCAAGATCCTGATCTTTTAATTAACTCACCTTTGTCTCACAGGCATTAGCATGTAGTCAGTGAACAAGACATTTGAGCAAGCATGCTAACAAAAGGAAATCAGAATGCATTAAAAAATAGGCAACCATATACAGCAGGATAGTCTCAGATAGACTTTCAGGATAGTCTAGGATGTTGGACTGTTTGTGATCAAGAAATAGTTGGTCATTTGCCGTGACTTGGTTAATCAATTGACTGCCTTGCCAAGGGTAGCCATGTTATGAAGAAACCTACTATTTATTCTTTTATTATTTGTATTTTGATAGTATCTAGATGACAGAATAAATAATGGAAAGTAGTAATTATTATTATTATTGTTAATTAAACATAATTGGGAGTAGTAATTATTAAACAAATAAAGTACAACACTAGTATAAAGTCCATAAGACACAAAATTGATGGGTCTACCCACCTCTGTCATGAAGCCAACCACAGTTTTTACTAAAACTACAGCAAGGGAACAAAGGGGTGAGTTTGCTGAATGTATTGTATTAACAGATTTTAAAGCTAGAAGGGAGAATTATGATAATTTAGTGTGAACTACAGAATACAGATGCTATAACATTTTACCCAATAATGCCTTCACTGAGCCCAATAATGTGTGGCTGAACTAAATCCTTATAATTTAGAAAGACAGCCACTCTTTCTTTATGTATATTTTACTGCATCGCTTGTCAAGCTGTTCCAATGGTTAATTACCCTTGTTATACCTCAGAAACACATTTCTGATGGCCCAGAAATGCAAAATATGTGCATTATGTGCAAATTTAGAAGACTAACCATATTCTGTTATGCACACATGACATTCGGTGTAAGTTTCAGTCTACACTTACATCTGATCGACAAAACATTTGCCTTTCGTAGGTGCTTAACCCCTCCCTGCCCCTCCACCCGCTATGAATGACAAAGCTTTGCTGCGGCAAGTGAAAGTGTGAATGCTACTTTGTCAACAACAGAGTTCTACTGTCCACAAAGTGAAACCCCATTGTAGAGTATGGAAACGCTTTATGGGCAAAAGTGCTGACAGTGTTCATGCACACCAACAGGGCAGTATTGACACAGCCTTGTTGCTAAAAGCTGCATAATGTAGACATACCTTAACATCCAGGATACGTGTTTGAGGCAGTTCCTGCTGGGTTTTGGCACAAATGTCATGGCAATGCATTAATTCAGGACTCTGAAACTGTGGAAACAAAGGCATTGTTCCAGGTTCAGAATTGTTTTCCTGTTGCGGTGCCCATTTAAGCAACTTATTTTATAAAGAACTCTGTTGTCTTATCTAGGGCCCAAAATGGACAGTCAATAAATAAAGGCTAAATCCTGCAGCTACATTTGAGTAGCTAACCTAAGCCTCTGCCCAGGCTACTCTGAAGGCCAGTGCTAATATTCATGTTGTGGTTCAAGCAGAGCTAAGGCCAGTGCGTCTGCCTGTGCTGGGGAGCCCACTCCCTGCTCCAGTCAAGATATACTCCTATTAAACAGTCAGGACATGACTATTCCACTTTTCTGGGGGGAGGAACCTGAGGTTCTAGGCGCCAACTCTATGGATGTTCTGAGGCTGCGCCACCCTTTGGTAAAAATTTAGCAGTTGCTCAGCACATACTGGCGGCCAAGCTTCCTGCTTCCTCAGCAAATGCCTTGCCTGGTGGCAGCCTCACCGATCAACTCCTCACTTTACTTTCCAATCCTTGGGGTGAGAGGTGGGGAGGGGTGGGGTTTGAGGCAGAGGTGAAGTTGAGAACTCTCCCTGCCCCACACCTGGATAGAGGGGAAGTGGAGCGCATGCCCTCCCCTTCCCTTGGCTTGAAGGGAGGTTGAGCAACCTCCCTCCCCACCCCTGGCTTGAGGGGAAGTTGAGCTCACACACCTCTCCCTTCCTGCACCTGCCAGCTAGAAGGAAAGTTATACATTCACATTCACAGCTCCAGATACAGGTATGAATGCCTGTAAAGGGTTAAACCCAGTGAGAGTGGGTTCTCTGCCAGCAACCAGCCAGGTGAGCCAATGGGAAGAGAGAGGGGGATTTTTTTGAACTGCAGCAGTTACCTGCTGAAGAGTCTTTTCCCCCTGCCCCTTCCCCCCCGCCCCTGTGGCCAGGAAGTGGGGGTGGGAGGTGGAGAGAGATGTTTAATGCTGAGCAGACTCAAGGAGTTTAGTAAATATTCAGGCCACAGCATGGGCATACAGATATGTAAGTAGAAAGGAAATGTTTGGTCAGATATGATTATTTTGGTGGGGTGGTGGTGGTGGAGTTGGTGTAGGACTTCTTAAGTTGGCTGATGTACCCCTCTGTACATTGTAACTTCTAAATTGAACCCCTGGGAAGTAATTCTCTGTGCTTTAACCTACTGTATTTTAGTTGCTCTTTAATACTTAGCAACCAAGGATGCTTTTTTACGTACATCTTTTATTTGTTAGTAAATCCTCCTTTTTAAGGCAATGATTTGATTTCTGTGTATGTGCAGGCCTCAAACTGAATGGTTAGCTATCAGATTGCCAAGTTAATTTATTCCTTTTTTTTTTCAAGCTTTCTCCTAAGAGACAGTTAAGATCTTGGGGTTACCACTCAGGGAGACATCCCAAGTGGGTCTTAAAGAGGGCTTTTCTCACTTGGGTGGTGACAGCTACCTCCCAGGGTCAGGGAATCTGTGATTTTTGGGAAGCTTTTAAGCAGAAGCCTGTAAAGACAAGATACATTAAAGGTCTCTTGTGTGCCCCCACCGTCTGCACTCAGTGTGTCAGAGTCACACCTCTCTACCTAGCTAGCAGGGACATCGGTGCCTATGTCTGAGTTACAGAGGTTAGGTGGCTTGCCCAGGATCTCACAGGGAGTCTGATTATCTGGAACCAAACCCAGATTTCCTGAGTCTTGTTCTAGAGTTGTAATCTTCAAGTGCCAAGAACGTGTTTGTTCCTTAATCTCTGAAACATCCACATTCTCCTAGGAGCTCTGCCACATCATGCACGTTCTCTAATGCAGTTTTTATTTCCCACTTAAACAGGAGGCTGGGAAAGGTGGATCAGAAAGGAAGGACTTTTGGGGAGGGGTGGTGGTGCTCCATCTGTTATAGTAATTCGGCATCTCAGATGATGCATGTTGTTTGGAAAAAGAATCCTATAAAAGCAACAAGTTTGAAAGCCAAAACAAATGACAGGATGTGTGAGGGATTAGTTGTAAGAAGCATCTGTTATTAATACTGAGTGCTTTCTGAAAATGAATGTGAATCTTTAACATGGATGCAAGAATTAATGCTTTTTTATGGGAGAATGAATGAGTTTCAGGCTTTTCTTTTAGCTGATGTAGAGGTACAGTTTTCGCTTCTTGCGATGCCTGAGTTTCGTCAAATTTAAACCCAGTCCTAGCTGGGATACGAATACCTAGAATCTTGGTGTGGCTGTTCCCCTTGTTTTTGCCCCCTTGTGCAGTTTGGCATGGCATGGCAGGATTGTCTCTGCTCTGTCCAGCCTCCAGCACTTATTTTCCATGCTGAGGTAACTTAGCTTCCCAGATAGGTCATGGAAGAGTTCCACCCCTTTTGGCATATTCTAAATCCACAGTAAACACCAGGAAATATAAACTCACTCAAGGAGAACCTGATAGGCAGCAGTTGTCTTGTTTCTTGGCCTTATCCAGCCTCTCCCCTGGAGTGAGAGCTCAAGGTCTGGTCTCTCTCCCAGCCAGGCTGGGCTTTCCCTTTATGGTACCTTCACTGTGTCGGGCAGATGGGGGCTCAAGTTAGGCACAGAGAAGTTAAGTGGTTTATTCAGATCTTATGATATCTGCTCCCAACCCTGCTACCCCCATGCTCAAATCAGCAGACAGTCTTGACTTGTGAGCTTTTGAGTGAAGATGTCCTTTGCTCCTGTGTTTGTGCTCTGATAATGGATAAGGAGCACAACTGGCCTGACTGACTATGACAGGAAAAAGAGAAACAGTAGGTATATTGTAGCTATTAAGCACACCCAGAGCTATTTGCCAGGTTGTCTGGATTTAAGTTTCAATTATTGTTGGATGAAATCCTAGCCTCATTGAAACCAATGCCAAAAAGTCCATTGACTTCAGCAGAGCAGGGATTTCACTCTTGGACTTGAGTTTGTAATTAACGATCCTTGCTTAAAATCCAAAGGGTAAGAATTGAATGAGCACCACCAGAAAAACTGCATCGGTTCTGCACACAGTTGGGATTCACAGTTGCGTACGTAAAATGCTAAAGATAGGAGCTTAGTAGCTCAGAATTGGTAATGCCGCCTGTAGCTCATTGTAAATCACTCCGAGTGCCTGGCAGTTGCGTTGGTGACCTATATGAAAACAACTGCCACTCTAGCTTGAGTGGACAAATACCCATATGACAAAAATGATCACCATTTGCATAAATTGGCACCTTTATTTGCAATATCACCAGAAAGAGCAAGGACTGAACCATAATGTGGATTGATCTACTCCTGCACACCAGTACCCTTACTATAGGCACTATACAGAAGGCATAATCATTCTAGCCAGTTATGTGATAAGATTTCTGTCGACACCTGCAAGAGTTTGCTCTGTAGGGCTCCTAAGCCCACATTCCACAGCATTAAAGGCACTAACTAGAGGAAGGTGAAAATATTAAGCAAATATTTGATGAAGGCTAGGGCTGAAATAAAATGAGTCCTGGATGCTTCACCTCCCTATTTATTGGGCCTTTAATGTTAGCTGTCTAACACAATACTTTTGAAACAAGAATATATTTCTCTATATTCATTTTGATTTAAAATAATTGTAGCAGATCCCAAGTGATGATTCCTTGTGAAGGTTCTGCAATCTTCAGAAGTGGGAACGATTATTCTCATTTATTTCATATACTCAGTTCCCTTTCCTTGGTGTTGACTGACAAGAATGCACAGGTCACCCATATATCAGAGCCATCAGCACCATTCCTACTTAGCAACTAATGTGATTTTCCAATGCATATGTGCACCAGCAGGGGCCACCATACACCTCTGTAAACAATACCACTGGCCAAATGAACAAATAATTCAATGCTGAGAAAAGAACCTGTCTACAGTGGTCTCTGAGTTCTTAGCGATGAGTAATCCAGTGAGACAGAAGGCAGCCTTGGCAGCATGGGAGGGTAGGGATTTGGTAGGAAAAGATAAACTACGCTTGATTTCCTATACAGACTGTTTGACCAGAGGCAAAGTTAAGTTGGTAGGGGAGTTCAGACACCCCTGATTCTGAATTATCTTCTTTGTACATCTTATGTGTCAATTTATAAAAATGGATTTTCAAAGTAACATTGCAGTGAATGAGTGCTTGAAGTTTCAGGATGAAAGCCTTTCAACAAAGGTTGGGACTAGCCACAGAAATGAACTTGTACCTTGTCTTTTGCCAAAAACTAAAAAAATGGACAAAACTGGGGGAGGTTCTCAGTATTGTAATGCTAGCCATAGTTAGGAGCTGTAATCTATCTTTTATAGAACAATCAAGAACTTTCCTGGTTTAGCTCATGAAATCTCAAGTGTCCGAGGTGTGTGGGTTCAGAGAAACAGTTCCCAGTTTTGGCTGATCTCCAGTTTAAAAAAAAAAAAAATTCTGGCAGCTCTTCTTTCATAGAATCATAGAAGAGTAGGACTGGAAGGGACCTCAAGAGGCCATCGAGTCCAGCCCCCTGCCCTCATGGCAGGACCAAGCATTTTCTAGACCATCCCTGAAAGCCATCTATCTAACCTCTTCTTAAATAGCTCCAGTGACGGAGATTCTACCACCTCCCTTGGCAATTCGTTCCAGTGTTTGATCACCCTGACAGTTAGGAACTTTTTCCTAATGTCCAACCTGAACCTCCCCTGCTGCAATTTCAGTCCATTGCCTCTTGTTCTATCCTCAGAGGCAAGGAAGAACAAGTTCCCTCCCTCTGCATTATGACACCCTTTTAAATACCTGAAAACTGCTATCATGTCACCCCTCAGTCTTCTCTTTTCCAAACTAAACAAGCCCAATTCTCTCAGCCTTTCTTCATAGGTCATGTTCTCTAGACCTTTGATCATTCTTGTTGCTCTCCTCTGGACCCTCTCCAATTTCTCCACATCCTTCCTGAACTGCGGTGCCCAGAACTGGACACAATACTCCAGCTGAGGCCTAACCAGTGCAGAGTAGAGTGGGAGAATGACTTCTCGTGTCTTGTACATGACGCACCTGTTAATGCATCCTAGAATCATGTTTGCCTTTTTCGCAACAGCATCACACTGTTGACTCATATTTAGCTTGTGGTCCACTATAACCCCCAGATCCCTTTCTGCTGTATTCATTCCTAGGCAGTTCTTTCCCATTCTGTATGTGTGACACTGATGGACATGATCAGAAAAAGTTTCTCAGGTAGGAATCTTCCACCCACAAGGAAATCACACATCTGCTACCTCTCATCCCACCCCAAACTCAGCACTCTCATCTAGCCCAGGTAACAGCTTAATTGTGCCAGATCTGGTCATCCTAATTCAACGAGGAGGGTTGTACTTATAAACAGATTTAGGTCTCCAGCATTCTCATGCTGGCATCTTTGAATGCACAGTATTCTAGAAGGGTAGTTCAAATTCAACTCTGCTCTTTTGCGATTATCTAGAACCACCAGATGATGGCTTGTTAGTGATCTGGGTAGTGGGCATGGGATGATTTCCCCAAGTCTGGCATCAAATCACCAAAATTGCTACTACTGTCACCAAAATTGCTACTACTGTTGACAATGAAACCAAGCATTGGAGACTAGCCCACTCCTTTCTTCCCTTTCACATGGAAACATGGTCCCTTCAGGGCCTGGTGGACTCACATGAATGGGGCAGCCCAAATCTCTTGCATTGCTTTTGTCCGTGATTTCTGCAATGCTTTCAAATCCTGACTAGTTCAGGAATTTAAGCCTACAGACTTAATCTGGCACCATCTATGAACACTACGTTCAGTTAAACCAAACCTCTGGATCTTCTAGAAATAATTTCCCTACCATGAACATGACATTTCTCTTACTAAAAATAGCTTTAGTATGTTACATGGAAAACGAAAGCACAATAGGAGAAAATTACTGTAGACAATTTTCACAATGGTATGACACTCTAATAGCTGGGGATTTGCGTGTAAGAAGAGGAGAATGGATAATGTGCATCACCAATGATCTATTTAGGTGGAAGTTGACTGTACCTTTTCCCGCTGTCCTTGTTTACAGTACTTCCATTGGCTTCAGCTGAAGAACTTTCAGAACTTGCAGAAGGGAGCCCTCAATTCATTTGCGTTTTGTTGACTAATCAATGAAGTGCACTGAAAACAGCAATCTTGTTTTTGAGGATTTTGCCCCTCATGTTTTCCAATCCTTTTTGTTACTCCCTGCTGTTAATCCTGCCACCTATTGAGAAGTAAAACGAAAGCAGCAAAAAGCAAATCAAATGGCTTCTGAGAAGGAAGAGGTAAACGGTGATTATTTCAGGGCGTTATAAGAACAAAGCCAATGTATTTTTCTATTACTTATATGACAATAGCAAAGTAGTTGTACTGGGCACTGTACAGACATACAGGAAAAATGCAGTCCTAGTTTCTAAGAGCTTGGAGTTTAAAGAAATAAGTATCTTTTCTAATGCAATCATCTTTTTGTTTTGTTTTCCACTGTTTATCCTCTGTTTAACCTCTGAAAGGTTAATAGTCACAGAGAAGTAACCGTGTTAATCTGTATCTTCCTTGCCCCTCAAAAAAACAGTCCTGTAGCATGTTAAAGACTAACAAAATAATTTATTAGGGGACGAACTTTCACGGAACAGACCCACTTCTTTAGGTCTGGAAAATTCTGAGATCTGAAGAAGTGGGTCTGTCCCGTGAAAACTGTTCACCTAATAAATTATTTTGTTAGTCTTTAATGTGTTACAGGGCTGCTTTTTTTGTTTTGAAAGAGTAACAATATTTTGTTTACTAACCTTTTTCTTTTGTTTGGCTAAATTGGGTTTACTTTCACTAAGCACTTCGTTTGTGAAGAATCAAGTTGGCTAACCTATGCAAATGACATCAAGATGATTAGCCTCCACCAGGACAAATAATTATCAGCTCTGTCAGCTTACTGATTTGAACATGGAAGGCCTGAGGGTTTAATAATGGTTAGCTGAATGTATGTTTCTGGTATGATGCAGTTTGATGCAAAGGGATGATTTTGGAAAATTCTAAACTAGTTTAATCATCCCTATATTTTAAAACAGAAACCTAGAAAAAAAACTGTTAAGTAGGAAGAAAGAGGAAACAGTTACATATGATTTTATTGGTTGTTTTGTAATGGTAGATATGCTCCTATTTCTGCTGGGATCTGCTTTCAAGATGTAAACTTACTAGAGAGTCACAAAAAAGCATTTTCAGTTTGACAGCCATAGCAAACAGGGGGTCTCGTGCTGTTTGCTTGTGAACAAGATTACATATCATAAAACTGTCACAAGCTGGCAGTAATTTGACGGTTTGTTGGCTCAAGAGACTCCAAGATTGCGAATGCAGGAGATAGAAATGTCTTACTGATGCCATGAGGTTCACAGTGGAAGCACTGATGAACAGAAAACAAATTGCACAAGCACCTGAAGTTCTCTAGCAAGAACGAAAAAACCATATATGCTTTGTGTGCAAAATGTGTGGCAATAGACAATGGGAAATCACAGACGCCTTTAAAATTTGGAAGGTTTTAATTTTCCTGTTGGCCCATAGTTTATGGGCCTTTTGTTGGCCAATTTACAGAGGACTAGGCTCAAAGTGAGTCTGTCTGTTCCCCTTTTTTGTAGTTGGTTTAGTTGGTTGCATCTCTTAAAGCATTTTATTGTGACTGAAATCTGTTGATCAGAACGAGGAGTGACAGTCTGGCGTTCAGCTCTATATGCAGTGTGTGTGTATGTGCGAAGGGTGTAAATGCAACCTGCATGTCCACTTTTTCTCCCTTCCTTTCTGCTGTGCTGTGCTGTGCAGGGGGAGTCTGCAGGGCATGATGTGTGTGTGTTGGGGGTGGGGGGAACCCAAGGTGCCCTGGGAGTTGTAGTTCCTTGGCCAGCTCCCTGCCAAGAAAGCCTGTGGCTGCTAGTGACAGGAAACTGACTATGAACATGCCTTGGATGCTGCTGTGAACTTACTGTCATGATGAAAAGTTTGCTGTTACCTAACTCTATTTCATTGCTACTAGCCTATATATAGAGTTTTAACTGAAAAATTCCTGGAAGGCAAAGACTGGAATATTTTGGAATATTGCTTTTTACTTAGGATATTACAGCAAGATCCCAGAAGGTAATTTCTATGAAACCTATGTTAGTGCTTACATTTTTAGTATGTTATAACAATCATTTTACCAGTCACCATTTCCTCTCAAATTTTTCTTTAGCCTTTCTTATGCAGACTTGTTGCATGACTATTTTGAACTCCTTTATATTTAAAAATAATGTGGTCTATATTTACAAAAAAGCACCCCTCCCCACAAAATTCCTGCATCAGGGCCTGGCATTACACTTTACTGCAGACTGATTTCCGTGTTTCTTGGGACAGGAACTAGTGAGATGCAGAGAAGATGAATGGGTAGGAAAGATGCAAGGTGGGTCTTAGGAAAAGTGGATGGTGGGCGAAAAGGATTAGAGGGGAATGACTGATAACATGTATGGAGGGGACAAGGAAATGCAGACATTTCCTTGGTTTCAACCATATTTTTCAAAGATTGTTTCTTGTGTTTGTCAGAGGCTATCTTGGCATCTTTTGTGTCCTGTGGAGAATGTATGCCTAAAAATATAATTTTGATTGGTAGTTCTGGCTTTTCACCAAACACCCATACTAACCACAAGTTCCCAAGCTACACTGAATTCTGTAAAAGCTTTGTAGCTGAATTTCCTTAGCTTAAATCCATCTCTTAATTCATGCAGTCAATGGGCCCTTATCTTTGTAAACAAAAGATAACATATATGGCTCCCAATCCACCATGGCCTGTGGATGCCTTAAGTAAAGTTACTCAAATAATATTTTCATAAAGGGCAAAATTATCTTTGAGTCCATCACTTAAAATCAGCTGTAATATAAGCTACAGTGTGAATGTAATTGTAGATAATGAGTATGGGTGAGAAGTCGCAGTTTGGTTATTTGCTGGACTTTGTTAGTAGTCCAGCCAAACAAGAAAATAACAGTAATCTGATTTTCAAGTAAGTGATCTATGGGTTCCTTTTTTTAGCGCTGCTGCTCTTGTACTACGTTCCTCTGTGGTAATCAGTCCATTCCACCGTGTGTTGTCTGCTCCTGTAAATTAGATACTGACCAGATGTGCTAGCTTAATAGCATAAACATGTTTTGAAAACAAAGCAAACTCCTTTGAAAAGTGTGCTTGAGTGTTTGCAAAGCTCAGATGAAGCAACGATGGCAAAGTGTAATTACACGTGTGGCCAAATCCATTTTTCAAACAGGAGTCTCATGGCGTACATTACGCCCTTGTATGAGGTGCAAAATGCTTCTCACCCAAGGCATGTATTGCATATCTGAGCTACATATACAGTCACATCTTATTAGACAATATTATCCTCATCCCCTAGGTGGGACCTGGCCTGTGGAGGATTTTTTGAGTTAGGGTATTGCCCTTGCCACGGTGTCTGGTGTGGCTCATGACTGAAAGTGCCAACCTCAGGGTGGACTATCAAAAAGCAGGGCAGACACCACCACATTAACAGAAATAGTTAGATTTTTACCAATCCAGTATCACATATGAACTCCCACAGCACTACAGAAGTTTTACAATGGAGTCTGAGATCATCATCTTTGACATTCCAGGCTCTCTTGCCACTCAGGCAAGTTGGACTATGTGATAAATGGTCAATTATACCAAAAAAATCACAAAATATCCTGGTTGCTTTCTGTGTCAAGAGGCAAGGCACTTAGATCAATTTGTACTTTGGACCTCACACCAAAGACACTGCCAGCAGCCAGTCTTCTAATACACTAACAGTGTATTAGATAGCGAAGAAAAGAATGGGGGTTTTTATTAACAGCTTAAAGCAAGTGAAAAGGGGGATAGAGAATAAGACAGAGAGTATCTCATTGCTTCTCTATAAATCCATGGTAAGCCCACATCTTGAATACTGTGTATAGATGTGATTGCCTCGTCTCAAAAAAGATATATTAGCATTGGAAAAGGTTCAGAAAAGAGCAACAAAAATGGTTAGGGGTTTGAAATGGGAGCAATATGAAGAGAGATGAAAAAGGCTGGGACTTTTCGTCTTAGAAAAGAGGACACTAAGAGGGGATTTGATGGTCTATAAAATACAATTGGTGTGGAAAAATTAAATGGGGAAAACTTATTTATTTGTTCTGATAACATAAGAACTAATGGGTAGCAGGTTTAAAACTAACAAAAGGAAGTTTTTCTTCATGCAGTGCATAGTAGGCCCAAAGGATGTTGTGAAGACCAGGACTGTAACAGGGTTCAAAAAAGAACTCGATAAATTCATGGAGGTTAGATCTATCAATGGTGATTAACCAGGATGGGTAGGGATGGTGTCCCTAGGCTCTCTTTGTCAGGGCTTGGAACGGATGACAGGAGAGGGATCATACAATGGCTACCAGTTCTGTTCACTCCCTGTGGGGCATCTGGCATTGGCCGCTGTTGGAAGACAGGATACTGGGCTTAATGGACCTTCGGTCTGACCCAGTATGACTGTTCTTCTTTTCTTAAGCAACATACACATCACTGAGCTTATCTATTTGGTGATGTTAACACGCAGGTAAGCAAGACTGCTTTCCAGCTATGTTTTTGGAAGTTCAGTGAGGCCAGGGTTCTTGGGGTGAGTTGACACCTCGTCTGCCAGTGTCACAGCCCTCTCCTTTGAACACACAGTGAGTTATTTGAGCTTCTGTACATTTTTGCAAATGGAAACAATCCAGCTAGATAACGAGGCCAAATCTACGTGGAAGGGGAATTTGCCCTGGGTGAAGCTGATGAATAGGTGTGTCTAAGAGTACAGAAATCATATTAGTGCGAGCAGGAGAAATGCTTACAGCAGACTGGGAGGTTTGGAATCTAGAACAGCTGAAGAAACTGCAATAAAATGCACTGTCACAGTCTTAACCACAAAATAAATTTCTTTGTTCTACCCTGCACAGGTGTAGGTATAAATGGAGGCTTTATATAGAGAAACTGAGGCTTTGGCCTAATTACAATGATGCCTTATCAACACTGTCTGCTAGGAAGATCTAACTGCCCCATGTGGGTAAATACATGTCAGTGTGTGTACATGAAAGACTAAACCCTGGTAACTTTGATCACAAGAAAAGTTGCAGTTTAATCTAGCCAGGCTTGTACTCAGAGGTCACTTTTAGTCAGAAAGAGTGGTCACGAGGGTCTCAGAAGTCACTTAGAGGTGGTTATTGATTTTTCTCTTTCTTCTAGTGTCTGATGTGCCACTGAGAGGAACATGAAAGGGGCAAACGTTTGTACTTATTCAGTGCCTAAGAGTCTCTGTGTTGAAGGTGCATTAAACTGGTATCAGGTTTAAGGTATAATGGTGGTTAAAATCAATGTTTTGCTGCATTTAAGCCCCTTACTCTCCTTTAAATCAACAAGCGTGAGGGGGAATGTTCTTTCACAAGGATTGGTCATTAAAATTCACTTTTCCCAGTGGTGTCTGACCACCACAAGCTCTGGTCTAGATGGATGAGAAGGTAAAATCCAGCAGTTACATTATACCTCACTTAATGGAATGTCTGTTAGAGATGCCATGGGTGTAAAGTTATGACCTGACATGTCTCTCAGCAAAGTCAGGAACCTGGCCTTTGAGGCTTTCTATGTGGCTTCAGTGATAACTGAGCAACAGACGATGAGGCCTGATTCTTTTCTCATTTATGCCAGTGAAATTAACTGGAAATGCATTAATGCTTTTTAAAATTCTTAAAGGTAACAATGCACAAACACATTTTAAGCTCCAAACAAGAGGCTTTGGGTGTAAACTTTGACATGTGAACATGAAACTTCTGTGAATAAATTATACATTCAGACAGAACTACTAGAGTCCAGCTACAAAAAAGGAGAAATTCAATTGTTACAGATGTCAAGGTCTAAAAACATTTAGGTAGTATAAATCTGGGCAAGGGTTAAGGAGCTGGAAGTAGAAGTGTGTGAAATTAAATCCAGGCCACTCTTCTGCAGGACACACAGATTTGTCCATGGTGCAGTGCTGCTGAGCTCAAAAACAAGTTGTTTCTAGGTGACGGCTCGAGTAAACACGGTCGCATCCTGACAACTGGTCTCTCCATAATGGGATCTGAATGACACCCAGTGGAAAATGCCCTGTTTACTTGTTTTAAATGTCATGAGCAATAAGGGAAAGCAAAAGGCAGAAGAGATTATTCAAGACCGTGCACTGGGAGTGACCCTTTTCCTTAAGGAAGCAATTAGAGTAAGTATCCCAAATATTCCTGAGAGACAGAGCTGGAACAGCGGCATTACCATTGTTGTGAACCTGGAGAACCCTGCTGCTCTGCCCGAAGCTGATTCACTGTGCCTGAGAGCTACTAAATCTTTCAATTGCTTAGAAGTGAAATCAACTGTGTGACACCATGAACTTCTGAAGAGCATGTGGACCAGGAGCCAAAGTAGTACTGTAATATCCGGATAAGGAGAATTGATTGCAAAATTGGTGAAAGAAACACAGACTGGGTGGATAGTCCAGCTGGATACACTTCGCTGGGATTAGATGCACAAAAAAATTTAAAAACTAACAGAAGGGTCAGAATAATAGTGAGCTGAAGAGAATAAGGAAATGGAACATACAAACTGTAATTGAGATGAAGGACTGCAGACTGGTCTGGTATAAGGAACTAGGATTCCAGAAACCTGGATTCAGTTTCACCTTAGCCACAGTCCCTTGGCCAATCACTAAGGCTATGTCTATGCTAGGTGGTAACAACTGCATAGCTAGAACTGATATATCTGTGCTCGGCTGACTTGGCTGTCCTTGCTGAAGAAGGTCAACAGGAGAATGACTGAACAGGTTGATCTTCCAGGCTAGAATGGACATAGCCTAAGTCTACATCTGTACTTGGAGGGAGGGACATCTCGATCGTTTGTGATTAGCCTGCTACACCCAGGGTTGTGAGCTCAATCCTTGAGGGGACCATTTAGGGATCTGTGGAAATAGATTTAGAACAAAAAAGTCTGTCAGAGATGGTGATAGGTCTGCTGTGAGTGCAGGGAACTGGACTCAATAACATCTCAAGGTTCCTTCCAGCTCTGTGAGTTAGGTTATCTATGCTGTGAGGTAGAGATGTGATTCTCTTGCTCACTTGAACATCCTTGATAGATGCCGCATGAGCATGCACAACTGTATAGCAATGGTAGCAGTCAGCTTGCAAGGCTTCGCTTGGGCAAGTATATACCCTGCAGTTTCAGGTGAGTTTGTATTCAGCAAAGCTGAGTTGTGCCCCTGCTGTTCATGCCAGGTGGCTATTTATACTTGTGGTAGCATGATGGGAATGTGTGTGTGTGAGCAGAGGAATCACATCCCCACACATGGGGCAGATCTAGCCTTGGTCTGTCCTGTGCCTTAATTTACCATCTGTAGAATAGGAATATTACTTCCCTGCCATGGAGAGTGTTCAGGGATAAACACCCTTAATGATTGTGTGGTGCTCATGTACCACGTGACAAGGGTTGTCTAAATACATCCATAGAAGAGGTTGTGATGAACTTATAACAGGGTTCAAAAGCCAGCTAGACAAGTCCATGGAGGATAGGTACATCTGTGGCTATTAGCCAGGATGAACAGAGATGGTGTCCTAACTCTCTGTTTTCCAGAAGCTGGGAATGGGTGACAAGGGATGGATCACTTAATGATTACTTGTTCTGTTTGTTTCTTCTGGGGCACCTGACATAAGCCACTGTTTGAAGACAAGCTATTGGGCTAGATGGACCTTTGGTCTGACCTAGTATGGCTGTCCTCAAATTTCAAACTTTTTCCAACAAGACTGTGGCAAAAGATGCAGATTCAAGGAAAACTTACCAGACTGTAATAAATTCCCAGATACAATGGGAAAGTTAATTCCTCTTTTATCTTAGTCTAGGTCCAGCTGCTCAGCCTTCCTGCTTCCTGTAGGAGTGTTTTATGCAGGTCTCTGTTCATCCCAGAACATTAAGGCCTTAGGTGCACTAGAACTATAATGGGGCCATGGAACCTAGCAAAACCATATCATTAAACTAAATCCTTGGTCAGATCAGGATTCTAACTCAGTCATGAAACACAGTTAGTCCCCTCTGCACCACAAGATTTAATTGGTTCCTTTGAATTTGTTATAGCTGTAATTTTTACAAGGCTTCAGAGACAGTCCTAGTAGGTAGGAAAGATTTATTACTGTAATACTACAAAAAGTGTGTGGGTGGGGTGATGGCAGGAAGCAATTTTACTTAATCTTCTGTTTACCATCTCGTCCCTGTCTCGCCAAGGAAACATCCATTTCACCTCCACACTTTCCTTTCCTATTTACACAGGTCCATTCACATTTGCAGTAGGAATTATCAAGAGGTTATTATGAAACCTAGAGTTGTCTCTTAGGCTTTGAAGGATCAAATCTTAGAAGTTCAGTGTGTTCTACCTATCCTACTATTTTTCAGCCTTTTTGTTCCTTGCCTTCAGTTACTTCATATTCAGCTTCTTATATTAGTTTTAAAGGACAATTGGCTACATGTGGCTTAAAAGACATACAGTCCTTGACCTTCTCTAAAGTAATATGTAAAATGGATTTCTACCCTTAAAGAACAGAGCACATCTGCTTGATATTGCCAGAGACTAAATGAAGCAACATAAATAAGCCATTCATTTAAATTAATTTAGATAATATTTTATAGCCATTCTAGGTGTTAGCAGAGAGAAACAAAATAAAAGCAAACACAGAAATAAAGTGAAAATTAAAAAAAATTTAAACTTGTTTGCAAGGAAATTCATTTCAAGTGAAAATGTAGTATATCGTACCTTTTTTTCCTCACAGAAAGTAGTAATAACATTACCACCCCATTTAAATTAGAACCATATAAGTAAAATGTTGAGCCAATAAAGCACATATTACCTCATTCTAACATATGTGTCAGTAGCTCTCAAAACACTTTGCCAAGGAGAGCAGTATGATTATTCCCATTTTACAACTGAGGAAACTGAGGCACAGAGGAGTGACATGATTTGTTCAAGGTCACCCAGCAGGCCAATGGCAGAGCCAAGAATAGAACTTTGGTTTCCTGAGTCACATGTTAGTTCTGTAGGTGCCAGTCCACACTGCCTCTCTATATGGCATCTTAACCTGTGGTGAATTTGCTTTGTGGTTTGCTCTGTGTTTACTGATAAGCTTCTTATGTTGGTGTTATGGAACACAGTTGTCCAGGACAGAACTTAGTAATAAAAGCCACCAAGAGACTACCAGAGAAGTACAGGATAGCAATGCCAAGAATGCACTAGAGTACAGAGTTGCTAAACCCCCCTGTGCATTTATTCTTCTCTCCTTGGTGCCTTTTCTCAAGCTTCTTTGCACATTTTCAGATCTGTTTCAACCCTCTTTATCCATTGGTCCAATGGATGAGCACAAAAATTAGTGCAATGAGGACTGAACAGCTAGCCGTAGTAGCGGCATTTTCGTAGATACCTCAAGTAGTAGATGAGCAAGTGATATCGTAGTCCATCATAGATATTCGCAAGGCTAGCAGACAGCTCTTCTCTGTCTGATGATGTGCCCCAGATCAGATCATACAGAGTCTGGCCAATGAATAGCTACCACCCAAGCACCACGACTGCAGTTGTCTTCTGTTAGGCCAGGGGTCTGCAACTGAAATAGCAAGAAGAGCCATTTTTTCAGATTCACTTGTGATATCAATACTTCAAGAGCCACAAGACTCGTGAATAAGGCAGTCCTTAATAAATATATGAAAAATAATAGAGTCAAACCGTACTTTGTCACCCCAATTTTAAGCACAGCACACACACAATGATTTTTACCAGTGAGAAAGTTGTTACCCCCATCTCCAGACTTTACTTGCCTCAACTCACAAACCAACCCCTCAATGTCCAGGTTTAACCCTT
Organism: Carettochelys insculpta; assembly: GCF_033958435.1. Classification (NCBI taxonomy): domain Eukaryota; kingdom Metazoa; phylum Chordata; order Testudines; family Carettochelyidae; genus Carettochelys; species Carettochelys insculpta. Next base: position 16,720,351 of record NC_134143.1, read on the forward strand.
TCTGGCCCAAACCTGCCTCCACAACCCCAGGATTTACCTGGCTTGGGGAGGGAGCGCTGCGCACTGCCACTTCTCCTCCTGTCTCCTCCTCCTCCCTGTGGCTGTGCAGCTCCAGCAAGGCAGGCTTGGCTGCCCCTCTCTCCAGCTCTCCTGCAGGCTGACCTTGCCCTGGCTTTCTCTTCCTGGGCTCCCTGCCCTGCTGGCTTGCCCCCTCCCACCACAGCTGACTGCTCAGTGGCTCCAGAGACAGCAGCTGCTGCTTAAACAACAAAATTAAGCAGCAGCAGCAGCCACCAGAGCCTCACGTGGAGTCAGTGGTGGCAGTGCTCAGAGCTGCAAGTGGCTCCTTAAAGCTCCAGAGCCGCAGGTTGCTGACCCTGTTAGGCAATTGAGAACAGAAGTGTTGTAAAGTAACAGAGAGGGAGCTGTGCTAGTCTATATACTATCAAACAAAAAAGCAGTGAAGTAGCACTCAATATGTCTGTTCTGGTATGGCTATGGTCTGAAGAAGTGGGTCTGTCCCATGAAAGCTCATCACCTAATAACTTATTTTGTTAGTCTTTAAAGTGCTACTGGACTGCTTTTTTGTTTTAAAAATGTTGTAAGTATTGGAAAGGAGGGGATCAGATCCTAATATCAACCCTTACTGTGTGTGGCTGGGTCTGCTCTTCAGACCTTTGAACGAGCACATAACATGTAGAAATAACAAAATCAGCCGTACTTAATAAAGTCCATCCCCTGAGACTTCACCTAGCAGTCGACTGATGCAGAGTACAGGACCGTGTGCGTTATCTATGGTTATTGTTTGCGTAACCATGAGGTGAGAAAATATGGGTTAAGCCATGATGAAGACAACATCTGAGAGAAAAGGGCTGTAACCTTGCGAAGCACATTTGAGAAGAAGTATGTGTGACAGCCATTCATACTGAATCTCTGGCCCATTTATGATGCCCAAAAAGGATCTTTGAGAATCTAACTCATCGGCAGTTGAGGTGTGACAAAGTGGGGCGTGTGAGAATTTTGTTCCCTTGGTTAGGTTGCATGTGTTTCCTGGTGCCTTTTAGTAACCCCAGGTGTGTGCCTCAGTTACCTTAAGTGTATAGGGTAAGGGTATAGTGTATAGCAGTAATGGGAGTTGCAGTGTGGTGACTTCTCTCTCATAGACAATAGGAGTTCCTGCTCTTTGTAACCTAGGCCACCAGGTGAAAGCTTCCATCCCTGAGAAATAGGACAAAGGGGGGAGGAGGGGCCTGACTGGTTTGATTTGGAAGTGAGTTCTTGGGAGGCATTCAGCCTCATCTGGCTGGAGAGGGACAAAGAAGGGCCAGGACCCAGGTTAGGGGACCAGCTCTGGGTCCTCTCTCCAAAAAATGGATTGTACTGACTGCTTCTGTATTCTGTGGTGGCAGGTCTGTTCTATGCTGTGTCCCTGTTGACTAATAATTCTTCCATTCTCCCTGCTGAATGAGAGTCACTGCTGACTGCAGATGAGGGGCAGGGCCTGGTGACCCTGACACTTGGTAATATGAGGGCACTCAGTTCTTTGGGGATAGTGGGTCTTCCATGTGATGTGATGTAGGCGATGCTCAGCCTCAGGAATTTTTTTCCATCCTCTAAGGCTGTGTCTACATTACCAATTTTTTTTTGGGAAGAAGGGTGCTTTTGAAATCGGGGTTTCCTTTCGAAGGAACGCCATCTACATGGCTAGTTTTAAATTTGAAAGCAGCACTTTTGATGCTCTGGGTGGCTGCTATTATGCAAATGAGATGCTAAATATTCATATCAGCACCTCAATTAGCATTTCCTATCCACAGCATTTAGATACCCCTTCCAAAAAGGTGGGGTAGTATAGAGGCAGCCCAACTGTAAATATGTAGGGAACCCTTCTAAACTGAATCCTTTGCAAGACACACAAATATTTCAGACAGAAGTATTTCAACAATAGTGTCATACGTTGTATTTTTTCTCATGACTTATTTTTTTACCCCTCCTCTCCACTTTCTCTTTTAATACAAGGTACGGAGGAATCCTTCAGAAATTGATGTCTGATGCATAAATCTGTTTTAACAGGAGGTGTAGAAGGGCAATGTGGGGTTTGAGTTCATGTTAGGTTGGCCCTGGGCTGTGGGAGAGAAGAATTTTCAACAGCGATATCCAGGCCCTTTCGGATGTCCAGATAGCCCCGGGCCTCCACCTCCAGTTTTTGAGGCCCCTAGCCATCATAAAAATGACAACACGTGAAAACAAAATAAGGCACCAAAAAGAATGAGATGTAATTTAAATAGGTTTTTATTTAACAAATGCTTTTCTAGCCTTTCTCTGTTTAAATGCACTAATTTTTGAGGGATGTTTATAAAACAAGGTGCGAAACTTCTCAAATGCCAACAAGTTAACAAGTGTCTAAATTTGAGGATCTTTGAGCTTGAGGCCAAATGGCCGTCCTCCCCCAAGACTCCAATTGGCCCTAGTGATATCAAAGATGAGCAATGGCTTTCAGGACACAGCTGTGCATAGTCCTTTATAAAAATGATAAATGCGGAGAGGAAATAATATGGGTCCCACCCACATCTGTGGAAAGGAGAGCTAGAAGCAGCTGTTGATGGGCTTGTTCTGGCTCAACTTCCACCTGCTAGCTGCTGCTTTAACCGAGAGTCTGAATTGGGCTGAGTCTCAGTCATTTAAGTACATTCATCCAAAATAAAATCACACAAACAGGCTGCCAAATTGGAAAAGCTGTGCAGGGGAGTTTTGTTGGCTCTTTTGTTCAACACTGTTGACTTAAAAGAGCAGGCTAGGTAGAGGTCGGAGTTAACAGATCTAAGCACCCTGAAAGTATTTGGGCTTTCGGTTCTAGGGGTTTGGCTTACGACTCACACCTTAGTGTCAATGTGATGGAGATACTGACTTTTCAGTTCTAAAAGCACGTCCCATCAGAGAACCAGGACTTAAACCATTAATTAAAACAGCTTCACAATACCATGTGAGTTAAGTTTAATCAGAGCCTTTTATAGCCAGGTAAAACAAAGCAGTGGATAAGGTTAAGTGACATGCCTGCTCTGCTCCCCCAGAATCCTGCAGAAGTTGCTTCCATTTTGTATGTATGCAGCTGATTGTTCCCTCTTACAGGGAGTACTTTGCATTTGGCCATATTGAATTTCCTCCTGTTTACCTCAGACCATTTCTCCAGTTTGTCCAGATCATTTTGAATTTCAATCTTATCCTCCAAAGCACATGCAACCTTTCACATTTTGCTATCATCTTCAAACTTTGTAAGTGTACTTTATATTTAAATCATTGGTGAAGAGATTGAACTAAACATGTCCCAAAACAAATCCTTATGGAACTACTCATGTTATGCCCTTTCAATATGACTATGAACCATTGATAACTACTCTCTGGGCATGTTTTTCCAGCCATGTATGCACCCACCTTATAGTAGCCCCAGCTAGGCTGTATTTCTCTAGCTTATTTATAAGATAGTTATGTCAGACCTGTATCAAATACTTCACTAAATCTAGGATTACCACACCTACCACATCTCCTTTATCCCCAAGGCTTGTTAGCTTATTAAGGAAAGCTATCAGGTTGGTTTGACACCGAGGTCTGCAGAGAGGTCAGGTGGTCTGTCTGGCTAGAGGCACAGGTGGTGGAGACAGAAGCAGTGATGATACAGGCAATGCAACCCTTCTTAACCATACTGGTTGGACACAGCAAAGAATGACCTTCAGCAGATCTCGGTGGATTATGTAACTCTGGGAAGGAAGGTCAAGGAGTATGGAGTGCAAGTGGTGGTGGTCTTGTCCAATCTCCTGGTTGAAGGAAGAGGTGCAAGTAGAGATTGTCAAACCATGGAATTAAATGCGTGATTGCACAGGTGGTGTTGAAGACAGGGATTTGGTTTCTTTGACCGTGGGATTCTGTTTTGAGAGCAAGGCTTGCTAGGAAGTGACAGGATCCACTTAACGAAGAGAGGAAAGAGCATCTTTGCAGGCAGACTTGCAAACCTATCGAGGAGGGCTTTAAACTAGATTGATCAGGGGATGGTAACACAAGCCCTGAGGTAAGTGGGAAGGAAGAAGGTTCAATACAGCAGGACCACTTATTCAAAAGGAGAAAATAGGCCACTCAGCTTATTATGTAAGGGGTTTGTAAACACATGCAACAAGCCTGGGAAACAAACAGGAGGAATTAGAGGCCCTGGCACAGTCAAAGAAGTATGAGGTGATTGGAATAACAGAGACTTGGTGGGATGACTTGCATAACTGGAGCACTGATGTGGAAGGATATAAACTGTTCAGGAAGGACGGGCAGGGGAGAAAAGGAGAAGGAGTTGGTTGTATGTGAGTGAACACCATGATTGCTCAGAGCTCCAATATATGGAGGGAGAAAAGCCAGTTGAGTGTTTTTGGGTTAAACTTAGAAGTGGAGGCAACAGATGTGATGGTGTGTTTGGTTTCTGCTATAGGCCATGAGATCAGATAGATGAGGTAGACCAGGATTTCTTCAGACGACTAAGAGAAGCTTCCAAATCTCAGGCCCTGTTTCTCATTGGCAATTTTAACCACTCAGACATTTGTTGTGAGACCAATAAAGGAGCATGCAGACAATCCAGGAAGATTTTGGAGAATGTTGGAGATAACTTCCTGGTACAAGTGCTGAAGGGGGTGTGCGCAGTTTGACCTGCTGCTCACAAACAGGGAACAAATAGTAGGAGAAATAGAAGTGGATGGCAACCTGGTCTGCAGTGATCATGAGATGGTGGATTTCAGGATCCTGACAAAAGGAAGAAAAGTGTGCAGTAAAATACAGACCCTTTATTTCAGAAGAGCAGACTTCAGCTTCCTGAGAGAACTGGTGGGAAGGGTCCCTGGGAAGCTAATATGAAGGGGAAAGGAGTTTAGGAGAACTGGCTATATTTTAAAGAGGTATTACTGAAGGCAGAGGAACAAACCATCCCGATGCACAGTAAGAAAAGCAAAAATGGTAGGCAACCAGCTTGGCTTACAAGGGAAATCCTTGGTGAGCTTAAACTCAAAAAGGATGAATATAAGAAGTGGAAACCTGGATAGATGCTTGAGTATAAATAGATGGCTGGAGATTGCCAGGGGCTAATCAGGAAAGTGAAAGCACAATTGGAACTGCAGCTAGCAAGGAACGTGAAGGGCAACAAGAAGGATATCTACAGGCGCGTTAACAATAAGAGGGTTATCAGGGAGGTTGTGGAGCTATTACTGGGTGAGGGAGGTAACCTGGTGACCAACAATGTGGGGAAAGCTGAAGTACTAAATGCTTTTTTTTTTGGCCTCAGTCTTCTTGAGCTAGGTCAGCTCCCCAACTATGGCACTAGGCAATGCAGTATGAGAAGGAGGTGGGCAGTCCTTGGTGGTGAAAGAATGGGGTAAGAGGTATTTAGAAAAGCTAGATGCACACAGATCCCTGGGTCCAGATTTAATGCATTCAGGGGTACTGAGGGAATTGACAGATGTCAGTGCAGAGAATTTGACTATTATCTTTGAAAATTCATGGCAATCAGGAGGGGTCCTGGATAATTGGAAAAAGGCAAATGTAGTGCCCATGTTTGAAAAAGGAAAGAAGGACAATACAGGGAACTATAGACCAGTCGTGCCTCATCAATCTGTTTAGCTTCTATGATGAGGTAACTGGCTCTGTGGAGTTATATCAATGGGTGTGATATACCTTAACTTGAGCAAAACTTTTGCTAGTCTCCCACAACTTTCCTGCTGCTGAGTTAAGGAAGTATGGATTGAACTGTAAGATGGATAGACAACTGGATTGATGGATGGGCCCAACAGGTAGTGGTCAATAGCTCAATGTCTGGTTCGCTGTCAGTTTCAAGTGGAGTGCCCCCAGGGATCAGTTCTAGGGCCAGTACTGTTCAACATCTTTATTAATGACCTGTATGAGGGGATGGATTACACCCTCAGCAAATTTGCAGATGGCGCTAAAGTAGCGGGTCAGGTAGATACATTGGAGTGTAGGGATAGGGTCCAGAGTGACCTAAATAAATTGGAGGATTGGGCCAAAAGAAATTTGATGAGGTTCAACAAGGAGAAGTGCAGTGTCTTGCACTTGGGATGGAAGAATCCCAAGCACTGTTACAGGCTGAGGACCAACTGGTGAAGTAGCAGTGCAGCAGAAAGAACCTGAGGATTACAGTGGATGAGCGTCTGGATATGAGTCAACAGTGTGCCCTTGTAGCCAAGAAGGCTAATGCCCTATTGGGCTGCATTAGGAGAAGCATCTGTGTCGGATCTAGAGACATTATTATTCCCTTCTGCTTGGCACTGGTGAGGCCACACCTGGAGTATTGCATCCAGTTCTGGGCCCCCCAGTATAGAAAGGATGTGGACTCATTGGAGAGGGTTCAGAAGAGGGCAACAAAAATGTTTAAGGAGCTGAAACACATGACCTACGAGGAGAGGCTGAAAGATTTGGGCTTATTTAGTTTGCAGAAGAGAAGACTGAATGGTGATTTGATAGCAGCCTTCAACTTCCCGAAAGGAGGCTCCTAATGGGATGGAGAGTGACTGTTCTCATTGGTGACAGACAGCAGAACAAGGAGCAATGGTCTGAAGTTACAGATGGAGAGGTGTAGTTTGGATATTAGGCAAAACTACTTCACTAGGAGGGCGGTGAAGCACTGGAATGTGTTACCGAGAGAGGCTGTGGAATGTCTATACCTCAAGGTTTTTAAGTCCCAGCTTGACATAGTCATGGCTGGGATGATTTAGTTGGGATTGATCCTGCTTTAGGTAGGGGCCTGGACTAGATGACCTCCTGAGGTCCCTTCCAGCCCTAGAATTCTATAATTCTATGGTTGGTTGTACTAGGACTTCCTCTCAAACTCCTGGTTGCAGTCCTCTCTTTGGTAGCTACCCCTGGTCGCTTAGGCTCTGGATTTTGAGACCTTCTCTCCTAGGTTAGTGCTACTCTTTTGTTAACCCCATGGGGGAGGCTGGTGACAAGGCTGTCTGAGGCTAAGTGTACAAAAGCTCAACGAGCCCCAGTGACATAGTTCCATTGACAGATGAAAAACACATACTGTGTTTAACATGGTCCCTTAACTCTGTTACTAGTTGCTAGTCATACCTTGTAGTACTGAGAGGAAGAAGAAGAATTAAAAAAAATTCAGTATGACATTAATTGCTTGTTATGTTTGTTGTGGATAACTAGACCAGCAGTTAGAAACAGGCTAATTTTTGTGGTGGATGGATAATTCACTGAAGAATCTAGTTTCAGGTTGACTAAAACTGTTCTTAAAATTGGATCAAATTTTGGTCAAAATGAGAGTTTTTCCACACAAATTAAAACTTTTTAGTTTGATGCTTTCTAAACAAAACTTAACCTTTTCACTGGAAACATTTTTGTTTTGAAATTTAGCAGAATTTAACTAACCTCTGCTTTGTAAGCCCAAAACTATAGCAGGTAAACACTAGCCAACATTACATTTTGGGTTGAATGTATTACTTTGACCCATAGGAAAAATGAAATGTTTCGTTTAACCTGAAATTAATCTAGTTTTGGTTTTATGATTTCAGTGAGGAAAAACAAACAAAAAATCAGTTCAGGTTGATTCCAGTCCATTTTTTTTTCAGATGTGTTACCTAAATGCAAAGTTATTTTTCCACCTCCATCATCAATGACTAAACTTGTCATTTTCACTTTCCTTTTGTATTCACCTTTACAGGCTCTTGCTCTTTTGTTTGGCCTTTCATCACACAGGGAACTTTTAACTGAACAGTATCCTGAACATCTGTATTTTAAAAAGTTCCTCCCACCCCAATCCAAGGTAAATTTTAGTCCAGAATTACTTGACAGTGTCCCTTTTAATCAACGCATGAAATATCTAGTTCCAGAGAGTAAGCAAAAGATTGAAACAAATTAATTCCTGCCAGAACTCATAAAGTTCATTCATGTAACTGCTGGGATGAACTTGCCCCTTAAATGTGTATGCAAATTGGCATTCTGGGATAAGTAATTATTTGTTATAGAAGTGGCTGTTCATGCACTTAATTTTCATATTGATGCCAGACATTTATTAGCAAAACTCCATCCTAATTTCATTGTTATACTGTAGCCAAGGACAGTATGAACTTTTGGACTAAAATCTATGATAATCCTTCAGAAGTTCCTTTTTTCTTACCCACGATGGGGGTAAATATGATGGCAATAATTTGAAACCCTTTGCAGTATAAATACCCTAGACAAACATTTCACTTACAATACAGACTGGCTACCTTCCTGCACAGTTAATCCTGTCTAATGGTAAGTGCACCAGTGCTGGTTATTTTTCCATTTGTGATCAGTTCTTTAGGCTTACCCTTCTTGGTCTCATTTCCCTTTCATGATTAAATCTGGGGGCTCAACTAATATATCAATTTTCTTATAGGAAAATATATATATAATATATGAATGAAAGAAACATTTGTTCATTTTAAAGTTACCACATCCACAAGTTGCTGTTTCTATGCAGTATCAACTATGAGTGAATAGGCTGGAGAGAATGGGGTAACACTTAAATTTCTAGTTTAAAGGTCTGTCCCCTAATGATTATACACAATAGCAATGATAGTCCACTTATGTATTTGGCAAAGTATGTGGAATAGTGGATAGTGGAATGCTTAAATTTACCAATCTATTCCTATAGCAGAAATTAGTGGCACCTGACTGCAGATAACTTTAAAGGCTTCTCATTACTCTCCATTTCCTCAGGAAATTCCTTCATGGTTTAATGGACGTGTGCTGCTGATATAAAGCTGCCTGTAAAACACATTTCCTATCTAAATGCAAACATCAGCTTATATCTAGATTTTAATTCTGAAAATATATACTCAAACAACAACCAATTAGGTCTTTCATTTCCCCCTCTACCAGATTTGTAACCTGGGGCTAAGCCTGCTAGCCAAATTGCTTTTACCAGAGTTTAGCTTTCCTGTTTACTAATTTTACTTAAATGAACACTCAAGCACAACTTACTTGATTGAACAAAATTGCTTAGCTCAGCTTTTTGTGAAGGAAATGTTCCCTTTTTTCCCCCCCATATTCCCTAACAGGAAGCTGGGTTGAAAAACATGCTTAATAACACTCATCCAATTCACACGTCTCTCTTGTACCCGAACAAAACATTCAAGAAGAGACAATTATTCTTTTAATCTTTTGGCGTCTGCATCTTTTTTATGCTGAATCAGCTAATTGAAGGAGAAAAGAAAACTTTGAAGATTGATGACTGTCCGGCACTTCTGATGGCCTTGTGTTTTCGCTGCATGAATTGGAAATGGTGAATGCAAACAATCCATTTCAATTCATCAATCTTTTTATAATGAAGCCTTTTTATTAAATACTCATAATGTTGATTGATAGTAAATATTAAATCTCTCTTCTTCAATTCAGTGCAAAGCAGCAAAATGGGTTGTCTCCTTGCAGCATGCAGTTAAAAAACTTGAGCTCATTTTCAATTGTTTTAACCTGTTACCCTCTCATTCACCATACTGGATTTCAGATTACGTTGCCTCACCGTAGTTTTTAAGAGAGGAAAAAGCTTGTGCTTGAATATCTTCACTGGAGTTATAACATACAGAGATGCACATCTCATACAGCTGGAAGGGACCTTGGGAGGTCATCAAGTTCAGTCCTCTGCCCTCTTGGCAGGACTAAGCACCATCCCTGATATATATATTTGTTTACAATCTATTTGCCCCAGACCCCTAAATGGCCCCCTCAAGAACTGAGCTCATGACCCTGGGTTTAATAGGCCAATGTGCAAACCACTGAGCTATCCCACCAACATTCTCAAATGTTGAGTCTCTTATGGTCCCTGCTATTAACATTAATTTCCTTTTAGCTTAGAACACGAAATTACGTATGGTGGCCAGTAGTCTTCAGTAAAGATATGTAAAGTATTTTTCCCCCCTCCTAAGCTAAAACTATTATCTAGATGTTCTGTTGAAGGGAACAGAGTCAATCTCCATTCCCAAAAGACTCGAGAGCTGTGCAGGATAGAGAGAGGGAAGGTGCTGAGCAAAGAGAGTGGAGGGCAGTGGACATTCCTGGCATTCCACAGAGTGTCAGGCACTCCGTCTTATGAAGAGGTGGAATCTCAGGCCTGGTCCATACTATGTGGCATGGTCTATCCATTTGCACAGCTGAAGTGGACATGTTATCTTCGTGTCTTCCACATGGTAAGGTTGCCAGGGGCTGCTCTCCTGTTGATGCCAGTTACTCTTCTTGCATAGGTGGAGTACTGGAGTTGATAGGCGAGCTCTGGGAGATGGATTTATCATGTCTAGGCAGATGCGATAAATCAATGGCTTGTGTATTAATCATTGCAATGTAATGTAGATATACTCTAATAAAGGTATGTGCAATGGAAATAACAAAATGACCTAGGCAGAGTTCTCTTTTGGAGGGATTCTGCTTTGGTACAGCTGACTGTTACAGACTCTGTACTGCTTAATTAACAGACAGCCTCCTAGTGCCAGTGGTAAGGCTTGTGCTTGTGAAGCAAGGAGAGTTGTTTGACCTCTTGTGTCTCAGTGAAATTCTGATTTATTGTGCAGCATTGTGACGTGTGACATCCTGAATGGCCACAAATTTCTAAATGGGGGTTATGGGCTCCCTAACTTTCCCAAGAACCTCCACATTGGGTGGCTTATTGTAAACCTGAGGCATATAGGATCACTAGCCACATTTGAAGACCTTCTCGTGTATGTGTAGTAAACGTGCTAAATCAGGGGTTCACAAACTTCACTTCACTGCACTGCAACCCACATCTGACAACAAAAATTACCACATAACCCCAGGAGACGGGACCAAAGCCTGAGCCTACCTAAGCCCTGCAGGACGGGGACTGGAGCTGAGGGAAGAACAACGGCTAAGCCCTGCCACCCTTGTGTGTGTCAGGGGAGAGGAAAAGCTGAATCCTGAGGGCTTTAGCCCAGGACGTGAGGGGGTAGTCAGTAATGTGAGTTCCACCACCCATGGCTGAAGCCCTCAGGCTTCTGCTTCAAGCACAGGCAGTGGTGTTTGGGCTTCATCTTTGGTCCTGGTTGGGTGGGGTTCAGATTTCTTTAGTCCTGGGCCCCAGCAAATGTGAGGCCATCCCTTGTAACCCCATTAAAGTGGGCTTTGACCATAGTTTGAGAACTGTTGCGTTAAATTATTAGAACTGGTCAGACCATGTAAAATGTGTCTTAAATACATTTGAGGTTTGATGGCAAGATTTCACAAATAACGAATCGGAATAATATTAAGCAGTTATTGTGCAGGTTGTGTAATGAAAATATATTCAGAAGTAATTTATTTGCCAGTGGCAGAGGAAAATTTATCAAATTAATGAATATTATTAATCCAGTTATAATTTTGATATTAACGATTTTGAGGCAGTCACTTGTTTTGTGAGGCTGCTCCTTGTTGCCTGCCAGCCAACCGCAACTGTTCCTTAGAAGGAAAAATAAGAGACCATTTGCAGTGAAATATGGTGAAAATACCCAGCAAGCCTACAGTTCAATTTCACTCAGCATTCTCTGTAAGACTGTGCTTTCATGGTACATTAATTCTGAATGTAATTGAATGTTGTCATCTCTGTGCCATTTCACTGCAAGGAGCTAGTCTGAAAAATAGCAAATCTTTAGTTTATGGACTGGAGAAAGATGTAGGCAATTTCTTTCTACACTGACAGAGCCATTCTTCCTTCAACAAATATGCCGAAAGAGAACATGGTCAGACCAATTAAAAGCTAAAGTAAAAAGGAGTCAATATTGTGCTTTTATATTAATTCACAGCATGTTATAAAATGTCCAGGTATATATCTTTAGCAGGTTCAATGTATAAAACAGGGCTCGTAGATAGCTAGTCACTGAAGAGAGACAGACTGAAGGATTCAGCTGCTGGAATCCAGTCATTACCAGAGAACCTCAGCTTTCTTTTAGAAGAAAAGGCAAGTTTCTTGTGTTCTTGGTTGTATAGAGAGTAAAACATGTTTCATATTTCAGATAAAAATTTTAAAAAATTGCCTCATCGGAAGTAGTATGGGGTCATCATCTGAATTTTAGTTAACATTTTATAATGCAAAGTTAGGATGGCCTATGATTTTACAGGGCTAGCCCCTAAAATTAAACTGTTTCCACAGGCTAAAGCCATAGTTTTAGGGTTTTCAAACCTATATAGTCTTTATGAGACTGCAAAGGTGAATGGTGTTGAAAAATCTGGACTTACGCGTTATGTGGGGGTCTTTTATAGGGACATGCCTAGTGCTGGACTCACGAAGGTTTACGTGTTCCGAAGGACTGCTAGCCAATGTCATACACATTTCTCCAGCCCAAATAAATTATAGGATACCAAGGACTCCCAAAAGCCCTGGAAATGCAATGAAATCATTACAACCAATACCTTTGTCCCCTACCCAAAATGGTTACCATTGAAAATAGCCATGCTAGTAAATCAAGGTAGGGTAAAGTACCCTAAAGTAACTTGCCCTCGATTACAGTAAGGTCTTAGATTTGAACTATGATCTTGATGTCGTCATTTATTAATGATCTCCATGTGAGCAATATACAAGCCCACAGATTTAACTTTTTTAGATTTATTGTTATAGTTTGCCAGCACAATCTTTGGAGAAGACATTAATTCCATTTTTTATAGCTGTTCATTTAGAATATATAAAACATACCCAAATGCAATATTGGCAACTCTGGAAAAAGAAATAGCGGTATTACTTTCTGTATTGCATCATGGAATAATATAGTAAAGTTTACATATTAGGTATAGTAATGGCATGTTAGAAAATGATCTTCTGTACCATCATTTTAATTGACACTATTAAAGTGCAATTTACTTACTTTCATATAGTAACTCCAGGTGTGTACAGTACACATGTGTTTAAAAATACATATTTGTATGCAATGACACTTTGGCCTGTGAATGGCAATATGAAATTTGTTGCTTGCTACCATGTGGGTGCATTTACAGAAACAGTTTGATTTCCTGCATTTTTTAATATACATATTTTTTCAGAGCTTCCTTAACCTCTGCAGCTGGTTATCCTTAATACGCATGGTGCCTGATACAATCGTCTGACACTGACCTGATCTGGGTTTTATTCATTTATTAAAGAACTGTTCCTTCATCATGAACTTTATACTTCATTAAATGGTGTGGTTTTCATGGACCCATGGATTTTAATTAAGTAGGTTTGAATTCTTACCTTTGATTAATTTATACTTTTATAACTATCATAATAAGATACAATATATATATTTATATAGTATAATTACATAAATGTTTTTTTGGATATGAAGGCCATATTTGTGACAGAATTCAACAAACAGGTTAGAGTTAATACCATTAAAGTTTTATTCCATGGTGTGAAATAATTTTTACAGAGGGGTCACTCCTTTTATTGGCCATGGGTTGGCTCTGGGACCCCCGGCAGGGGCAGGCTCTTGGGCAGAAAGGGTCTGACTGGGGGCTTGAGAGAGTGCATGAGAGTGAAAGAGAAACATTTTGCATGAGATACAGCCTCTGTGACCCAGATTGTGTGCTGTAGTGTATATGTGGCTTTGACTGTGTGTAGGGCATGGATTGCATCCTCAGCAAGTTCATGGAGGACACTAAACTAGGGGGAGAGGTAGATGTGCTGGAGGATAAGGATAGGGTCCACAGTGACCTGAACACATGGGAGGACTGGGCCAAGAAAAATCTGATGAGGTTTAACAAGAAGCGCAGAGTCCTGCACTTAAGGCATAAGTCATTGCAAAGGATCTCCTGGCTAAGCAGTAGCTCTGCAGAAAAGGACCATGGCATTACAGTGGATGAGAAGCTGGACATGAGTCAACAATGTGCCTTTGAAACCAAGAAGGCTAATGGTATATTGGGCTGCATTAGTAGGATCGTTGCCAGAAGATCTAGGGAAGATTGTTTCCCTTTATTTGACACTGGTGAGGCCACATCTGGAATATTGTGTGCAATTCTTGCCACCTCCCCCATTACAAAAAAGATGTGGATGTATTGTAGAGAATCCACCAGAGGGCAACAAAAATAATCGGGGGGCTGGCGCTATGACTTAATGGGAGAGGCTGGGGGATTCAGGCTTGTTTAGTCTACAGAATTGAAGAGTAAGGGGGGATTTGATAGCAGCATTTAACTGCCTGAAGGGGGACTACAAAGAGGATGAAGAGGGGCTGTTTTCAGGGGCAGCAAGTGACTAAACGAGGACCAGTGGTCTCAAGTTGCAGTGGGAGAGGTCTAGGTTGGATATTAGGAAAAACTGTTTTCACCAGGAGAGTGACGAAGCGCTGGAAAATGCTTCTTAGAGAGGTGGTGGAATGTTCTCTTCTCTCCTAGAGGTTTTTAAATCCCAGCTTGGCAGAGCCCTCACTGGGATCATTTAGTTGGGATTGGTCCTGCTTTGAACAGGGGGTTGAGCTTGATGACCTCCTGAGGTCTCTTCCAGCCCTATGATTCTATGTGTGACAGTGACCCAGAGAGTGTACACTGGCTGCTGCTGGATAAGTTTCTGAAAGAAACCACCTTTTGCTTCATGAAGGGAAATCTGTCCTGCTCTGTCTCCCCTCTTCCCTTCTCTTCACTCCTGAGTCACTTACTATCCATGCTTCAAACTGCAGTAGCTCCACTGTTTGTCTGCAGAGATGGGGTACTGGGGCAGGGTGTGCTTAAGTAAATACATTTTGCTTCTGCTTTGCTTGTATTTGCTGGATATTCAACAGATGGAGTGGTGGGCTCATTGTAACCAGCTTAGCTGGTGTTGGGTTACAAATTGTTAGTACTGAATGCAAAGGTAGTAAAATACGGTTACCAATGGTGCAATTACTGTGGGAATGCAGAAAAGCAGGACTGTGTTTAGTCTGTTGCAAAGGAATGAGCTCGTGCCTAGCAGTAAGGAGCTTTTTAAGCAGAGGCTGGACTGTCAGAGCCCAGAGAGTAAACAAGGTGGGGACAAGTATTCTGGCAAGGAGGCGGCACACCCTCCTCAGGAGTACTCTCTAGATTGGTTTGACCTGTTGTCCCCACTGTTCAAAGACTAGAGCTAAACTGGGTCCATTAAGATGCTCTTTGTTGTTTCAATTGCAGCTCAATGGCTACGTCTACACTAGCCCCAAACTTCGAAATGGCCACGCAGATGGCCATTTCGAAGTTTACTAATGAAGCACTGAAATGCATATTCAGCGCTTCATTAGCATGCGGGCGGCTGCGGCACTTCGAAATTGACTCGCCTTGCCGTCGCGCGGCTCGTCCCGACGGGGCTCCTTTTCGAAAGGACCCCGCCTACTTCGAAGTCCCCTTATTCCCATGAGCTGATGGGAATAAGGGGACTTCGAAGTAGGCGGGGTCCTTTCGAAAAGGAGCCCCATCGGGACGAGCCACGCGGCGGCAAGGCGAGTCAATTTCGAAGTGCCGCAGCCGCCCGCATGCTAATGAAGCGCTGAATATGCATTTCAGTGCTTCATTAGTAAACTTCGAAATGGCCATCTGCGTGGCCATTTTGAAGTTTGGGGCTAGTGTAGACATGGCCAATTGGAGCTGAAACCTGTTGTTTTAGAGGTGTGTTTCTGCCTTGCCTGCTAAGAGCTAATATCACTGGGAACTGAAATGACATGAGATGGCCAAGTGCTGCTGTCTAGCCTGCAGAAGAGCTGGCAAGTTCTGAGACTGATGCACAGATATCAGCAGCAAGAGGTAGATGGCAGGGGCAATGGCTGATGGTCAGCAGGGCAACAGTGGAGAGGCATGATATGTGCCTGCAGTGTGAGATGCCTCTTTACCCCTCTCCACCCAGGGTGGGAAGCGAACGCTGGGTCTGCACCTCTGAACTCTGGAGCCGCCCTGACCAAGGGCAGCAACTGAGAGTGTGACGCGGAGAGGGGTTGGACGTGTGAACTGTTGGGTTGCAAAACTTTAGAACAGGAGAGGAAGAGGACAATGCCCAACCTACTTGGCGATGGACTTTTATTCATGGCTTATGTTTATGAGCTATGCTTGTGGTGTTTTCTCAAACTAATACCAAGTTACTTCCCTCTCTTTTATTAAGCTTTTTTTTTTTTTTTTCCTACACTTGCGACACTGTGGCTTGTAAGTGGGGAAGCATTGTCTCTCAGAGGTCCCCGGGTAGTATGTAAATTTCCCAGGTTACTGGGTGGGACTCCAGCCAGGTCTGTCTTGGATGGGTGGAGAGGGACTGCTGGATAGTGAATCTGGCTCTGCCTGTTGCTGGCTCCACCTAGCAGAAGGGTGACAAAGTCACTAGTGTCAAATGACTGCTTCTTGAGTAAGGGCCTGAGCACTGTTCACTGGTGCCTTTTAAAAAAGGAGGCATTAGTTCATCCCCAGGGATAATGGACTGAATATTTCCTTTGCTGCCTTTCACCCAAGGAGCTTAAGTCCCATCTCACAAGCATGCAGCTTTTCTGACACAGCCAGAGCCATATTATGTGTGAGTGAGAGAAACGCTGTCAGGAATAGAGGGGCCATGGCCACATTTTTTGCTTTGGTTTCAAGGAAAGTGTTGGATCACGTTATACATGATCATGCCAACCAAATGGAAAACCTATACCCAGGAAAGTAAACTCCATTGCAGAAAAGAGATTTCGCTCAGACTCCATCTTAATCACCCACAGAAATGCAAAACTGTCTTATAGGGCAACGGTAATATTAGGAGTCAGACAAACACAACCAACGCTCTTTTCTTCTCCCCTTCTTTCTTTCCACAAACCAGCTGTATGCCAAGGAGACCTGGTAGGGCAGGGGTCTGTGACCTGTGGCTATGGGGCTGTATGTGGCTCTTTAAGGACTTCTTCGTGTCTCCCAACGCTATAGCTGTAAAGTAAAAAGACCGTCCTGATTATTTTTGATAAATGTTGAATGTCTAAAAGCCCAAAAATGAACTCATATCTAAAGAGCAAATAATACATGATCTCAAAACATTGGATAACCACACTTCCCAATGTCCTCCAGAGACAGAGAGAAGGTACAGGAGTGAAAGTCAGCAAGACGTGGTACAAGCACACACATAAAGTATGAGGAAATAGAATATGGGAAAGTTCGTGAATGTCCTGCAGTGAACATGTATCACATAACAAATCATTGTGTGTGCGCTATTCTGAAAATGGGGTTACAAAAAAGTATGGTTTGAAGTTATTTATTAAGGACTGTCTCATATTCATGTGTATTGCGGCTCTTGAATTATTGAGTGTTTTTACCCAATTGGAAAAAATGGCTTTTTTTGATATGTTGGTTGCTGAACACTGTGGTAGGGAAATGCAGAAAAAGGTATATCTGAGGTTCATTGCTGATGCTTGAGGACTAAATATATGCTCTTTGGGCCCTAGACAAGGCAACCATTAGCTGAAGAGAAAGTGAGGACTTATAGTTGGGTTGTTGTAAGTCCTATTTTTGGCTAAACCGTGATGCAGTTGTCATAAAATTGGCCCTGGAATGGACATACTACAGTACTCAGTCAATGTAAACGCTGAGATGGATTGTGGGACCATTTAAAAAGAGATCTGATGTCTGGAAAATGAGATAAGGTTACATTCTCAGATTCACTTCAGAGCTCTGAAAAGGAAATGAAAGATGACGATTAAATCCCTATCCATTTTCATGTTTTGATTTTCATTTACAAACTTCAGTACAATCACAGCTTTTTTAGAGTCACATAAATAAGCTTGAATGTCCAGAAATGGAACCACTGGGAGAATGCCTGCATCACACTGTAGTCTCTGAGGGCTGATAGAGATTATCTATACCTAAATTTCCAAACAAATATCTTTAGTAGTGTAGTTCCATTATATTAATTTTGCTTCTATACCTGGCTTTACTTTGTTTCACAGGCTATTAAATTTGGCCTTTATACCATGACAATTCCAGAGGACTGAGTTATGCCATATTGACAAAAATAAAAATGATATTCATTATTTACATTGCTTGATTGAATGTGTTTGTTTCATTTTAGATGTGTCATATTTAGGTAGTAACTATCGGCGTGGGGGCATTTCCAGGGGATTAATTACTGTCTGGGAGGAATTGGCGACCTGTAGAGCAATACGTGTCCATTTATTAATCCCCAGGAACCCTATGCGTATTGAAGTCATGATTGTAATTAGAACTAGAAAACAAAACAATCAAAGGTGATTTGAGCAAAAGGAAAGTAAGGAGAAGAGGAGCTGTTCCTTCCTGCCGAGAGAGGGGTAAGGAAGAATCCTCTTCTCTAGAGCTCTGTAGCTGGCCCTGTCAAGGAATTAAGGGGAGCTGGTCTGGTTTTAATATATCCCCATGGGAATACAAGTAAAGGTATGACCTTCTGGATGTTTCCCACCCTGCAGGAATAGGTGATGCATGATTGCACCAAGAGTCCTTTATAGCTATATAGAAAAATGCAAAAATAGGAATGGGTGATTAAGGAATGCCAGCTGTCTTTTGGGTATGATTTGGACTATATGAAAGGCAGTTCTATGGCATGATACTTGTATTGGTAGCCACAGTATTGATGGTGTGAAGCTAAATCCCCTTTTCCAGCCATAGCCAACAATGTGGAATGGCCAGGCATTTAATTTTACTGGGGAGTGATTGAGTGTTAAGACAAGCCTTCAGGTTTCTGTGCAGAAAGGTGGTATGGCGGCAGAAGCCTGATTTGGGGAGGGGGAACCTTCAGGTAAGTATGGGCTCTAATCTTTGAGGAAGCTGGCTAGCAGCCCTTGCAGTCTCTCATGAAGAGATGGAACCAGCTGAATTGCTCTCCTCCTTGCTCAGACTCCATTTTTCTTCTCCCCTCAATTCACGCTCCCTGTTTAGGTGATTATTGAGTTCAGAGCTTTGATCCCTGGGTTTTTTAAGGAATTAAGATAAATACAAACTTATGCTAATTCTCCCAACCCTACTGGACTAAATATTGCCGTGCCCACCTACATGGATATGGCTTTGTTTAGAGTCTCACAGTTTGGGATGAATGAGATTTGAAGTTCACTAGGACCTCTGAGTGTCTTGTATCTGAGAGGTAGGCCAGCCATAGGAACATTATGTCCTAGCACAAAACCAAAGGTAGAATTACAGAGCTCTTACTGTGAGATTTGTAGGAACAGGTGTTAGATTCCCTTGTTCCAAAAGCTTTGTTTTCCAGAGGCTAGGGAGCGATTGTTTATAATCTGCCAGTTGGATGTCAGGCTAAAAGAAATAAAATGCATGACAGCCTCTTGTTCCACCACTGGAATAGCACAGACCAAGTTGTGTTCTTAGGTATGATGATCAGGTTAGCTATTGCATTTGTGGGTTTGCCTCTGTGACACGTGGGTGTCAGGTTTGCTGTCTTAAATCAGAGATAGCTGTGGCTGAAAACTGATGCTGTCTTCTCTGAGTTGTTCAAGGTAAAAACAGTATTATTTGCTTAGGTGCTGTCAAGAACACTCATTTTCTGGATTGTCAGTTTGACTTATGCATTTTGCTTTTGAACACCCACCCCCCAAAAAAAAATTCACAATGCCAGAAAAGAAAAGAAAAGTCTTGGTCGTACATAGTCGCTCTCAAATCTGACTGCCACCTTGCACTCTGGAAGCAGTCATGGTAAACCCATTTCTGTGCTCAGACTACAGTGCTTAACTACAGGTCACAAGAAAGAAGCCCTGCTGGATTTACAGCCACAGTTCCTGAATGCCTATAGACTTTTACAGAACTCTTTCATTGTGATGTAGAATGAGCCCATTGTGCTAGACGCACAGAATCTGCCTGTTTACAGAAATGGATTGATACAGGTTGAACCTCTTTCGTCTGGTACCCTCGGGACCGGACCAGCGCTGACAAGAGAATTTGATGGACCACAGGAGGTCAACATTGACCAGCAGCATTACTAGCACTTCCAATGTTTGCTGGGCTCTTAGAAGACTTTTAGGGGTAAATTAGGGCTAAATAACAGCACAGAACACTGAGAGCCAGTACTGGTGGTTGTAAAGAAATTTTATAGGACTATGGGAAACTTGGCCACACCCATGATAAGTGGTCATCTAGCTAACTAAAATCATGGCAGATTATGGATGTTGGTGGACAAGAGTTCCGGATTAGAGGTTCAACCTGTACTGCAACTACAACTGTCGTGCCACAGTAAGGATATAAAAGGGAAAACAGTGTGTACTCAGAATTGTTTTGGGTCATTTATTCCTGAGCAAATCAAATATCAAGGAGGGTTGATGAAGTTGGTTTATTGATGTCCCTTTCTACCCAGTTTTTTCCAAACCACCTCTCCACCCCTCCAAAAATTGTTCTTAAATCAACTTATGCAGCAGGAACAAAGAAGTAAACTAATAAAATCTGCAAATATAGCAAAGCAAAATCAACCCCCCCCTCCAAAGCTGAGTTTTTCTCCTGAAACAGATCTACGAAGTCCACTAGGGACTTCTCTATTGGAAGGCACTCCACCACTGGTTCTGGGCAGCAGTACATGCCCTTTTGAAAGGTAGCTATCTTAGATAATACAGCTACTTCAGATACACCTGGTATGGCATTAAAATCCTTTTGTTTCAGAGCTACTTTTGTTCTATTTTGTATCAGGTTATATGCAGATCATGAATAAATGGGAAAACATGCAGTTATTTTACCCTTTATAAATTGTCATATTGATCTTTTGGAAGGATTAAGATGTTAGACTCCAAAATCATTGCTGGCTTTATGCCTTTGATAAGCCAATTTTTTTTGGTGGGGGGTGGAATTGTCTCAGACACTATGTGCAGCTTAATTTTACGCTAATGGACTGGAGGTCAGATGCTGTATAAGACACAAATTAAAATATTATGTTACAATATCAAGAACCGCAATCTGTTTTTCTAATCAATAAGGAGTGTCAGACAGCTGAAGAACTGCAAGTTACAATTCCCCCGTCACATGTACAGAGCTATTACACTGCAACTGTGTGGTTAATCAATTGACTAACATCTGCGAAATGTTTCCTCCGTTAGATGCTGGGAGTTTTTTCTCTTGGATAAATTCTTGGGTAACCCTGATTTCTGTTAAACTTCACAAAGGCTTTGAAAAGAGCGGAAGTTGCTGCTCTTTTTGGATGAACGTTGGAGTTGATCAGATGGTTGGCTTTGGAAATTTCACATGGGCCAGCATTGCCTGGGAGGCCGAATATGTTTCCAAAGAAAAGGCACACCAAAGCCTAGGGAAAATGAGAAGAGGAAAGCTATATTGTTTGAATTACCTGTTGGATCTTTCTGCCAAGGGTGCAATCAAGCAAAACCATAGGGTTGCATCAGTGGAAATGACCTAGCCAAAACCAAATATAGTAACAAATTAAAGCTACTCAATCCATATGTTTAATTTTTTTTCAAAACACACTGGAGGAAGAATAGCCCAATTTATAACAAGTTTATTTCATAATTACTGGACAGCTCAGGGGAGTGGTTATGTTCTGTAGGTGACCCATTCAAACCCAGCTCAGATCACTGGTGGTGGAAAGTTGTGTAGTGTCTGATGTGTAATAAGTTGGTAGGAAAAGTCAACAGGAAAATGACAGATATCTGTTAAGGGTGTTGGTGTTACAATGCTGTTTATTCAGTAGAGAAAAGGATATATGAGTCAACCTAGAAAGAGAAATAAAAAAAGACCATGAAGGAAATTTCTGTGAAATCAGAAGAATGTAATTTTGTGAAGAAATATGTCCATATATTTCTGTAACCTGCAGCCTGTTAATTTTATTTGGTGACTCCAGAGTCTTGTGTTATGTCAAGGAGTAAATAATAGTCCCCTATTCACTTTCTCTACCCTAGTCATGACTTTATAATCCTCTGTTTTATTTCTCCTTGTCTTTTTTTCTAAGCCAAACGGATCCTACTTTTAGTCTCTTCTCACATGGAAGCTAATCGTTTTGTTGCCTTTATCTGTACCTTTTCCAATTCCACTGTGTCTTTTTATGAGATGGGGCAAGCAGACCTGCATGTTGTGTTCTAGGAGTGAGCATGTCAGTACCATACCGTACATAGTGGTGTCATAATAACGCACACACAGAGAACTTGCTTAGGCAGTTCTACGCTAGACATTAAAGTAGACTGTAGATACGCAATTCTAACTGCGGCAATTGTGTAGCTAGAATCAACTTATCTACTGTTAATTTATCTGACTGTCCTCACAGAGGGAGGTTGACACACACTCCCATCAACCTTCCTTACTCCTTGCAATATTGAAGCATATGGGAGGTCAACTGCTGACCCAAGATATTTTGATTTTCTGCATCCCCACTTGGTTCACTAAATTGATCCCCGGAAGATTGCCCTGACTGGGTGGATCTTCCACATAATGTAGACATACCCTTAGGTCAAGTATTAACGTAAAATCTCTGACACAATAATATGCGTGGGATGTTTCAGCTGTGTCCTTAAAATCTGTGGTGTTTGCCCTTTGTGGATGTTAGAACTTAGTGGTATGCTTTCTCAGCACAAGGGATTCATCCATGTGCTCTTGTCCTAGAGTTTCCATTCTCCTCGCTGTTAGGTGGTTCTTTAACTGGCATTACGAGGTCTTTGTGGCATTTAAAGCCTTGATCTGTCAGTGGCTGAGCAACACAGACCCAAAGCCAGGCCAACAGTCTGGATATACCCTGTGGAGTCTGATACCCTGGGGGGGCATCACAGAGTAGAATTCCCTAAATGTCCTCCATTAAGAAAGAGGCACTTGCCTTCATCTTCCATTAGAGGCTGCAGGGCTTTGAAAGTGGGGAAGGTGAACAGAAAGTCACCCCAGGCAGGCAGGGAAAGGGGATGAGGAGGGAATAGAATGGGAAGTTACAGTGGGAGAGAAAGCTGGATGAGTACCTGTTCAAGGCACTGTTCTCTCCAATCTTTTCTATCCTTGTGCAGATTTTTTTCTATCCAGGAGTGGAATCATTTTCTTTGTGCACCGTGGCATGTGTGAATGTGCGCCACCAATGGAAACACATTTGCTGGCTGTGGGTGCTAAGCAGATGTGTGTCCACTCAGGAGAGATTCAAATGCCACCCAAGCACACAGCTTACAGGGAACACTGGTTCAAAGGGCAAGAATGTAAGGTGCTTGCCCACAGCTCAGGAGACCCTATGCTCAGTTCCCTGCACTGTTGCACACTTTCTTTCTCATCTTGGACAGTCATTTAGTTTCTCTGGCTCCATTTCCCATTTGAAAAATTGAAGTAACGGCCCTTCCTTACCTCCCAGGAGCACTGTGAGGCATTTGGATGCTAAGGTAATGAGGGCCATCTGAACAGCTTAGACAGACCACCTTTATTTCCCACAAGCACAGCTGCCTCTTACATGCTGTCTGTTATCACTTTCCATTCCAGTCATTGGTCCTATTTGTGGATTTATATGATGTGTGTACGCACGCACGCACGCACGCGATGTATAGTTTACTGAGCTCTTGTGGATTTTCAAGAAGGAATGCGCTATATCATTTTAAAATTATTACGGTAACTATATCGCAATGTCAATGAGGCTGTTTTGCTCCTCCTCAGGAATTAACAGGCCAGTGCTCAAGATGGCAAGCGTAAAATGTAACTCGCTGTTTTTTATATAGACAGTATTTGGAAAGATATTTTGTCAGTGTCCTTTAGAAACCTAAGCAGAGGCATCACAAAATAAGCAATGCCACTTCCCCTTCAGAGAGAGTCTTTTCTTAAAAAGTACTTACACACCAGGGTGTTGGGGAGATTACATTGGTTGTGTTAAATGGATTTAACATAATGAAACCTATTTTGGAAACTTTCTGTTGCTTCAGCATTTTTAACAACTCTTCATTCTTCAGGACCATCACAATCCTCTTTCTTTCTGAATTGTGTGTGTGTGGGGTGGTTACTCAAGGTCGGCTTGAAGAAGCAGAAGTGAAGCCTGTCAAAGCCAATATTTATGAATGGCCTTTCATCCTGCTGTAATTGAAATTAATGTTGAGTCGTCTTTTCCAGTAACTTCCCAAGCAGACAAATTTGAGTTGAAGGAGGGAGAAAAGGTCTGAACTTCAGCTCTGAAAAAGAGAGCTCAAAATGTGAGCAAGGTTATAAATCACTTCTTGAAATGATAATGCAAATGCTAATTGATATGGAGTCACATTCCGAGCAGTTTCTGCCGCAAATGTGCATCTTCACTTAGATCACTGTTATCTGCAGATGATAGGGCAGGGAGACCAAATGGCAAACTTAGTGAAACAAAACGTTTTAAATTTATCATTGAAAAAGGCACTTTAAAACATATAGTAGCTTTGCTTCATCTGTCTGTCTGTCTGTCATATATACACACAGTATGGAAACTAAGCTACAATTCACAAACAAAATGAATTTAGTGAGGTACTATCCTGGCTTTTTCATTATGTTGTCTTACTGAATCTAAGAAAAAAAACAAAAAAAAAACAGTAATTCACAACAGGTCTCACCAAAACAGCTGTGCTCCTCTGAGACAATTCAGCTTATGCTGCCTGCAATAAAACATGTGAGAGCTGAACATAAACTCTCCTTAGTTGAAGGAGTTTGGATGTGGAATAACCTCCTTGGAGAGTTCAGGCTCATTTAGAAGGAAGCTGGAAGACATCTCTTTATGGTCCCCATCCTGTAAATGCTCGTTCACATGCTTAACTTAAGCATGTGGTAGTCCTATTGACCTCATGGAGGCTACATCTACACTACAACAGAAAGTCAACTTACATGACACAACTTCAGCTTCATGAATAATATGGACATAACATAAATTAAGATACTGTTGGGGATCAACAGGAGGAATTCTCCCATGAAACCTCTCTTACTCTTCTTGTCCAAGGTAGAGCAGCAGGGTGGATGGGAGAGCAATCTGTGGTCAGTTTGGTGGGTCTTAATCACTGAATCAACTGCCAGTGCATTGATCGCAGCATTGATCTGGGCTGTAGTGTAGATGCAGCCCGAAACTACTCACCCACTTAAAATTAAACTTCAGTGTAATTTTGCCAGGCTTATGAAAGGTTTCTCAACATAACTAAAGCAACAGAGAAGTACAATATATACTTGTACAATAAGTAGGGTGACTGTATCACCCCAGGCCAAATATGGGACATGGGGAATGAATGACCCCAGTCCTGGCCAAAACAGAATGGACGGTCACCCTATTTGCCGCACTGGAAACAGGGCTGCTGCCCTGCCAGCAATGATCCTGGTTTCCCCATGCTGTGGGTGGCAGCCAGCGCTGCCCCAGCTGAGGGAAGCTGGGCAGCTCTGGCTCCAACCCCACTGCAGCCATGGTTCACCCCCAACCTCCTGCACCTGCAGCTGTAGCTCCGGCAGTAGCCCTCCTTGTCTCTGGCTCCAGCAGCCCTGCTCAGCTCCTTCCCCTGCTCCTGCTCCAACCTCCACAGCCTGGCTCAACCACCCATGGCTCAGGCTCCAATCCTGGCCCCTGGTTCACTCCTTGCAGCTCCCGTTCCAACTCCCATGGCCCCAGCTCAGCTCCAGCCCAGGTGGGGGAAGCCAGTGAACCCTGTGAAATACAGGGAAAATAGCCCCTTTTGCAAAATAAGTTGGGATGCCAGAATGGTGCCAGAAATACAGGACTGTACAGCCAAAAATGGAATGGATGGTCACCCTAACACTAAGATATATAAATAAATAACCAAACCAAAACCCCCTATAATCAAGAAAAGGAAGAGAAGATGACTCCATGAGGTCTATACAGGCTTTGCTCAGAAGATCTAATTGACCTAAATGATGCACAGGCATTATTGTTGATGGGTGCTACAACTTGGTTTGGTTATGTGGTAAGTTGGAATTCATTCCAATAATTGGTGGAAATGATAATATACCAAAACTACTCTGTCTTAGTGCTACCCAGTGTGAGGCACAGCACAGTCACCATTTTCACTGCTATGGCACAGATAGTAACACTTAGTATCTATGTAGCACTTTATATTTGAAAAGTGCTATGCAAACATGCAGGAAATAAGCATCTCTTCTGTGAAGTATGGTCTCTAGTGGCCTTGCAGGTAAGAAGGGAACGGTTCCCCAACACCCCTCCACTGGGGACTATACAGTTCAATTCTTTATCTGAAAAAGTAACAGCAAAGCAACCTGACCCGTGGATCAATGACTGCCTCTGTGCTATTGGACGTAGTTTTCATGCTGTTGGCATTGCTGCGTTTGTGGCGACGAAGTATTACAAACTGGCCAGTACTTAAAATAGGAAAGAGAAGTGAACTAGCCCAATCTTTACTGTATTTTTTAAATATTCAAACTGATGTAACTAGACACACAATTTTTTAGCCCTAGTCAAAGTCCCGTCCAGCTCTTCTCCCTACCATTCATTGTTACATATTGTTTCTGTATTTTCTCTTCCTTGTCTCTGTACTGTACGCTCTCTTCATACACAAGGCAATCATTTTTGTTGCTAATCTTTGAACCCCTTTCTATGATCTGTTTTTTTACTTTTTGACATTGGGTAACCAGCGCACTGGGTGAGGGAGTACGGTTGGTTTACATAATGTCATTCTCTTTTCAGTTTCTTTCCCTTTCCCCTTGACTGTAATTATTTATTACACTGTAAATATTAGTCTAAACACTTCACAAACATTTGATACAGGTCTTGGATTAGAAATTGACTAATAAAGCTATGTCTACTCTGTCCCAGATGATTGACCCACTCAGGGTCTATCTCCCAAGGTTTTAACTTGTGCATCTAGTATGGATGCATGAAATTGACCTCTCGGGGTTCACAGTTGACCTCTGTACTTCTGCCAGGATACAGGGGTAAGGCAGGTCAATGCCTCGACTTTATCCCGTATGGATAGCCAAATTAGCAGAGCAAAAATACATCGATTTTTTAGCTATGCAATTGCCATAGCTAGAATTGCACATCTGTGGTCAACATACTTTACATAGTGTAGACATATCTGAAGAGAATAGAGAGCAGAAAATAAGTGGTTGATTTTGAACGTGATTCAGGACTGATTGGCACTGGGAACTTACAGTAATTGAGTTATGTCTCTGAAAGGTGTGAAAAATCCACACCCATGAGAGAGACAAATATTGGCTGAGGTATGGATTTACTCGGCAAATGTTTGTGTCTTGGAACAAATGTTATGGTACAATCATGTTAATTAACTTAACTTAATATTAATTAGTTTAGTATAGTATAGTATAGTAATAGTAATTACTATTAATGGGACCGAACATGATCCTTTATAGTAATAGTATAGTATAGTATAGTAATTAATTAAATAGTATCCCTATTAAATTGAGTTACAACACAACTAAAAACTCAAGATCTCTGAAACCATACATAGTTGAAGGAAAATTTTTCACTTTGTAGACTTGATATTAATATTGTGATATTTCAGTGTTCTTTTCTATGCCATTCCTTATCCAAACCTAACATCTTGTTTTGTTTTTCTATCTTGTTACACATTGACCTGACCTTAAATTAAGTTGACCTCAGTAATGATTACTTATCTTTCCTGAGTAGCTAGTGAGTTTAGAAACCAGTAAGGTGTATTACTAGTTCAAATTATTCTTTCAGTTCCTTCAATGTTCTGATTGTCAGCAATCTGTTTCATTTGCCACTGTGCTGCTGACAGCAACTCTTTAGTCCTTGTCAACTTCTTCAGTCGTTTGTTATTCTATTTTAATATCCTCTGCAAATTTGGCCACTTTGCCATGCACTCCCATGTCTAGGTAATAAATGTACTAAACATCACCAGTTTTAGTACAGAGCATTGGGTACCCCACCTGCCGTTAATTGATTGCTAGGGTGAAAATTACCAATTTATTTCCTGTTTTTCTCTCATATTCATTTTCTAATACGTGGTACTCCTGTACTTACCATCCCATGACTACTTTGTTTCTTTTAGTCTCTTTTGGGAACATTTGTCAAAAACTTTCAGAATGTGTAAGTAATTGCACTAACCTTTTTATCTTTATTATTTCCTTGACATGCTCAGCACATTCTAATACATTAGAGAGACATACAATTTCTTTTATTGAAGTGATGCCTATATCATTTTCACCAAAGCGTTAATTACAGCATGTTGTAATTATTGTTTTAATCTTCTGCTGAAGTAAGTCTAATTGGTCTGTAAATTCCAGGATCTACAATGGGCTCTTCGTTTTCAGTCTTTTTCCTTTTTAAATCTGTGCTAAATTTTGGTCTTTGCCTTAGTGGCTGGAGCACTGGACTGGGATTCTGGAGACTTGCATTCAATTCCTGACTGTGCCTTAGTTTCTCCTTCTATAAAATGGGGCTATGGTATTCACCTACTTTGTAAAACACTTGGAGATGCACTGGTAAAAAGCTTCTAATCTTAAACTGTAAGAAGTCCTGTGGCACGTTATAGACTAACAGATATTTGGGAGTGTAAGCTTTTGTGGGCAAAGATCCTCTTTGTCAGATGCATGAGTGGGGACTTCAGAGGAGGGTCTGAATTTATAGGCTCGTGAAAAGGAGGGAGTCCTAATCAAGAGGAGGGTCAAAGTTGACAAGGTCAGTTAAGTCATGGAGGATGTTGCCCATTAACAGCAGCTAATATGGAGTTGTGAACATCAAGAGAGGAGAAACCAGGTCAATTCACTTAGGGAGGATGTGGCCCATTATCAGTCGTTAATGTGGAGGTGTGAACCTCAAGAGAGGAGAAACTGCTTTTGTAATTGGCCAGCCACTTCCAGTCTCTGTTCAGTCCTTGGTTGATAGTGTCAAA
This sequence comes from Carettochelys insculpta, assembly GCF_033958435.1. Classification (NCBI taxonomy): domain Eukaryota; kingdom Metazoa; phylum Chordata; order Testudines; family Carettochelyidae; genus Carettochelys; species Carettochelys insculpta. Next base: position 16,749,039 of record NC_134143.1, read on the forward strand.
TTGGCAAATGAATTGCAGCTCTGCAGTTTCTCTTTGGAGTTTATGAAGTCCTTTTTGTTGCAGGATGGCTACTTTTAAATATGTTACTGAGTGTCCAGGGAGATTGAAGTGATCTCCTACAGGTTTTTGTATGTTACCATTCTTGGTATCTGGTCTTTGTCAACTCTGGCTCTCCTCTTGACTGGGACTCCCCTCTTTTCATGAGCCTATAAATTTAGAACCTCATCTGGAACCCCCACTCCTGCGTCTGACAAAGCAGGTCTTTGCCCACAAAAGCTTATGCTAAAAAATATCGGTTAGTCTGTAATGTGCCACAGGGCTTTTTGTTGTTTTTGAAGATACGGGCTAACTTGGCTATCCCTCTGATAATTTTAAACCAATTTAGGTGTGTAAATTGACAAAACATGAACCTAATTTATACACATGCTCATTGCAAACATATAGTTGCAGTGAGGAGCTGCATGCAAATTGTTAGCCATAACAACCAGGTACCGTGTACTAGTGAATTACATGTAAATTAGCATATGGAAGCTCTACACTGCTTTGTGGGCAAAGTTTTACAAGCTTGGTCCATGCATAACAGTGTACTGACTTTAAAATAGTGCTGTCAAAACCAAATGTGTATTTATGATGTGACATATTTAATAAGTATCACAAAGGTGAATTCATAACTGAATAATCTCCTGGACTTTTCTGCTGCAGCCGTAGGCTTTTAGCACAAATAAAAAAGCACTTCAGATAATGCTGTTCTTAGTGAAGGAGAATAATGGGTGCACTTTCTGTTAAGAGAATTATTAAGAGCCAAGTTCTATCTTTTGCTGCCAGGACAAAGCACCTTGAATTAAGAAACAAGAAAAAATTTACATCGGAGCCTGGTTTTGAAATGACATGGTGATTTAAGTATTTTCTGAGTTGCTAAATGCAAACCCCTCCCACACTCAGACTTCCTTGGGAAGATCCATGTTTTCAAATAAAAATATTCTGGACAAAATTCTGCTCTCCTTGGGAGGTGTCACCCTGGGACGAGCTGAATGTTCATTTGCCTCAGTTGGAGCAGGGTGAGTAGTAGCCCCCAAGAGCATTTAGGTGCTGAAATGTTCTCCTTCAAGCGCTTCTTCACGAGTGCAGCATCCAGTCCTCACTACATACAGAAGTTCTCCTCCACAATGGTGGTGTCTTCAGTTTCAGATCAACTCAGAGAAAGCACATTCCACTGTGTCCGTAGCAAGTCAGGTCAGGTGATACTGGGGGTGGAAGCGCGAGTACCCAGGATGTTCAAAATCCACGAGTCAGATGGAAAAAAATTGAGGCTTAAAAATCATGAGTTGTAACTATAATACCTTGTGTTCTTTGTCTGTGCCTTTTGGTTACATATCTCCAAGGTTTGCAATGACAAGGGCTACAAATTAAGTTCTTTTAAAAAAAAAAATGAGGAGGCTGAGCTTTAAGAAGAACACTTCATACATCTCAATCCCCTGTCCTGACCGAGAGCTCACTCCTTGCTCTCTCAACCTCTCAGACCCACCCTGGGCCACTCTCCCCACCTGAAACTCCTCATATTTCGCCCCACCACCAGAGCTTATACCCACAGCTGGAGTTTTCATCCCCTCCTGCACCCAGCCCTTGATTTTGTGAGCATTCATGGCCCTCTGTACAATTTCCAAACTGAATGTGAAGAAAGAGTAGAAAAACTGGGACTTTTCAGATTAGGAAAAAGGAGACTAAGGGGTAGGAGATATAATAGAGGTCTATAAAATCATGACTGATGTGGAAAAAGTGAACAAGGAAAAGTTATTGTTCCCATAACAAAAGAACTAAGAGTCACCAAATGAAATTAATGGGTAGCAGGTTTAAAACTAGCAAAAGGAAGTTCTTCTTCACACAGCACAGAGTAGGCCTGTGGAACTCCTTGCCAGAGGAGATTGAGAAGACCGAGACTTTAATTCATGGGGGTTAGGTCCATCAATGAATATTAGCCAGGATGAGTAGGAATGGTGTCCCTAGCCTGTGTTTGTCAGAGTTTGCAAATGGGTGTCAGGGGAGGGATCGCTTTGGTGATTACCTGTTTTGTTCACTCCCTCTGGGGCATCAGGCCTTGGCCTCTGTCAGAAGACAGGATACCGGGCTAGATGGACCTTTGGTCTGACCCAGTATGGCCATTCTTATGAGATGTGTTCCTCAGGTTTGCCTGCTTTTGGCCTAGTGCCATCCTCTTTGGAAACACCATTAGGTAGTTGAAGGCTGCTATCAAATCCTCCTGCACTTTTACAGACTAAATTATCCCAGTTCCCTCAGCATCTCCTCATAAGTCATGTGCCCCAGCCCCCGCTTTTTTTCCTGCCTTCCACTGGACTCTGACCAGTGTGTCCACATCCTTTTTATAGTGAGTGGTGTGTGGGTATAGGGGGTGGTAAACCTGGTGGCATTCAGCTAAAAAGTAAGGTGACGGACATCATCTGGGCTGATGTAAGCCTCAAAAGCATCATGGTTTGGCTTTATTTTGCATTCTTTATCTGAATGGGCTGGATCAATATACTCAGGCTGGGAATTTCAAAACAGAATTTCCACGGGATTATTGATTCAGAGTTTGAACTAGGGAGCAAAGAAGCATGTTAAAATCCATGACAACTGTGACTGAGTTTTTCAAACCTTAATAGATGTTTTGTTCAGATACGAAGGTGGTTTTGGGTTCAGGTTTACGATGGGGAAGATTCATATTTGCCTCTTTCCTCTGAAAGAAATGAATGGAAGGAGAAGAGATGCGGTATGAGTTTTTGAGTTACAGATGCAAAATCACAAGCAATAGAATGAAATGTAGCCATGTCTGCTCCTATGATAGGAGCATTTAAGTTGTGGACTTTCTTCCTTCTAGTACTTTGTTGTTCTAGACTTTTCCATACTTCCCCTGGAGAAGCAAGGTCCAGTCATTAAACCATTAGTCCGGGACTGAAGAGCCCCAGCTGCAATTTTGTTCTGCTATGGACTTCCTGTGTGACCTTGAGCAAGTCATTTAATTTTTCTGTGCCTCATTTCTACATCTGTAGAAAAGGGAAAACAGCACTTCCCTACCTACCTCAGGGGTGTTGTGAGGGTAAGAACACTAAAGAGAGAATCAGGTACAATAGAGGCGGACCTCAAAAGAATTAGACGAATGAATGCTCAGCTCTGCCGTCTCCTCTCATTCATTCTTTTCATCTTTGCTGCCCTCAAAGAAGTAACCTCTAAGTTTTAAAGGAAGCTTCTTTTGTCTCTTTCTTTGCTTGTCTCTAGCTGCTGCTCTATCAGGAACTGGGGAAATGGCAGTCCAGAATATTGTGTCAAACTCCGTTGCATTGAGGATTATGCTAATAATGTGGTGGATTTATAGATTGGGTATGTGTACAATATACAGTACAGATAAGATTGTCACCTGTAGCTGGTGCTCTAGCCTGGAAGGAAACATTCCCTCCATCCCTTTTTTTTCCTTTGTAGTTCTCTTTTCTGTGTTTTTTGGTTTTGTTTTGTAGCTCTCACTCTTGTTTGTTTAGCTCATTCATTTGTCCATGTTTCTTGATTCCCACAATCGAAAGTCTTGGTGACTCAACCCATTGTCTTGATGCAACCTCAAAGTTGTGTCTGTGTGGCTTTTGGAAGGCACAGTTCTCAGCTTGGGTGAGTGTACTTGTGCTACCTGTCCTCAAGCGAGCACACTATAAAAGCAATGTGGTTGGAATGGTGATTCAGCCACTTCTCCAGCCACTGTGCACCCGCTGCTATTTCTGCTCAAGCTGGCAATTACATCTCCCAGTGGCTGTATAGATGTAGCTTGTAAAACTCCCACATATTTGCATCACATGGACAGCCTGTAATAATATTAAAATATATCATGACATTGCTAGCTGCTATGTTCTGTATACACCAGGCCTCAAGGGGGTTAGTATGTCTTGTTTTCTGGATTACGTTGTAAAGGATTTTACAGCTTTGGATGGACACTCAGCTCCTATCACAGTTGGTACACCTGGAACTCTTCCTTTAGTATGTGTATAGTTTGGATGTTTTTAGAGGAGTCAGTCTGGTGTCTAAAGCTTGAATCCATAATATATTGCACTATTATTATAATGTTGTGCTTAGGAGCAGATGTATGTCACTAAGGCTGCATCTGCACTACCAAGAGTTTTCGAAAGAAGGGGGCACTTTCAAAAGAGCCCGTGGAGTGTCTATGCACAAAAAGCATCGTTTGGAAAGTAAATTGAAAGAATGTGGCTCTCCTTTCAAAAACACTCTTCCTTTCCCCTTTCAGAAAAAGTGCCCCTTCTTTCAAAAGCAAACGTCTAGGTGCTCCGCAGGGCCCTGCTTTCAAAAGAGCAGTCTTCATTCTCAATCCCTGGCCCTTTCTTTCGAAAGAGCAGGGGCTGTATGGATGCTCATTTTTGAAAGAACAGATCACTCTTTTGATCTGCTTTTTTGTGTGTGGACGCACTCTTTCGAAATAGATCTTCCGGAAGAGCTTCTTTCAAAAGATCTCTGCAGTGTAGACATAGCCTAACTGTATACAGTAGGGTCTCAGCATTAGTGAGGATTCCATGTTGAGAACCCTCATGAATGTTGAATTTCGCGAGTAGGGGAGCTTGGAGCCCCGGGGAAGCCACGAGTGCCAGGGCTCCCTGCCCAGAGCCCTGTGGAAGCTGAGGCTGCTGGGGCTCCCTGCCTGGAGCCCTGGGGAAGCAGCAGCAGCCCGGAGCCCTGGGAAGTGGCAGCCACCAGCGCTCTCCACTCCAGAGCACTGGGAAGTGGCAGCTGTGTCCCAGGGCTTGTGGCTGCTTGCAAATACTTAGTTCGTGAACCTTAGGTTGGCGAATGTTGAGACCCTACTGTATTGACATTAGAAATTAGGTCTGCTTGGCCGTTGAAAAGATGCCAATGTGTACAACTGTTGCAAAATTTGCATGTCCCTCTATGGACAGCCACCCGGTATCACTGCAGATAAATTTTGGAGTCAGAGTCTGTCATTTTAAGTATACCAGATAGCAGTGTGTTTTTTTTTGTTTGAAAGAGGAGCCGGCACTTAGCTGACTCCCTACCTCTCTCCCCTCCCCTGCCAATCCTGCAGCTGGGGTTGTCGAGGTGCAGTACTGGCACAAAAAAAGCCTTGCTGGCTAGAAAAGGCATGCATTTGAGTTATTAGCTTGGCTGCAAGTTGTTCAGTGACATATTTGTACTGGTATCTTCAGTGCAGTAGATGAATAGATAGTGTTTGTTGGCTGAGCTCAACAGCAATAAAATCTGAAGTTGATCAGCTTTGTCCACAGCTTGCAGTTGCCTATGTGGCTTATGGAAAAAGAGGGAAATGGGTCCTTCCTGTTATACATCAATGATCTCCAAGGCATCCACAGAGCTGCTGGAGAGGAGTAGCAGAGCTGTGATCACATCAAAATATAAACCAGATGATCATTTCTTTGGGGGGCAAAGAGAGCGTTTTGTGTTTGTACAATGCCCAGCACAATGAGGCCGTTTTTGTTGATTTGTGGATTTCATATGCCACCACACAGCAAATTAACCATGTCCAGCAAGTGATTGTGGACCACCTGTGTGACTTGTTCATTATCTGAGAGAGGTTGTTGTTGTAATCAGACCCTGAGCCAGATCCTTCCTTGCTGTAAATTGTCACAGTGCAATTGAAATAAATGGAACTACAGCAACGTATGCCATTGAATAAGCTGGTCAAGTATGTAAATACATGCGCAGAAAGGGGCAGCATTAAGGCTGTATGTGCAACTTTATTCTGGCATTTTGTCTCTTGCCTGGGCTTTGCCATGCAACTCACCATGAGAAGGTTGGTCTGGAATTAGTTGTTACTTTGTTCAAGAGGTACACCGGTCACCTGTCCATTCCGAGTTAGTCTGTAGTGATATATGGTGGTTTTCTTTTAATCATTATTAACTGTTTTTCTCTTGCTACATGTAATACTCCTCAGGGAACATATTCAAAATCAGTGCTCTTGTGTGCCTGTACTTGTCAGTACTAAGTACTGGCACCTCTGCAGTTTTTTTAAAAAGAGCTCTGTTCAAAATGATGGCAACTGGTGCTTCAGACCAAGCATGATTCCTTTTTTCTGTTGAGTGGTGAAAGGGTTGGGGAAGGGGAAGCCACATGAAACTAATATTAGTTTTTGCTTCCCATTCTGTTGGTTGTTCCTGCTGTGATTTCTGTCAAATGTCTTCGGACGTGGTGTTTCCAAGGAAGTCTTTGTTTTTACATGACTGGTCTCTATCTAGCACCCGGATTTGTCCAGTCCCTTTGCAAATGTTCCCTTGGAATCTTCATGTTTAGAAATAGATTTGTGTTGCATATGACAATGCTTAAAACTAATCATGGTCCTTGGAAATGTGGCTAAGCCGCAGACTCGTAATTTTGAGCCTGCAATATTTGTTGGTGTTTGAATATGTAGGTTTGGATTGGGTCCCTCTCTGCCCCACTTAAGCAACCTTCTTGTGCACGTGCTTCCAGTCTGCCCATAGGTATGTACCTTAGCTTCTTTAAAGAAGGTTTGGGGTCCTTCCTCCCCCCTTTTATTTTTTCTCTGATCACTCCTAAAAAATCCTCTGCTTGGCTTTCATTCTGTGCTGCTTTTAAGATTTTTTTTTTTTCTTTTTTCAAGAAGTGACTCTGGATTTAGCCCTTACTACATCTTACAGCAAACATTTTGCTTACCTATGAAAGGCTATCAAATATTAGAGAGGCAGCATGCAGCAATGCACAGGAGACCTGTATTTTACTGCCAGCTTCTACTACACTGACCTGCTGTATGATCTTGAACAAGTCACTTCATCTCTCTGTCCTTGCCTCTGTTAGAATAATTAATTCATATAATTTCTACATGGGTACAAAGGTATATGCTCTGAGCAGGAATATACGTGCATAAGGATGATGGGTATATAACAAGTTTTTTTTTTAAAGCTCCTTTCTAATATCTGTACAAAAATTGCACATAACCACTGTCTGTTTGCACAGGGTGCACACACAGCATCATGCCAACGCTGAGTCAGAATGATGAGTGACTTGTCCTAAGGACTTTGTCCAGAGTCATTTTCCAAATGTACAAGTGCACAGGAATTGCTTCCTCCACCACTGAAATGCTGCTGCCTCTGAGCTGATATGCAGCAGCTGTCAAATGTAGCAACAGTCTAGCACAGAACAGTGGCTTTCAACCTGTGTGCTGTGAGAACTGCCCAAGTGTACCATGAAATTTTGTCAGTTTCCCTTTGCAGTGGCTCTTTGCAGAGCCACTGGTGGGGTGTGGGAGAGAAGGGGGAATTGATGATCCTATGCCAGCTGGGGCACAAGCAACAAAGCTGCCTGAGACTCTGCTGGTGCTGGGTTTGTCAATTCCTGACCCCCTCCCCCTCAGCCAAGGTGGCTGTTTGCAGAACCGCAGTGAGGGGAACAGCCAACCCCACAGGACCCCATTTGCGATGGGAACAGCTTGAAATGCTGCTTTCTGTCCCAAAGGAGCTGGTGGGGAGCCTCCCCCCCACTTCCTGCTGTGGCAAGTGGGAGGGAAGGAAGAAGGGCAGGAGCCTGTCAGATCTGGGATGTGGTTTAAATGCCATATCCGGCTGGTGGGGAGGGGAGCTGCTTTCAGTGGTTACTTGTGTATTCAACATTCCGAACATGGCAATGAGCAGATTTTGAAAAAGTCTGTGTTTGCCGTCTGTGGGGGATTTGAAACTTTGATGCATTTGCTCCTTGTTTAGCTTGTTGTATGTATTGCTATGTTACAAACCTCTCTTGTAGGACCATAGCCATAGTAAAGGTAAATAAATGTGACATGTATGAGCCATGGATTCAGCTGAGAAAAGTGGGTGTGCTGTGGAATTTTGTCTCATCTCTGTGAGCTGCGTTACTGAAAAGGTTGGGAGCCACTGCCATAGAAATAGAAGAATATCAAATCAAACTGAAGGGCAGACACGTATGACTCTGCACCTAGAGAAAGATGTTTTACTAATAGATGGTAGGGATCTGACCCACCTTTGTGAAATATGTAAATTAGGATACTGGCTTTTTAGGATGCATCTTGGCTGGGTGAGCACCAGAATGGTCATAACAATGGCCCAGCTTGTGCAGCCCCTCCATACCTAGTGAATAGGTTTGAACAATCTTATACCATCGACCTGATAGGTACATGTGAGCCTTGCTGGCTGTCTCTTGTGGGTGCTGAAGTCTTGTAAAAGATAATTCTATTCTGATAAAACAGCACACTCTAGTAACAAAACTCCTGGGAGGCCCTCATTTGTGTTCCTGGGTCTCTTGAAAGTGCCTTTCCAGGCAGTTCTTTGGCAGTTCTTTTATATGGAAGCTTAACATGTTGGTAATGAGATTGGTATGACTTGTAGGGGTGGGAAGGGACACATGGTGTTGATTTGTCAAAGTTTATATAGAAAGCAGTTTTCTTTTATGGTGTGAGGGTCTGCATTGCCTCAGTTCAGACTCTTCTTTGGCATACGGTGAGGCTGTTTATAAACTGAATATTCGGCAGTGAATGTACTCCATTTCACTGCAGCTCTACTAGGAAACTAGGATAATTAAACTGTTTTAGACTGGGTTTAACTGAACTGGTTAAAACCTTCTATGTAGATGCACCTAAACCCATCTTTACTCAGTGATACATCAATGCAGAATAACATAGTGGTTTACTGACACAATACAAACCAATTTAAGAACATGTTAAGGTGGTTTAAATGTATCTACTATGGAGGTGTGTACCATTGAAATAAGGTTGGTTTAAAAATAAATGTGATTAAATTGGTACAATATTTGTAATATCAATAGGCCTTTATTTCCCTCTGTGATATAACAGGTGTTACAAGTACAATTGTGTGATAGGATGCAGACAGCTGCATAATGAATGACCCAGTATTACGGGTTTAGATTAATATAGCCTGCTATATTTTAAAGGTGGAGTACAGAGGATGGATCATTCGATGATTACCTGTTCTGTTTGTGCCCTCTGTAGCAGCTGGCATTGGCTGCTGTCAGAAGATTCTCTGATTCTAAGACAGGATATTGAGCTAGATGGACCATTGGTCTGACCCAATCTAGCTGTTCTTATCTGTTCAGTAATCTGATTCATTTCCTTGTGCCAGTGTAGTTCTTCCCACAATATGTAATCCAAATTTAATTAACCCCAAGCAATAGATTTTCTGCCTACTTCCCTTGGGAGACTGTGATCTGCAGAGCAATAGATCCCACCTAGAGGAAGCTTTTCATCAGACTCAGTCGAAACATCCCTTTGCTTGATTATTACCCCATTTCTCAAACACAGAACCTATAGAAAACTCTAGATCTCAAAACTACAAAATCTGGTGTGCACATGAGGAAAATAATATCTTACTGAAACAAAATAATTTATAATAATTTATCATTAATATTTTTATCCTAAAAGCTTATCCTACTATTTGAACAACAGTAGAGCTATGTATTGTAGAAGACTAAACATCCCTGGAAAAGCCTTTTTTCTAGTTAATCTCTGATCATCTAATCTAATTCGCACATTTACTTTAGTGGCTTTAGCAGTTAAATGGCTATTTGCTCATGGATCCAAGGAAGATTTTCCCCACTGGGAGATCACCAAATATTCTTGTCTTCCAGTGTAACAGACTGGCACATGTAGCTTCAGCTAGCAGACAGTTCTGTCATCTTTCAGCTAATTGGAGAGTTTGTGGAGCTAAATGAATCTCCGCTGTTAACAGCCAGCATTTCTGTACTGAAGTACTATAGTCAGTTTTGCCTGGTTATCTCACAGCCAGTGGAGCTGACAGCCATCGTGGGCTTAAGGGTGAGGTGTGAAGAGTCCCAACTCCTTGCACCAAGAAGGGGTGGAGCCCTGGGTAGAAGGGGTGGGCTCAAGGGCAGTCAGTCCTTTGCACTACTCAGGTCATGGTGCTGTCCCCCACCACCCCTCAGAAGCTGCGTGGTGTGGCAGAATGATACTTCCACAGCATTTCAAAGGGGTCTGCAGCTCTCAGCAGCCACCAATGCTACTGTGGCAGCAGAGCCTCTATGAAACACTGGGCCGCTGTGCAGTTGTCCTCCTAAACCCCGCAGTGGTCTGTTTGCCTAGATAAGGTAATGGTACATGCACCTGACCAGCTTGTGATCAATCAGGTTTCACACAAATATTGGTCTGAAGGAAGAAGAGAAAGCAGATAATGAGAACAGCAGGGACTTGAATGTTTAGGTCATTTTTTAAAAAAATGTGTTGCAGTTTGTGTTTAGTTCGTAATGTACTTCTCATTATTCCACAAGAAAAATGAATCATAATTATGAGTTGGTCTGAATTGGGCCTCAGCTGGCTAGGTGAGTATAATGATATAAAACTGAAATAAAGAAGCTGGTGCCATTCATCAAGGAAAGAAGGAATTGAGTTTAGAGGGATGCAATCTGCCCTGTAGCTCAGATGCTTAATCTTGAAGGACATTTTTTTAACACGATGTGATTGCAAATATTAGTTCACAGCGGCAGCTCCTACAACAGATGCACAAACTGTAAAAATCAGATCCAGATTCTAACCACCCAAAGTTTCAGGGTGTTTAGAATATTGCCTGCAAAACTTAGGTCTGAGCTGGGCCTTTCAACAACATGAGAGCTCTGTTGTTTTGGTTCAGACCCGCTTCTAACTCTAGCTAAGCAACTTAATATTTACATTTTTGGGAGGGGATTTTGCTATTCAAAGCTTTCATTAAAAATGGGACTACTACATTGAAAGCATGATCTAGAATGTAAGGCCATGCTACCACTGACTCTCTTCCTATCCAGCTACCTTTCAATTGTGATGCATGTGATGCTCATGAGAGGATTAATGTGTGGGAGGCTACTGCTTCCCTAGACAGAAGAATACTATTCCTGTGGGGTTGGGAAGAATTCAAGGGGAGGAATGATCTGCCAGTGAGAGTTTGTTTTGAAGTCACAATGCTTTTAACATAATATTGTGTCAGAATTTTGGCAGAAAATGTTCTTGTGGCATGAGACACCTTTGGACTCTCTCTCTTCTTGTACAAAAGAGAAGATGCTTCTTTTAGCATATGGCAATGAAGATCATTGTAATTTCTTACTTGTTAGTAGAGATTATCTGGAACCTTTCAATAAAACATTTTTCATCAGAAAATGCCGTTCGTTAAAACCCCACTGAAATACTCAGTGAGTCTCTTTTCAAAGTAGCTTTCAAGTTATAGAAAATGTTCATTAAAACCCAAACCTTTTTACTCTTAGGAAGCTTTCTCAAGTCCAGGGTACAACCAAAAAGGAAATTTTCTCCAGAAATGCAATATCTTGGTGGTACAGCACTTGTCTATGAAGTGGGTGATGCAGGTCCAGAGGCCTTGCTCTGAATCAGATGTGGAATGAAAACAGATTTCAAAAGCTCAATTTTTCACAAAATAAATTCTGGTTTTCTGGCTAGCTCTACTTGTTTAGCTTATTTACTGATGCAGTACTGTGGCTATCAGTTTTCTTAGGGCCACTTTTATTTTATTTTTTTAAATTTATATATTTATTCACAGTCTCAAAATCCCATGCCAACACTAAAGTGCAGACTCATCTAAGGAAAAACATAGCTGTTATCTTATAGCAGGGCAAATGTATAACAGCCTCCAGTTATTGCTTACAAATACCAAAGCAGAGCAGAGGCAGAAATTTACTTTGGGAATCATTTCCATTATCAATGAATCATCTCTTTTTTTTATTAGATGAGAAATAGGCAAGCATGCCAAGCCTCAGTACTGTAGTCCATTAGAGAATGCTGCGAATAAAGATGTGTACTTTTCCACTGAAATATTCAGTGGGTCTCTTTTTCAAAGTAGGTTTCAAGTTATAGAAAATGTCATAGTTAGCATAGCATAGGTGAGTGGGAATTCATTAACTGATTAAAAAGCCAACAATGGTTTATGTTTAAATCAGTTTTTAATTTATTTTTAAATGGTAGAATTCTGTTCATATTACTATAAAATGTTTCACTTAATCTACCTTAGGATACTTCAGATGAGCAATGATGGGAAATATGAGAGGCAAGGAGTTGTGCATTTATTCATAGAATTTCCTGTTATCTATCTGTATATACATTAGGGTGTTGTCTTGGCTTTTCAAGGGGTAGCACAGGTAGAACCTCTCTAATCTGGAACACTCTCAGCCGGCAAACTCCGTAACTGGCCATGTTTTAAGTGAGCCAGACGACCACCTCTCATGGATGTGGCCAAGTTTCCTGTGGTCCCATAAAGCTTGTTTCCAGTCACGAGCCCTGGTTCTGTGATCTGGGCTGTTATGTAGCTGTAATTTACCCACAAATATCTTCGAGTCCGGTAAGCAGTGGAAGCATAGGTAATGTGCTAGAAAATATGATCTCCCATGGTCCGGTAAGTTCTCTTGTCCAGCACTGGTTAGGTGCTGAGGGTGCCAGATGAGAGAGACTCAACCTTTATCTGAGTACCTTACTGGCATGAAGAATCTCTAGTTGTTCTTGCCATGTAATATGTAATCACAGTCTTAAAACAGAGGAGGCAAGTGCTATAGAAAAGAACCCCTCCTAATTATAGCCAGGTGAACAGGCTTTTCCATACAGCTCAAGTTCTGGATGGGGGATCTCTGGTAAACAATCTATAGAAATGAAATAGCTAAACAATTAGCTTTCATGTAAACATATAATCTTTTATACATTTCATTAGCAAATAGAGGTGCCTGAAGAATGAAGAGACATTTACAGCTGTTTATGTCCAGTGGCAACCAGGGATGAAAACACCCCCATTTTATAGCTTGGTTTTGCTCATATTCATAATAAGGATATCTATGCCACCTCAGCATGGGATCTCATCTGATCTCACAAACGTGACACAGGACTGAGGATAGTTAATACTTGATGGGAGACCTCCAGAGAACATGGAGACTTCCAGGAAGGTGTGTTAGTGATTCACTGGAGACAGTCATGCTGTTGAGTAAATATTGAGAGAATGCATTGCATGAGGAGTCAGTGAACTTTGTTGCTTCAGGCACTGTCATTTGGATGACATCGAGAACTCGAAGTCTTGACCAGCCATGGGGAATAGTGGCTCTTGAATGACCATGCAGCCCCTTACAAATTAGAGACTTTTACTCTGGGATGTATATAGTCTGACATCACTAATCCATGTTTAAGCATGGAATCTAAATGGGCAAATTCACAGAACAGTCATGACATATGACCATCAGATATATCCCCCCATATGATGGAACAAGTGGGATTTTCAAGACTATTTAGCGAGGACCCAACTTTGTTTCCATTAAAGTAAATTTGAAACTCCCATTCGGCAAGTTCTTTGCAGTTTTTCAAGAGTTCTTTTTCTGGCAGCTGAAATGCTTTACTATTTTCCTCTTGACATCCCTGACACTGGGCACCATTCTGATGATACACTGTGTGACTTATCCCCATAACATTTGCATTTAAAAAATAACTTCTCTGGATGCTGTCCTTCTGACTTTCTCTTCGGGTACCTCAGGTATCTGGGTGCTCTTGGAAGCCAAGCTCTGCTGTCTGATACTTGATTTAACAAAATACTGCTTCCCATCATTGCTGATGTACTATTATAAAATGTTCCAGCTTTTACCTCATCAGGCTGAGTGTTTTCCAATGTTGCTTGGCTTAGATTATTTCTGGGAATGCTGAGTAAGTTGCTGACTAAAGCTTATATGCACCTCTTGCAGAGAAGTTGCAGTTTCCCTGGTACCAGATAGGTTTACCTTGCCTCACTAATAATGTACATTGCACCATACTATTTAGGGCATCTATAGTCATCACAGTTCTACGCCAGTGAGTTCATTGTAGCAAGTGTATACAGTTCCAAGAGCCTGAAACTCTTCAAATGATAGCGGAATGTGCGCCTTCCCATGGACATGGAGAGTCCTGGCAGTGATAGAAATCAGTATCAGAGAGGTAGCCATGTTAGTGTGTATCTTCGAGAACAACAAGAAGTCCATAAGCTTTCGTGGGCAAAGACCTGCTTCATCAGATTCATCACAAAAGCTTATGCTCCAAAATGTCTGTTAGTTCATAAGGTGCCACGGGACGTCTTATTCTTGTTCTCATAGAAATTAGTGTGATTCTGCTGCATGGGGACAAGGAAATGAGAGCAGGGCTTGAGACACCACATGAGGTTGAGAGGAAGGATAGCTCAGTGGTTTGAGCGCTGGCCTCCTAAAGCAAGGCTTGTGAGCTTAGTCCTTGAGGGGGTCGTTTAGGGATCTGGGACAAATTGATTAAGAAAAAATCTATCAGGGTGGTGGTAGGTCCTGCTGTGAGTGGAGGGGACTGGACTCAATGACCCATGAAGGTTCCTTCTAGCTCTATGAGCTAGATCCCTGCTGCGAATGTTTAAAAGTATGGCTGGCTGGTCGACTGCTCCCAAGCAGACAGGCATTTTGAAGGCATGGTAGTGTAGCTGTATTAATACGGCTCCATCAGTTCTGCTTCTGCTGGCAGGGTAAAGGGTGTGAATGGCTTTGGAGGTACCTTGGAGGACAAAGCATTGTTCTTTCTTTGGGCTCCACAGTAACTAGTGGCAGTGACTTCACTGAGACATAGTACATGAGTAACACTGGCTTTGTGCTCATCATTAGTGACAGTGTGAATAGGAGCTCACAAAATAGTCATAACTGCAATCAGTAGGAATTTTAGATCTAAGCCTATTGTATACTGGGGGGAAAATGAGACAACAATCTTATGTAGCTATAGTTGAAAGTATTCATAGACTGCTAGGACTGGAAGGGACCTCAAGAGGCCATCAAGTCCAGCCCCCTGCCCTAATGGCAGGACCAAGTACTGTCTAAACCATCCCTGATAGACATCTATCTAACCTGTTCTTAACTATCTCCAGTGATGGAGATTCCACAACCTCCCTTGGCAATTTATTCCACTGTTTGACCACCCTGACAGTTAGAAACTTTTTCCTAATGTCCAGCCTAAACCTCCCTTGCTGCAGTTTAAGTCAATTGCCTCTTATTCTATCTTCAGAGGCCAAAAAGAACAAGTTTTCTCCTTCCTCCTTATGACACCCTTTTAGATGCATGAAAACCGCTATCATGTCTCCCCTCAATCTTCTCTTTTCCAAGTTAAACAAGCCAATTCTTTCAGCCTTTCTTCATAGATCACATTCCCCAGAAGTTTAATCATTCTTGTCGCTGTTTGCTGGACCCTGTCTAATTTCTCCACATCTTTCTTGAACTGCGGTGCCCAGAACTGGACACAATACTCCAGCTGAGGCCTAACCAGCACAGAGTAGAGCGGAAGAATGACTTCTCGTGTCTTGTTCACAACACACCTGTTAATGCATCCCAGAATCATGTTTGCTTTTATTTTTGCAACAGCATCACACTGTTGACTCATATTTAGCTTGTGGTCAAGTATAACCCCTAGATCCCTTCCTGCTGTAGTCACTCCTAGACAGTCTCTCCCCATTCTGTATGTGTGAAACTGATTGTTCCTTCCCAAGTGGAGCACTCTGCATTTGTCCTTATTAAACTTCATCCTGTTTACCTCAGGCCATTTCTCCAAGTTATCCAGATCATTGTGAATTATGACCCTATCCTCCAAAGGAGTTGCAACCCCTCCCTGCTTGGTATCATCTGCAAACATAATAAGCGTACTTCCTATGCCAATATCTAAATTGTTCATGAAGATATTGAACAGAACCAGTCCTAAAACAGACACCTGCAGAACCTCACTCATTATACTTTTCCAGCAGGATTGGGAACCATTAAGAACTACTCTCTGAGTACGGTTATCCAGCCAGTTATGCACCCACCTTATAGTAGCCTCATCTAAGTTGTATTTGCCTAATTTTTTTTAAGAATGTCATGCTTTACTAAAGTCTAGAGACCTCTCTCACCCTAAGGGAGAATCATACCCCTAGACCAACAAGCCACTGTCAGATTTATTTTTTTATATATGTGTTTTCTTGCCACCTGTAGGTCCATTCATGTGCAGTCCTTCAATTTTTACTTCATCTTTGCTCCGTATCTCACCTGGCCCATTAGTGGATAACCATTTTGATTACTGCTGCTGGTTGTGCTATCCTCCCTCTCAGACTGACTACTACTGCTGTGAGAGGTTGTACGCGGAGGGGATGGAGCCCGACTAGAAGCAGCGGTTTCATTTTCATCTCAAAGACGGTCCATGTAATCCCTTGTTTGCCTGAATCAAATGAAAATCCTTTCCCTAGGCGTTCAGTCCTTGTTCAAAATTCCTCCATTCTTCCTCTGTCCAAACAGCTAACTCCTCTCTGGCTGCTTTTACAGTAAATCTTAATCTTCTCAATGATTCTTCTGGATCAAAATTGCACTTTACCAATTCCTCCAATGCCTGTTCATCATCTTTAATGTGTGACCCTTCAGGAATTGCATCTGGTCCTTTCTCATCTCCTGTTCTCTTGGAGGCTTCATTGAGGAATTAAATCACTTTATCCTCTGTTAAATAATCAGGATTCCACAGCGGCTGGTCATCATTTTCCTACACTTTCGCATTCTCCTTGTATTTACATATGCCAGCTGGAATTTATTATTTATTATTTCAAGAACCCTTATAGCGTAAGAATGACCTAACAGAACAATGATTTCTTAAATATTTTGCTGGACAGAATTTTTCCTATGCTGAGAGCCCTAGAGTTGATAGGTCTCCTGCACCACTGCTCAAAACACTTTTCTTTCCAATCCCGAGAGTAAAAATTGGACCAACTTCTGTTGGTGAAAGAAACAACTTACAAGGTACGTGGAGATTTGTCCAAATCTTGCCCTGTATTTTTTCCTTAAATATCAATTTTAGGACTTCAAAACTGAGTGGAAGCAATGGCATAATTAATGCAGAGGCTTTGTTTAGCCCTGGTCTATCTCATCTCTGCACAAATTATCAGAGATGCCATGCTCCATGCAAGATTCAGGGTGATATATGGTTACTCTGTTCTTTGACCTTCCAACTGCATTGCGCTATGTTGCATAATAAATAACATGACCTAAGTTAAAAACTACAGCACATCTGTAACATTCCAAATGCTTGGTTGGCAAGGGCTATATTCTAAGTGTAAATATACTATATTTCCTATTTCTGTTTGTTCTTTTGGAGGACCTGGGAATCTCCTCCCTTCTTTTGGGAAGTATGATTTCAATAGGTACACTAAGAAAATAAAGGTGATCACAATAGTGTTTCTTTGTATAAACTGATCCTCTGGGCAGGTCAGAAGGGACACAGAATGACACTCCTCAATTGGCTAGATCCATTATGGTAGTTGTGTGAGGGTGCTGCTGTCGCTGGCTTTCCCCTATCTCTGTGCTCCTGGGGAAAAAATGTGTCCAAAAAGGCGGCAATCTTCTGCTATACAAATTGCCCATCAAAACAAGTTTCTAACAATTCATACATAGACATGTCGTCTCATCTAAAGAAGATTCTGCCGTACTAAAAAGTCTTGAAAACTCCCAATCAATCAGCAATTTCTTTTGTATAACCAAGCAAATCTCACCATTTCTTTAACTCACACTGTTTTTGCTTATAAAAAATTACATAATCTTACCTTGTCACCTGTGTAGAACAATTTAGGATTTTAACCTGGTTTGGGGAGTTCAGCTAATCAGCGAGAAGGATTAATGCTCTGAGTTTGACAACTCATGTTTTATGCATTGTCTTGAAAATTGCAGATCTTATGGCCTTGGCCTTTATAGGAAAGTGTCATTGACCCTAATGCAGTGGTGTCTGTCACTGAATAGTGGAGATGAAATTAGATGGAAGCTGAATAAATTGACTCGCCTACATCAGTTCCTTCAGATTGCAAACGTCATTTGAAATGACCAAGCAGCTGAAAAGCTGGAAAGGTCAGATTTCCATAAATATCTACACTTGAAACACCCTTCTTCACACTTCACGACCCAAAAAGCTGGGATGTTAACCAAGGTCTAAACCTGAAAACACATGGCAAAGATACAGCAAGCACAACTATTTACCAGAGCATAAGGCCACTTTTCCCTTTGCTGCAGGTCATTTTCCTCCTCATGTAAAATGAGGTCAGCCCAACTTGCATTTAGTCTAGTACACTGGCTTTGGCTCCTTACTGTGTGTTAATCAAATGAATTATTACACCAAAGTGAACTCCTCCAGTGTGGGCAGTTAATAAGTCTGATTCTGATGTAACTTACATGGGTGTAACTCCATTGGTTTCCAAAGAGAAACTCCAGGTACAGAGTGATGTGTGAGTGAGTTAAGAATTTCTCTGTTCACATTGTTTAGCTGTACCATTTCATGTGAGCGTTGCATACCCTCCAGGATTCAGCTGCTTGAAACACAAACAAATGATGGTAAAATGGAATTGTATTATGAAATTGCGTAAGAAGTCTATGAAACTATGATCTGTGACTGTTCAGGGTTGTCACAGGTGGGATGATCTTGGACTCGCCCAGTCTTCATGGAGATAAGTTCTATGCTGCACTTTTGCCCTACCTAGTGCCAAAGCTCTTACCAACCCAGTGTCCTTAAAGACTGGCTGAGCTCTCATAATTGACTATCCTTTATTGAAAGCAATCAACTGAGTTAATATTAAAATGGCAAGGATTTAAACATGATCAATTTCTCACATTCTCTCTCCCAGGAATAAAATCCCACTTCTAGTTTTGAGGGGGAAAAAAAAGGGTAGAGCAATTACATGTCCAACTGTATGCTTCTCCTCTCCCTTAGTGATTCTAGGGCACGGTGACTTACTTTAAAATAAAATAATTTTGAATTCCGCTATCCCCAGCTGCAGCATCCCCCTGATTGCCAGTAAGCACCTCGAGTGATCTGAAATTAACAAAATGACCTTCGTGAGACAGCTGCATCGGGCTGTATATTCATGGTTTTAATCTGTGTCAGTCTGTGTGAGATTAGCTGTGTTCTTCTCCCTATCTTATGTTTTTATGCAGGCTCTAAGTCCTCTGTTGTGTTTGCGTGTCCCAGACGGCTCACAAAGTAATTTATAGGATAGCTAGAATGTCTACTAAATGGATTTGCTTTAAGGTCTGTTTGCATAGTGATTGCAACCTTGTATTTTTGGCTTTGGTGTTGACAGGCCCATTGGCGTGGGGTGCGAAGGGGTGAGCACAAGGGCAGTTGCCCTGGGTCTGGAGCTCCAGCTGCTGCCTCTGTTAGTTTGGCAGAGGTGGTGGCTGGAGCTCTGGGCCCCTTTGAATCAGTATGGCAGCACTGAAACTAGCTGTGCGTGGCTGTCAGGGAGTGGGTGAGGGGGCAGCCCATGGTCCGGGAGACACTGAGGGCTGACCACCCCTGGCCCTGCCCCTTCTGGAGCAAGGAGCCGGGCCCCTCCCACATTGCCCCACTGCCTGGGGCAGCTATTGACACCACTGGGCATCAACTTATTATGTGACTTAAGGGACAGAGTGTAGATAGGTCGCCAAAGACTCTTCTGCAATAAGTTTGCCCAGCGAACGTACACAAGTCGCTTCCCTTTGCTGTGCCTTAGTTTCCCTGTTTATAAACAGAGCTAATGATACTGCCCTCCCTTGTGTAGTGCCTTCAGGTCTACAGGTGAAAAGACCTAGGTAAAAGCTACGTAGTATTTTTATTATGTACCTTTGGTTTCCACATTTGGCAAATGAGAATAATACCTACCTCCCAGGACTACTGAGAGTTGAATATTTCTCAACATCCTGAAGTTCTTGAGTAAAAGGTGTTTGGGAAGTATATAGTATTGTATTGCCATTATGACATAGTTTATTACCCTTTATGGCTGCAATTGGCAAATCATCTTAGGGGATTTAGGCATCCAGTTCTCACTAAAACCCTACAGGAATTTGATGCCTAATTCCTGTAGACTCTTTTGGAAAGTCACTACCTTAAAACTTTCTTATACTAAATTTTGTCCGAGGCAAGGCATCAGAACAGAAGTGTTTGTCGGGAGGGTGGGATATCTTTTCTATACACAACACGCACAAGGTGCTTTGGTTTAACTAAAGACGTGATGCCAAAATGATTTATTTAAATTAGTGCTATTTCATATGTGGGTATTCAGCCATTGATTTAAACCTACTTACTGTGAGGTCAGCTTGCACGAATTCCATCACAGAGGTCACGTCTACACTAGCAAATCAGAAAATCAGGCCCTTTTTCGAAAGAACACATGGAGCATCCACACACAAAATGCACTCTTTTGATCCGAAATCGAAAAAACGTGGATCTTCTTCTGGAAGCTGTCTTCTGCTCCTGGGTCAGGAAGAGCACCTCCTTTTGAAAGCTTCTTTAGAAAAAAATGTGTACGTGCTCCACTGGGCTATTTTTTCAAAAGAACAGTCCTCATGGAACTGGAGCGGGGGCTGTGTGGACACTCTCTGTTGAAAGAGTGGATCGATCCAGTTTTTTCTGTGTGGACATGCTCTTTCGAAAGAAGCTTTTTATGGAAGAGATCTTCCGTAGAACTTCTTTCGAAAGATCGCTGTTGTGTAGTTGTAGCCAGAGAGACAGAACAGGAAGTGCTCAGTAAGGGTGACAGAAAGTCAACCATGAATTTGTTCTACTAATGGGCTGCAAATGTTTTTACATCCCTTCCTGAGATTTTTTTCTGTCTCAGTAGTTTTGTTTTCCCCACTTCCCTCCTCCCCACAAATTCAGCAGTTTGAGACTTCAAAAGCAAGTTAGGAGAAGAGTGTACAATAATCGTAGTTAAACATGAGCACCTTTCCAAGATGAGATGCTCCTCCAGTCCCCCTGGTAATGGAAAGAACTGCAGAAAACAAACTAATCTTCTGAAGATTTTTTTCCCATCAATCTTCCTTACCTCTTCAAATATGCTTGTATGCCATCCTCCCCCCAGCTAGACCATCTGCAGAAGTAAATTGTTACTGTCTAGTGTTGCAGCCCTCTGCACCTTCAGCTGCTGCATCTATTCTAGTTTGCTCAAGTTAAGTAGCTCCAACTGCTGAAGGTGAACAATAAGCAGGTTGCCCTAACTTTTCAAGTAAACTGCAGCGAATAGCTTAATGCAACTGTCAGTCTACACACGTACTATAGGCGCGCATTCTCCTTCTCTCTCCTAGCCCGAAGCTTAAAAGCACTGTTCTGTGCCAAGGAAGAGGCAGCTATCTCCAATCTGGCATCTGAAAATGACAAAGAGATCTATCAAACAGAATTAGGAGTACAGATCCTTCCTGTTCTGTTCAGCTTTGTAATTCAATATGAGTCAAACCAGAGGCCAGGCCAGGGGAAAGGCACTTCTTCAAATCTAATGAAGTGCCCCAGTTCCAGTTCACCATCAGGCAAGTGTTAACATATAAACTTCCTATGTATAAACTAAGATATAAAGGCCATATTGTGCACAAAAGGAGAAAACTATCAACCTGTTTTGAATTTTTGAAGCTCTGTTTCCAATAGATGGTACTCACTTTGTACAATGATACTGTCACAACTAGCTTTCAGTGCTTTTCTATCCACTCCAGAATTTCTGACCTGTACTAAGGAAAAGTCTTGAAATGTGATTTATTAGGTTTCACAAAAGATTCTCAGGCTGTTCTGGGATGTCTGACAAAAGGGTTTCAAAAGTGTATTTACAGATTTATTTTTTCTGTACTTCCTTGTATTTCTTTTCTTGCATCATTCACCCAGTCTGGCCTTAGCAGGTGTAGCTGAACATAACATGTGAAAAGACTGTTTACAGATGCTGCTTTTCTGTCTTTGATGTGTAGCCTGTTTGTGCAAGAGCAATGACAACAGAACTATGTCAGTTGTACATCAACTTAGGACCTCATCCATTTTGTCCTAAGAGAGAATTAAAAGCCCCCACCTCACCCCAGCACGTTTTCCTACCACTTCTTGTTCATGGCGTCATTGGGAAAATTTGCTGTAAGCAATTATATTACAGTAGACTTCAATCCTGGCATGATCAATATGATTCAGAACGAGCTCTTGCTAGATATTTGAAACAGTTGCAAGAGTTTTGAGATGAAAGGATGTCATTTACCAGAAACCCTGCTAGAATTCCAACACTGCTTGTCACATGCTTCCCTAATCAGATCCCTGAGATAATCAATGACAAGGACATATTTTCGTCGGACCTAGGTTATTTCACTTGTTGTTCACCCTTGTTTTTCTGTTGAGTCCTGTCTGACCCCTCCCTTGTATGTTCCGTGGCAGGAACTGTCTGTTGCACAGATAGATGTAGTGCTTAGTGCAACGGATCCCACAGTCTACTATTTGGCTTTTTAGGTACTGCTAGTACTAATACAGGTTGAACCTCTCTAATCTGGCACTGTCTGGTTCAGCAACATCCGGGGTTGGCATGGATTCAGTTAGCCGGATGACCACTTAGCATGGGTGCAGCCAAGTTTCCTGAGGTCCCATAAAGTTTGTTTACAGTCATCAGTCCTGGTCCTCAGTGTGCTGTGCTGTTGTTTAGCTGTAATTTATCCCTAAATGTCTTTTACAAGCCCAGTAAGCAGTGGAAGTGTTGGTAATGCTGCTAGATAATATTGACCTCCTACGGTCTGGCAAATTCTCTCATTTGGTACCGGTCAGGTCCCAAGGATGCTGGACTAGAGAGGTTCAACCTGTAGTTATTCTAACTTCTCAATCAATCTCTAAAATCCCTGGACAACATTTAAATGGGAGTTTCCGCTTTGAAAGGAGCCAGACAGTGTGCAAGAGCAGAAGTAGCAACTAGCAGCCTAGTAACACATCCATGCAATGCAGCGCTTCCATGTTGACATTGCTCACCTGGTGGCTGTTTGCAATAACCGAACTTGCTCTCGTAACATAAGAACTTGTGAAAAATCTTGATGCACAATTTATGTTGTGAACGACCTCACTTCTTTAACTGCTGTTAGAAAGCACCAAAAGCCATGAAATATTCTTCTGTGTCTGACCTGGGGCAAATTCTGCAACTCTGCCTGTGTGTCTATCAGCTTTTTAGCCTAATAATTTCCCAATAATTCAAGAGCTGGCAGCAATGTGGAACTGGAGCGGCATGATGCTCTGTTAGTTGAGTGGCTCCATCATAGGCAGCAGGCCAGCCCAGGTCAACTGCATTGATCAAATGACCTGATTACGCTCCTGAATGGGAAACAGCAGCCTGCTTTTCCTATGCAGATTACGAGCATGTGCTGCAGTGATACACAGAACAATCCATGCTCTCTCATATCATATATATCACCATCTTATGTGCTGCATATTCTTCTTCATACATGTGTCAGGTACCCACCCAGAAGTGTGGGTACACCCTGTACTACGCTGACTTTCTATCTGATCCATTTGGAATGTGTTAGCTAGAGAGGTGGTGGAATCTCCATTCTTAGAGGTTTTTAAGTCCCAGCTTGACAAAGTCCTGGCTGGGCTGATTTATTTAGGCTGCCTGGTCTTGCTGGGAGCTGGACTCAAAGACCTTGGTCCTGCCAAGAGGGTAGGGGACTGGACTCAATGAGCTCCCCAGGTCCCTTCCAGTTCTATGAGATGTGATGTGTACCTCCTGAGGTCTCTTCCAGCTCTGTGATTCATTTGTATACACAGCTCTTCTGACTAGGCCTATATCTTGACTGCCATCCTGTCTGGAATTTGCAAACCATACTGGGAAGAGATTTGAACACTGTTTTTAGACCCCTTTTTTGTATGTAAACCAGTTGTCCTACTGGGGCAGGAAATGTTAGAGACAAAGTCATGTCCTGGAACTTGCTACTAATAGATCAGAGCTGACTCTTACAGAGTAGTTTTCATTGACTGGCACAGAGGACAATGGGGACTTCCTGTTGTCCTGCGACCTGCCTATACCTATCAGGATACCTCACTGTGCTGAGGGTCAGGAGAGGTAGATCCTTTGAGTCCTTGGAGAAGTTTCTTCTCTGTGGCAAGGTAAGCAAGGCAGTTGCCTAGGACCCACCTTCAGGGCTCTGCACTCCCACTGGCTGGGCCTTGCTCTCAGCATGCCACCTTGGGCCCTGAAAATTCTTCGGCTGGACCTGCTTATCTGTGTATTTAGAAAGCTGTTTGGAGCTGGGACCGTCTGTGCATTTATATACAGCCCCCACCACACTGAGTCCCACTCCCAGCTGGGGTTGTGGGAGTTGTTGCCATGCAAATAATAGATAGCCATTGTAATCTGGGTGGAAATTGGTAGGTTTGTCAAGTTACAACCTGCTTTTGATGTGCTTTCTAGGCTGGCTGGACAGCTACCCACTCTGCTTCTCATTTCCTCTGTGGCATGGCCTCAGAGTTTTTCTCATCACATCTGTGGTGTTTTCACTGCTGGTTACAGTTCTATGGGGAAGCCCAGATACAAAACTGGAAAAAAAAATTGTAAAAGCTCATTCAACTCTACTGCCCTTCACAAAGGTTCATTGGGTCTGGACGAAGGTGTACCTTAGTTCTTCCTTTAGCCAAGTCATCTCAGTTGTAGCCCTCTGATAGCCAGGCCCCAGTCTGAAGGAAGTGTCGTGTTATTTTAGCAGATACTTGCAGTGCTGCTCTGTCAGCTAACCGAATGCCCCAACTGTTGTCATGGGAGAGAAACATTTAAACATCTCTTTGCCAGTAGATGCTGCTACCATAACCTGAAAGTAGGGCTGTACATAGTTTTAATGGAAATTCTAGCTGAAAACAGTCACCTGATTTCTGTGGTTTTCAATAGGTAATTAGCTGTGGAACACAGCAAAGATCTATTTGTCTGTTGTTTATGGAGGCTGCAGATCCTCCAACAAAAAGTGAACAAAACCCAACAGAAACCAATAAAAGCCATGAGGAATCATCTGTTACAGCAGCAGGACATATACAAACACGGTTGTATCGGTCCCCACGCTTTCTGTGTCCTGCATCACACATAAACACCCTGATCCTCTAGACCGGCAGTTTTCAACCATTTTTGTTTGAGTCCACTCCCACATGCTGTAAAACTGCCAGAGCCTACCTATGTCACAACTACTTTTCTGCCTATCCACTAAATGAAAACTCAGGGTGGCCATGAGGAGGTGGCAAGCAGACCAGTTGTCTCTGACCCCATACTGCAGTAGGGGTTCTGCAAAGCTAAGTTGCTTTGGCTTCAGTCTTGTGTGACTGGGCTTTGGCTTTCTGCCCTGAGCCCCAGTGAGTCTAAAGCTGGCCCTACACTCTGCTTTATTTTGGCAGACCCTCTGAAACCTGCTCAAAGCCCTAAAAGAAAGCCCCAGCAGCTGCTCCAGACAGAGTCCTGTTCCTGGCTTCTCTTTTGTGTTCTGTGTAGATGATAGATTTCCTGAACTGCCCTCTTCACCTAGAAGTAGCATGTTGGCTGCATTCCTGATTTCCTGTGCCAGGTTTTTGTTCCATCACAGGGCTTGAACCCTCTGAGCCCAGGGAAGCATGGTGAATTGAGTAGGAACTGCAACTCTGGATGCACAGAAAGGGATATACAATGGGGATGGAAGGGCTAGCTACAGTAGATTACAGACTGAGACGCTGGATGGGTCCTGCGTGTTATTTCACACAGAGTCATGCAAAAGCTATGGCCAGGCTTGGATACCGAGAGTCAAAAATATTACTGAAAATGTGTGGTCCACTAAAGAAATTATAAAAAACTGTTTCTTAACTATAGCTCATGTAGTTGCAGATAGTGTGATTAATGACCTGCTCTATACAAGCAGCACAGCCTACTGGGTAAGGTGCAGGAGTGTTGTGCCATGAGACCTGTATTTGTGGGCTCTGCCAGTGACCTGGGCTGTATTTGTGACTCTGCTAGTGACCTGCAGAATAACGTAGGACATGTTACTTCACTTCTCTATGTTCAGTTTCCCCTCCTGCCCTTCATCTGTCTATTTAAATTGTAATCTCTTTTGAAAAGGGATTCTCTCTTACTGAGAGTATGTCTTCACCTCAGGGAAGATAGACCTGCCACAGTTCTTCTGGAGTTCGATTTAGCACACCTAATAGGGATGAGCTAAATTGAACTTACAGGGTGTCGGTGTTGGCACCGGTACACCTGTTCCTCATTAGGAGTATGAGAAGTTGATTGGAACTTTCCTGTAGCGATGATGGTGCAGAAGACTGAATTAATGTATGTCGACTCCAGCTACTTAATTAACATACATTAATTTGACCTTCCGCTGTAGTGTAGATCTGCCCTAAATGTTTTCTCAGTGTCTAACACAAAGGGGCCTCTGGGTGCTATTGTAATAGAACTGCTAAATGACACAAACACATTATGTTAAATGAACATTACTAAGTTTGCAAAGTCAAGCTAGAATGTGCAAGATTTCAAATTGCTCACGCAATTGTAATTTGGCGCTCTTAGGGACAGACATTACGATTAGAATCGTAATTGGGCATAATAACTCATAAACTGTAAGTAACAGAGAGGTAGCCAAGTTAGTCTGTACTTTAACAAAGCAAAAACAGCAGAAATGTAGCACTTTAAAGACTAACAAAATTATTTATTCAGTGATGAGCTTTCGTGGAACAGACCCACTTTTTCAGATCAATCTCATTTCCAATACAGACTGACATAAGTACAGAGAACCAAAAAAAAAAAAAATTGCAATAAAAACTGACAAATCAAGTACATAGGACTGAAGGAGTGGGGTGAGGGGAGGAGGGATGTTAAGTATTATTATTACAGTCAGGATTTTATGTCAGTTTTTATTGCAATTTTTGTTTTTTGGTCCTCTGTACTTATAAATGTCAGTCTGTATTGGAAATGAGATTGATCTGATGAAGTGGGTTCGTACCACGAAAGCTCATCACTGAATAAATCATTTTGTTAGTCTTTAAAGTGCTACATTTCTATTGTTTTGTTTCATAAATTGTAAATTCACCAAAACTGTGTGTGTTTAAGGCAACAGAACTATTCACAAATTTTGGTCAAATCCAGCAAAAGATTTGGTTGCAAACTCGGAGAAGGGAGAAATTGGAAATGTTAAAGTAGTTTGACATTTTTAACTGAAATCACATTTCATTTAAGAAACGTTGATTTGAATACACATGAAAATTTGTTGTTGGGCACAAATGCTACTTTTTCAGTTTTCATTTCAATGAGAAAAAAAATCAGTTTTGCTTAAAAAAAAACAGATCTTTTTGTTTGCCCACTAAATCAAAAACTCAATTATTTGCTCAGTTCTAGTGATCATAGTTTTTAAATGTACATTCACATATTATTTTTTTCAACAATACTTTTGCCTCAGAGAACAGGAAGAATGGTGTTTCCTTATGATAGCCATTCAATATCTTGTTTTCTCACCATTAAGAATATAAGAATGGCCACACTGGGTCAGATCAAAGGTCCATCTAGCCCAGTATCCTGTCTGCCAACAGGGGCTAATGCCAGGTGCCCCAGAGGGAGTGAACCTCAATGAGGTGGTCATTGTGTGATCCCTCTCCTGTCATTCATTCCAAGTGATCCGTTCCCTGTTGCCCAGTCCCAGACCTGATAATCACCATTCCTGTTCATCTGGGCTAATAATCATTGATGTCATTGACCTATCCTCCATGTATTTATCTAGTTCTTTTTTGAACCCTGTTAAAGTCTTGGCCTTCATGACATCCTATGGCATGGATTTTTGCATATTGACAGCATGAAGAAATGCTTCCATTTGTTTGTTTTTAAACCTGCTGCCTATTAATTTCATTTGGTGATCCCTAATTCTTGTATTATGAGAAGTTGTAAATAACTCTTCCTTATTTACTTTCTCCAGACCAGTCATGATTTTATAGACCTCTATTTTATCCCCTTTTAGTAGTCTCCTTTTCCAAGATGAAAAGTTCCATTCTTTTTAATCTCTCCTTATTGACAGCTGTTCCACCCCCTAATAATTTTTGTCATCAATTTCTGAACCTTTTCCTTAGACAGGGTATCTTTTCTTGAGATGAGCCAACCATCTCTACATGCAGAATGCAAGATGTGCAAATACCATGTATTTATAAAGAAGCAATGAGGTATTTTTTGTATAATTCTCTATCCCTTTCTTAATGATTCCCAATATTCTGTTTGCTTTTTTGACTGCTGCTGCACATTGAGTGGATGTTTTCAGGTAACTATCCACAATGAGTCTAACGTAAGTCTCTTGAGCGGTAACAGCTAATTTAGATCCTATTATTTTACATGTATAGTTGAGATTATTTTTTGCAATACGTATTGTTCAGTATGTGATCATAGGCCATATTTACTACACACTGCACAAACCCTGATCTGAAGACAGAATTATTAATTTCATCCTAGGCTTTTTTCCTATTGGAATCATTGTTCTGATGTTTGAGTTCTTCACAGACCTCAGTGAGGTCCTAGATGGCATTATCTCCATTGTACAGATAGGGTGCTGAACAGTGTTCCTTTTATGGGCTGAATAAATTTTGCCATGTGCATCAGGCATGTGCCGATGTGCTCCACCAATAGAAACACATGCTGCTTGCTGTGCGTGCTCTGCTCATCTGTTGAGCAGCACCCGAATTTCTTCTGGGTGGCTGCCCAAGTGCTCAGCTTACAGGGAACGCTGGTGTTGCACTACAGACATGACGGTAGGAAGTTTCCATTATTGTGGATGTCCAGACTGAAACAACTTGGGCCTGATTTTACAGGTGAACATTTTCTAGCTCCCTTTTATGTTCAGAGCAAATCTCCCATTGAGTTGGGTTTCAGCTGTCTTGTGTGCCAACACTGAGAAGTCAGCAATCACAAGATCACTGGAAAATACAGGCTTTCTGCTCTCCATATAGGTGCCCTGGCCCCACTGTGCTGGGCTGGGGCAGCAAGTGGAAGGATTTACAGGGGGAATCCAGCTTTGTCCCTTAAGTCCTGCGCTGGAGCATGCTCAGTCACTCTTCAGAGATGGTGCTTGTGCTGTCTGGTTAGCACAAAAAACCATGAAAGGCTCCTGCGTGCTCACAGAGTACAGAATCTTGAACGGTTTTATTTGACCCAAATGAAAAAGAGTCTACTGAACGTATGCACATTCTGATTGGGTTTTTCCCCCCGCAAAAACTGATAGTTTAACCAAATTTGGGTGCATTTTTATAAGGATGCCAATAGGCACATTCCTGACAAATGTCAAGTCCGTACTCCAAAGCATGAAGGCACTTATGGTTCTCAAAGAAAAGGTTGGCAGTGTTTTTTGTTTTTTAAAAAACATGGGAAAAATGTGTTTTGCACTAGCCTTGTTCTTGGAAACAGCTAAACCACTTTGGCTTTAATTTTCTAAACACATTAAGACTAGCGCAGGCATGTGGCAAGGAAAATATTAGCTCAAATGGTTAAGTTACAGCATAATTATAAACTACTGGAAATAAGATCTCTAGTGGAAATGTTGGACAACAACGATTGGCGGTGTTATCCTATGACAACACGTTATTGCATTCTGTATCACCTAAACCAATAAAGAGCAAGTAGTTTACCAGATTTTCATTATTGGTGTGCCTGTATCTTTATTTTAACATTGGCATAGGGGAAAAGGTTGGTTAGGCTATTACATTTTTTTAAATGAATGTTGCTTTTTGTCCTGATCAAACGACTGAAAATTCTTTATTAATACATAGTGACTTACTTGACTTAAACCCTTGTACTCTGAGTAGAGCAAAAGTCATTTACAAGTCTCATCCACTTTATTCTGTCTCGGGACAAAACTTCTAGCTGAACCCCAGTTGTTATCAATCAGTCTCAGTAGATCTCCATGTTGTCCAAGGTCTTCCTCTTTTGTGTTTTTCCTTGCGAGTTCCATGTGAGAGCTTGGTGGACTACGCTAGATGATGGGTTTCTGAGAGCGTGGCCTTGCCAGTCCCACTTTCTTCTTCTTGATTTGAGTGTATGTGGTACAATAATTGGAAACAGCTTGGGAAAAAAAGACCTCCAAATAATCAAAATGTTGTAGTGCCTGTTCTGTACCCTTTTTGCAGTTATCGAGAGATTAGTAAGGTTCACTTCAAAATTGTATGTGCAGAGATGGAGGGGAAAGCTTTAGATTTTGCTTTGTACATATATAGCCACTGTCACTTGAAGAAAGTAGAATGAGTTTGTTCCAATAGCTGGTGAGGGGTGGGGTGAGGTGGTGGTGGGGGTTGTTCTGTGTACATTAAGTGGCACTCATTCTTCAGAAAAACTATCGAAGCAAGAATAGTTGATAGAAGTGCATTGGGTGCAGTTGACAAACAAGGAATAAAATGCAAATGTACTAAGATCCCAATCCAGAGAGGTGATGAGCTCTGCTATGGTATTTTTGGTGGGAGTTATTGGTGCTTTGCTTTTTCAGAGTCAGGCTTTAGAGGTAGACCATAATACCTAAATGAACATGGATCAGAAAACTCAACTACTGTAGGCTCCAAAGACGTATAATGTTAACGTATACCAAGGAAACATCCCCATTAAAATGCATTGGGACATCACACTAGAATGGCAAACTATCAGAGTGCAACTATGTATAATTTCAGTCATTGCAAGAGAATAGACAGGCATGTACGTGGAAGTTTATCTCCTCTACAATGCTAATCTGTGCCTAAAGCAATTACTTTTAAACTATTAGTAGACTGATGTGATTTTTTTCAGTCCTATTGTTGTAGAAGACTCTTACACAGGAAAGCTGATAAGGGCAGTTTGAAGGCAGAAAACAAGATTCTTAAGTCATTGATTTAAGATTCCCTGGGAAATGAAAGGAACAAATAAAAAAATATAATAGAATTATAAGCAAAAGTTCCTCCACTGAATAATCAGTTTGTTGAACATTTACTGCTTAAATGGAGATCATTGTGGAGAGTTAAAATATTTGACTCTTCTTGAGAAAGGCAGAGAAACAATGAATAGAAGTTAAAGAAAGGAAGACATGGAAAAGAAATGTATACCTACAATAAAGGAATAGAAGCAATGTACTATATATGTCTTTGATCTTGTAACATTAGCATACATGCTTAATTTTAAACACGCTAATAACCTCACTGGACTCACTCTGGATAACCCTGGCTATTCTCTCTCTATGTCCATACACTACCTTTTAAATAGCTATATTTGAATAGTGTATTTAATGTTTTTATTTTAAGAAGTAAACCAGTGCAAAGATCTCCCATCCTAATCCCCTTTAATTTTTTCAGGAAGAGAAATTGAGTAAGTAAACAATCAGTTCATAATTATAACCATTAATGGCAGGAAAAAGTCATGTGTGGAGGGTGCCCATTGGGCCACATGCTCCCCTAGCACTCTTTGTCAATGGTGTGCCACTTCCAGGGAAGCCTGGGGAAGCCCTGCTTCTCCCCCCAGCATGGCACACCCTTAAAACAGCTCCTGAACTGGGCAGCTATGCTCCTCTGAAGCTGTGCATGCTTCCAAAAGAAGAGGCAGGCAGGGGCAGAACAGTGGGAGGTGGTGGAGCAGGGGTGGGGAGAAGGCAGGCCATTGGCAGGGAAGGTTGGGGCATGGGTGGAGCATAGATGGAGTGGGGTGGGGCCTGGGCAGAGTAGAGGCATGTGGCCAGTGCCACCCCACTGGAACCCTCTCAGTAGTTGCCTGTGGTGGTAGGTTAAACTTTAATTGACCTTCTTAAGATGAGGGCTGGGATTTCCCTACTGAAAAGAACCACCAAATTTCTCCTGTCAATTCTATCGTATAAAGTGAAATCCAAAGTAGCTGCCATTCAGTTTGTGTAGGGCTCTTTTTTTTTTTGAAGATACATAATTTTTTCTGTCAAATTTACAATCTATCATGATTCTTTCCCTTGCATTGTGGCCCAGTCCCCCACTCTCCATGTGGCTGTTAAATAGCAGCAGAAAAAAAAACCTATGTAATGACAAGGCACAGAGGTCATGAGCTGGTTAGGGGCCAATTTAGGCCTCTCCTGCAGCACTGCTGGATCAATTGAGATAGGAGCCTGCTTTGGATGGGAACAATGAGCTTCTATTGTAAAATAGAAAGCAAAGGAAAACTGATTTAGGACAGTCTACTGCCTGAGTAAGATTTAATTTAATTTTGTGGGCTGCATACTACATGCTGTTCTAGGACAGGATGTGTAGGGTGAGCCTTGTCACCACTGAAGAACTATAATTGAGAGAGATAATATCATCCTATTTGAAAATAATATCTAAATAAACGTTTACTCAAGCAGGAAATGAGGCTCTAGGAAATATTTTCATCTGAACATAGGAGCACCTCCCAACTTGATTGTAGGGTTAGAGAGAGATTTAGAAGAGCTACTGCTTGACCAGCAAGACAGTTAATAGTGTATTCTTACATGAGGCAAATAGATATGGACTGTATTGGTTACTTCTCTTAAAAATGCATTCCGCTCCTAACTCTCACTCCTCCTGTGTTCTATTTTACTTTGAGATTCATTCTGAGTTTCAACTGTGAACAAACTGAAAAGCACAAAGCAAACTCTCTGGAATAGCCTGAGTTTCATTTATGCAAAGGTCACTTTACTCTGGGAACTCCAGGGCAAGGAGTCATTCTTTAGCTCTGTGCTGAAACTTCTCAGATCTACAGTATGTGTATTCTTTACCTGGTTGGGAATTTTTCAAATAATCTCTATTTTTATTTATTTTTTTGGTAATTGAAATATGCTGATTCATTGGAACTATGCATATTCACTGTTATCTTCTGACCAGAAACTGGATTTCATTTAAGGTTTAAGACTGCAAAATTGTCAATCTGACACATTTAAATATTTTGAATGAGTACGGTTCAAATTTTGAGTCAAACTCATATTTTGTTTTGCAATTTTAGCTAATTACAACTTTAAAAACGTTTTAAAAGGTCAATCAGAATAAAACTTTTAACAGTTATTGAAGTGTTTCAAGTGGCTTAAATTAGTTTTTTGGTTTTTTGTTTGCTTGCAAAAAAACCCTGAGATTTCAACTTTTCATCATGATTTGTAATGGCAAAAATTTTCAGAATCTTGGAAATCTGACAAGGAGAAGCTGCTTCCTGTTCGATCCTGGGTATTTTTCCTCTGCTTTGCTTTACTTAATTTCTTTTCAAAACCCAGATTAAACCCAAATCTGACTCACGTTGAACACAAAACTGAATATGGCATTATGTTCCTGTGCTTGCCAATATTCAAGCATGATTAGGTACAGAACTGATGTATCTCTATACAGAAATAACTGCAGGTTGAACCTCTCTAATCCAGCACCCTCAGGACCTGACCATTGCTGAATGAGAGAATTTGCCAGGCCATGAGAGGTCAATATTGACTATCATCATTGCCAGCACTTCCACTGATTACTGGGCTCTTACAAGACTTTTAGGCGTAAATTACAGCTAAATAACAGCACAGAAGACTGAGACCCTGGACTGGTGGCTGTAAACAAACTTTATGGGACCATGGGAAACTTGGCCACACCTATGATGAGCAGTCGTTCAGCTAATTAAAATCATGCCAGATTATGGATGTTGCTTGCTGAAAGAGTGTCAGAGTGTAGAGGTTCAACCTTTATTAACCAAAGGTAGTGGTCAGAAAGAACCATGCTGACTATTGCAGCTATATTTACAACTAATCCTCTGAGGCACATCTTTCCATGTGGAGTATTGAAGGGAAGATGAGAGGCTGACATTTCTAAGGGAGTGAATGGCAGGCAGAGTTCAGAGGAAAGGCTTGGATTTCGTTTAAGGTTAACTTTCATTTGCTGTCCTATCAATGCTTATTTAAAAAGGATTACCATGTTAAAATTTTGATCCTTAAGTTAGTTGATAAAAACATACCTTCTGATGTATCATGAGTCACTGTTTTACAACCAAAGGATCAACATCTTTGCTTTATTAATTTAAGCTATTTTAATACATTTATCTGGTAATCCAAGGCCATGGCCAGAGCCGGTGAAGTCAATGAAAGTCTTTCCACTACCCGCCTGGCCCCTTTTATTTATTTATTTATTTATTTATTTATTTTAAAAAAAGCTTAAAAATGACTCATATTAGACTGTGCATATTTATTCTAAAGCATGTTATAACACCACACCTCAGAGTCCATTCATTGCTAACACTTTTGTAAATTATACCTTTAAAACTTAACTTGTAATGGTCTTCCCAGGGAACGGCATGCCCATGCAATAGTTGGACACCTTACTTTTTTTCTGCTGGTGAGTTATAATAATAAGGGAGGCAAATAGTTGGCCAGCTGGATATCTCCTCACTTATGTGGTGAAGAGCTGCTATTCCTACTGTCATTGTCCAGCACTAGATAATTGTGTCATGGGCGATAAGCATTGCTCTCTTCACAGGCGCTACATGGAACCATTAGGAATGCAACTGCTAAGAATGATATTTTACAGTTCTCTGGTGCCGTCTCCCCCTTCTTGTCCTAGTGTTGGATCTTTTTTTTTCCCTGTTCTGAGCCCAGGGGCCTTTTCCTTGAGTCTGTCTCCACTTCCCCGGAAACTGCCAATTTCTGTCAAACTCATATGCTAACATTTTAATCCGAGAAGCAGTCAAGTAGCACTTTAAAGACTAGCAAAATAGTTTATTAGGTGAGCTTTCGTGGGACAGACCCACTTCTTCAGACCATGTACAGACCCACTTCTTCAGACCATAGCCAGACCAGAACGGTCTGTTCTGGTCTGGCTATGGTCTGAAGAAGTGGGTCTGTCCCACGAAAGCTCACCTAATACACTATTTTGCTAGTCTTTAAAGTGCTACTTGACTGCTTTTTGTTTTGAGAGTGTATAGACTAGCACAGCTTCCTCTCTGTTACTATTTTAATCCGAGGTTTGTGTCACTTTTTAAAGCTCCTCTCTCCTCATCCCAATGACTTTAAAGAAAAAGATCTCGTTCTTTCACCACAGCTCCTGGTCTAGAAACTTCACATAGCTCAGTCCTCCACACTATTAATGTTTCTGAACTAAACTCTAGTAGTTTCCAAATCTAGTAGGATTTCCAAAGTGATATGTAACGTTACTTTAAAAGTCAGCCTTAGGGTATCCATGTACATTTGTGGTTTACAACAAATATGGGATCCAGTCCTGCTTGCTGTGGAGTTAGTGGCACATTTGTATATCCATGTAAGCAACCCAGAAAAATCATGATTAGTAGCACAAACCAAAATTCAGAATTTTCTGGTGCTGGTAAATTGACCTGGCTTATGCCATTGTTAGAATTTGGAGCTCCAGAACATTTGAAAATGATCAGTGAAGATATTTATTTTTCCATCTCTGGCATGAATGGCCAACATGAATTTTAGGTCCCCTCCCCAAATAAAATGTATCGGAGTGCTGACTAGAATTGAAATTCTATCTCAAGGTAATTTTTGAAATCTTCTGGGGGTCAGATCCAGATCAGTTCAGAGCTTTAATATTCAGCACCTGGGCTCTTCCACTTACAATGGAAGTGTTTACTCAGCTGCAAGTAACGGCATTGGTGGAATGAGGCAATAATGAAGTCCATTAACTCTGAGTTCCACCTCTCTAACCTGTTGAACCATGCTGAGGACTCGAGTGATATTATTTAAGTTTCTTTGAATATGAATCTCAGGGTTTTGACATGTCATGTGCTATGTATAGCATGATTCATTAATGTTTTTTCTTTTTTGCATAGGTTGCACTTACCAAAATATAGTTTAATGATACATATTAATCTTTTCTTGTGGGTCAAATATCATTGATCTATGACAGGTATGAATCATGAATCATAATTTATTATTTGATTTAATACAGTTTCATAAAGTAAAAAGCAGCAGAGATTGTGTAGGCCTTTGATATGACCTGGGATAGAGTTATCCAGTGTGCTGATGTCCAACCAGTCCTGAATTTAAATATGTTCTTCCTGAATCTTCTGTATGGAAACTCCTTTGATCTTTTTCTCATTCAATTAACATGTTAATTCTCCTTACAGGTGTGGGATTTGTTTTGATGTACTCGTGAACTTGACCATCTCTATACAACTGAGGATTGGGTAGAATGTATTATAAATGATCTAATCATTGTACATTCAAACCTGTTAAAATCAATCTCTTTGATTCCCACTGGGGCTGAAAAAACACTCATCTGTGTCAGAATCATCAAGAAGACAATCATTCATTGTAACTAGAAGCCATGCAATTTTTTGCTACTTTCCTGGAAACTCACTTCAGAAATTATATTAATTAATTAATGTCGAGTGCAGGGGGGCAGAGCTGCCAATGATCAGTGAATTTTTGATGATTCTCTGTGTAAGGAAGGTAGAAGTTGGAATAAGTATAGAGATGGCAAAACAATTTAGAAAAGAATATTTTTACTTGATTTGATTCAAATTTCCAGCCAGTGGTAGGTCTAATTATGCAATTGTAATGTGCATAGAACCCTCATTGATTCCAATGGGAATTCTGCATAGGTCAAATCAGGGGCAACATTTTCAGTCAGATTGGCAGGAGAGTATGATGGAGGGCAGATTTTACTCCTAGAGTGACTACAGAATCAGTTCGCAAATTAATTGGTAAACAAAAAACCTGGCTTATATGGCTTATAGTTTGTTAAAATGGATTTTTTTTTGGAAAAATAGCATAAGTGATCACAAGCAGAAGTTATTCATGTTTGCTTTGAAGATAGTCAGTCTTCAACTTAAGTTGCTCTGATATAGGTAGTTTTGCACTTACGCCATTGAAACTCTGAGCAACATGATGTAAAAATTCCTCCCACAAAATTTTGGGGAGTAAGTGCACTTTGAAGTTGCATGAGTACTTTGAAGTGCCTGCGGCTGCATGCATGCTGGCGCTTCAAAGATTGCAACCTCATAGTTGCTGTGGGGGAGAGTTAGCCTGAAGAGGTGCTGCATATTCATCACAGCACTTCATTAATTTGTTCCACTCAGGTGGATAACCATGCCCCCTTCAAAAAGGGGGCTAGTGTAAACTCAGCCTATGTGAGTGGTACATCAAGGTTTAAATGGTCACATAGGCAAAATTTATCCTCTTACAGTCACTACCCCACTCTATTTATATTAGTTCTCATGGAGAAAAATTCCTTATTATGTGTAATTTCTTCTTAAGTTGCAATTTTACAGTCCCTACCCTGACATATATCGAGGACCCCCTGTACTATTTTGTTAGAAAGCATGCTCGGACCAGCAGCACATAGATGCACATTACTAATTGACTTAAAGGGAGATAGGCATAATTAAGCACTACATGTTCAATCCCTTTAGGTCTGATTCTTTGCCAAATCAGTTAATTGGAATCAGCTTTGATGGAAGTTAGATTTGGCCGTATAGAAATACTGTTCAGTATAGGAGCTGGAAATGATAAATGTCTGGGACTACTATACAAGAGGGCAATTTAATCTTCATCATCTTTGTGTCACTGAAAAATATGTGGAAGAGTTAGCAGAACTGTAGTCCTGCAAATAAGGCACTGCTAACCAGGAGATGACGAGTGAAGGTAAAACTGATTTAGTTTTTTTCTGGCTCATCAGCTTGGCTTGAGCCACATTGGTAGCTTCACCCAAAAAACTTTTTAAAATATTGTTTTCCCCCAAAATGTGGCATCACGTGATTTTATTTTTCCAGCAGAAGGGATGATTGTATCTTGGAATGACCTTAAATTTGCAACCCTAACACCACTCTGGCTCTCCAAAAGGCACAGTAGTTGTCTTGATGTTCCAAATAAAATTGATTGTCAAAGAGTAAAACAAAACAGCAGAAATGTAACACTTTAAAGACTAACAACATGATTTATTTGGTGATGAGCTTTTGTGGGACAGACCCACTTCATCAGATCAATCTCATTCCCAATACAGACTGACATTTATAAGTACAGAGGACCAAAACAAAAAATTGCAATAAAAACTGACAAATCAAATACGTAGGAAGGGAATGAGGGGGTGGGGGGATCTGAATTGTCCAGAGTAAGCTAGTCTCAACCTTAACTGTAGTTCCCCACAACAGCAGTTTGGCGCTCATAGCTAGAACCAGACTTCATGTTGCAATGTTCTTTTCACCAAATCCTGAGGTCTAGCTGGAATCTCCACCCCACATCCTAGGTATTCGGCTTCTTCCTTTTTATGGGAGTTTACCTATTAGGTCCCTCTTTCAGTGCTTTTATTAAAAAGTGTACGCATGCAAAATACCCAGATAACTCACCATCTCACTTGACTACATACTTGCTATGTATTTTATCCATGCAAGCTGGAAAGGCAGATTTCTGACATGCTGTAAAATGAGTCTTTTGCAGCCTGACTCTAAGAGGGGAGAAAAGTAGTAAAACTGGTATTTATCTAGAGGTTTTTTTGGGTTTGTTTTTAAATACAGTGCTAATTACTAATGAGTTAATTAGCTACTCAAGTAGTTTGTCATAAAACGTTAGTGTTTGACTTTTTACAGGGGAATGGAATAATATGTGCATCTGTGTAATATGCACAAGATCTCTCTCTCTCTCCCTCTCTCTCTCTCTCTCTGTATATTTATCACTGGTGGAAAAAGTGCCCCAAAAGTTACTTGAGTAAAAACACAGCTGGGGGCAGGGGGTGGAATGTACTTAAGTACTAGTCACCAACTTCCCTCTGGAAAACTACTTAAGAGCATGCACACACACACCCCTCACATCTTTATTGTACTCAAGTATCCAAAAGCAAAATCATTTGCACTTTTAGTCAAGTAACTTTTGGGTATTTTTCCACCTCTGATAATTATAACATACTATACAGTAGAACTCAATTTATCCAATCTAAATAGGATCAAAGGATGGTTGGATAATGGAAATGTCGGATAATGGAAATGTCAGATAATATGGAACACTATGGAAAAAGAGGTACAAATATCTATAAACTCAGTTTATTAATAATTCCAATGAAAACTCAATAAATCAATCTTAAAAATTCTTACAGTCATGTCTGATAAAATGGCACGTTGTATAATGGAAGGTTGGATAGTCAGGGTTCTCCTGTGTGTATAAGTGTGTGTGCATTTATGTATGAACTTTTGTGGGACAGACCCACTTCATCAGATCAATCTCATTTTCAGTAATAAAATAATATACACAATGGGTTATGTTCAGCTTCCACATTGAAACATACACTTCTGTCAGTAGCCTCACACCACATGTAGAGAGACCAAATTTATTAACTGCAATTGGGTCAGTCAGTCTACATTCTAACTTATTCCTTGTCCGTTGCAATGCTGAAATTGCCAAGTACTGCACATTAGACTTTGAATGGTGAGAACATATGTCGTACCCAGGACTTCATGGCAAATCTATTTCATGTAAGCCTTTGGAGTTGAATTTAAACTCTTGAACTGGAAATGGGATAAAGTCCATTCGCCTCATGATTTACATTGATGGCCTTTAGTTTTGATTTGTTTCTCTAATTTATTAAATAAAATCTGAGGTTTCAATAATACCAAAGGGACAATATTCTTCATGTTCTAACTATTGATAAGGTTCCACCAATAGTAAAGTGGGCTTTTTGCAGCCTTGTACTCTCGGAGGAAAATGAATTAGTCTCACTGGAATGACATAAAACTGTCATCTCTACTGCATAGTTTACAAATTTGTGGGATTATTTATTTTGCATTAACTGCTTCTGGTTATTAATATTCTCCTAAGTGATCTTTGGTTTGTGCAGCAAAAAGCGGGTAGAAAAATCAGAAATCTAAAGGCAGATGACCAAATCACTGAAAACAGAACCTGTGGGTATGAAAGCAAATAAGTCACTTATATTTAGTGGCACTGACAGCCACTGTGGGCTCGAGACAAGGTGGGAGGAGGGGCCAGCTCCATCCCAGAAGGAGTGGGGCCAAGAGTGGAAGGGGCAGGCCCAAGGGCAGTCTGCCCTCAGCACTGCCCAGATAGGGGCTGGCCCTCCCCCCATTCACAGCAACATGCAGCTGGAGCAGTGCTGCTGTGGCATTTTACAGGGGCCCCGATCTCTGGCCATCGGTGCTACCAAACCAGTAGCACTAGGAGCTGGAGCTCCAGGCCGCTTTGAAATGCAACTGTCCCTTTTGGCCCCCTTCATCGGTGGGACTGCTTATATTTGTCTTAATGCTAAAAGCGTCTACAAATGGTGGCGATGAAAATCCCTCCAGCAAAGTATGTTAATCTTGCTTGGAGGAATAAAATGATAGAATTTTCCCACTTTTCACCCTGGTATGTGCGTCTGTCTCTCTCTCTCTCCCCGCCCCCCCCCGCCCCATTATCAAGCTAAACCTTGAACAGTGCTGCAACTACGTGGTGGCTGGACAAGAACACTAGTGAATCAGGCCCCAATATTCAGTGCCTTTGCATGACAGAGCTGTAGTCTGACTGCAAATACCAAGCAGAGAATTGTAGAGCAAAGGGAAATCTCTGCTGGCACAGTGTGACAGAATGTGCTTTGTAGTGAAAAGAGAGGTGCAGAACAGATTTCAGAACTCTGAGAATAGGACTCTCAGGTTTTAAACTTGAGCCCCATCACCACTGTTCTGCACAGAGTAAATAAAAAAATAAGTAAAAAACAATAATTAGAGGCTCCATTGCTGATGGGGTCACTAAAAATCCCTGTGGTAGATTCATTTTCTTAGTAATTGCTAGCTGTCTTGTAAATATCACAGTGGTGCTTCAGATCATTTGGTGAGAATTGAAGTCCCTTTATTTATTTTGCCCTCCCCAGTTTGAGAGGAAATGACCAGAACGATAATAACTGACCAGCCCCACCAGAACACACGCCAATACCCTGAATAGGCAGCACACACTTACTAGCTCCTCACTGACTTCTCTCTTTCTCTTTATCTGAGATATACAATTTCCCCTTAGCTTCATGTAAATAACCTATGGTGGTGTGAGATGCTCCCAGCTGTTAATGGTTCTTAGCTGCAGCAGCAGTTGCTGCTTTGCTGGTGCACGTCTTTGGGCTTAAACCTGTAAGCTGAACTGTGTGGGGAAGATAGGAAAGGAAACAACCCTGGGAGCCTCCCAAGGTACTGAACTGCTTTGCCAGAGTTACATGAGTGATTTAAATTTAAACGAAAATACCAGCGAAGGGTACCTTGCAAAGGGGAGTGTGAGTGAGTCCTCTTTATTCTGTCAGGACAGTGGTTAAAGAGGTAAGTAGTAAGAAAGCAGCCTTTCCTAGGTCAGTGTTTGCCATCTGATTGCTCAAGGGTTTTGGCGAGGGAAGGAGTACTAAGAAGTTGGTCTTGCTCATGCAGCTGTTTTGACTAGTCTCATTCCATCAGAAATCTGTGGCTTTGCTCAGTGCATCAGGTTAGTGAGAGAGACAAAACAACATACTTGGATTGGTGGTCAGAGCAGAAGTCTGCTACTGGGATTAACTTCTGCTTTTGATACTGATCTGATAATGTGACTTTGGGCAAGTCACTGAAGCCTGGATCTCCAAGTAGGGTGTGACTTGAGTAGGTCTCCATGTGGACTCAGAGGTCAGTCCATGCAGAACTCTTTGCAGGATCAGGGCATTAAACTCTCTGCATAACTATACCAATTAGACTTGTGGTTTAAGAATGAGTAACCTGATAAGCATGATATTACATTTATTAACTGTAAAGCACTTCAAGACGTTTTGATGAGGGGCAAAATAATGCAAAGTGAGGTCTGGGCTGCTCTGGTTTATTGGAATATATTTAAATATAAACAAATAATCAAAGGCTTCAAATATCTTTAATGTTAAAATGAAATGTAAACCTCCAAAGATTAACATCGTTGGGTTTTCTGATGCTTTTACAGGGCCAATTATGTGCATTGGCTCACTGACTCTGACTGATTAGACTTTCCATCAAAAACCAGTTTTATGTGGACAAAGCAACCCTAAAGGCTGTGATGGTCTGTGTTACATCATACATCAAGATTGACATGCTGATGTACCTTGAAATGTCTTCCAGTTCCAGCCATCCATGACACTTCAGTCATCTGAGAGATTATTACAATTGCCCTCTTACTGAAAGTGGTGATGAAAGTACATTCACCAGATCTCTTACCAGTACCCTGCCTGCTTCCTGTGGTGATCTTAAAAGAGAAGAGGAGAATTTCTGGCTGGGAAATGAATCTTGGGGTTAATGCACTCTGTCTTGTCTCAGATCCCATTGGGATAATAAGCTTCTGTAAGTCAACTGCAGGTTATTCCTTCTCCATGCAGACAAGATGGATGAGGAGGTGGAACTACTCATTTAAAAAAATGACTGGGGTGGGATGTCTGAAGACAGGAAAGCAATTGATTTCTGTTGGGCACATAAGAAGAAAAAGCTTTGATACAATAAATGGGACATTTTCAGAAATGATGGCTTTTTATTTAAGGTAATAGATGCAGGGAAATATGGAATCCATATTATTGGAGGTGATATAACCACGTTGTCAGGGAGTGAATGTAAAACAAGGTTCCGCCTCATCCTCCCGTCATTATGGCTGTTAGCTTTCTCCTGATTAAATAAAAGCTCTTTTAGATTTAGTAACTTTGCTCTGGATACTGTGGCATCACTGTGTATGTAATGGTTTTA
The DNA here is from genome assembly GCF_033958435.1 of Carettochelys insculpta. Lineage (NCBI taxonomy): Eukaryota > Metazoa > Chordata > Testudines > Carettochelyidae > Carettochelys > Carettochelys insculpta. The sequence continues at coordinate 16,791,377 of NC_134143.1, forward strand.
ATAAATTTCATTGATACAAGCTAAACAGAAGAGCAATCACCAGTGGCACAGCTTGGGCTGCAGCATGTTAATTCTTTGGAAATGAATCCGTAGACAGGCATGAATGTTGACACTGAGTGAATAGCCTGAAATGATTTATGTGATCTTTTTTAATGTGACTATGTAGAGGTATTACATAGTATTGCATCTGTTCATCAGCAATTCCACTTATGTTTTCCTTGCAGCATGTCAAGAAGAGGTGATATGTTTAATTGGGGTAGACAGCATTTAGGAAAGGAAAGATTATAGGAAAAGTTTTAATCCAAATGCAGGATAGATTTATTTTATGCAGAGAAAATCATAACTCATTACTACATATTAATGATCCTTTAATGAGATGAGACACCTACCAACTTGGGGCCCAAATCCAAGATTCATAGACATTCAGGGGTATTTGACTTGTTTGTAGCCGAAGAGTACATGGAACAAATACTTATGTGGAGAACACATGGGACCAAATAAGAAAGAACAGCCATAATGGATCAGACCAAAAGTCTGTCTGGCCCAGTATCCTGTCTGGCAACAGTGGCCAAAGCCAGGTGTCCCAGAGGGAATGAACAGAACAAAGTAGAGTACGTTAAACCCTCACGATATGTGCAATCAAGTTGCTTGTGTCTTGGGTTAATGCGACTCCCCGATTCGTGAGTCAGGCTGCTGTCCCTGACAGGAGAGGTTTCCAGAATGTGTGCGCCCATATACAAAGGGAAAATTAATTGTGTTAGATCTAGTCCCAGTCAAAACTCTGTAGTATGTTGGGTCAGTGTGAAATCGCAATGCAGTGATAACATGATAAATAAGGCATAGTGATGCAATTGTCAGTGATGGTAATGACACAGTAACTTTCATTAACCACTGTTTTGTGGTCTGATTATGGTCATGGCAATAGATAATTACTGTTTATAACCAATATATTGCCAGCACGCTCTGGTGACATGATAGGATCACACTGACAAGAATGTACTGTATGAAGTAGTATTTTAACTGTCAGTCCCAGGATATTAGAATAACAAGGTAGGCAAGAAAATATTACCTATTGGACCATCTTCAGTTGGTGAAAGAGACGAGTTTTTGAGCTTGCACAGCTCTTCTTCAGGTCCGAGACACTTAACCAGTGTCAAGCTCAATACAAGGTGAAACAGATTGTTTAGCAAAAGAATTTAATAGATTTCAAGGAAACATTCAAGATATACTGACACAGTTCCAGGGTAGCCACACCTGTATTGCCCTAGAATGCTCCCTTAAAGGGGCTCTCAAGATATTTGGCTCCCAGTCATCATGTCTTTTGAGTGAAGAGCCTTATCTCTCACTCCTTCCTGATGGGTGATTTAAGACAGTACAGGTCCCTCACTTACAATGTGAGATCCCCAGCAAGCCACAATGCCTAAGCAGGCCAACACCTGGCTTTAACTTCTTTCAAGGGCTAATAATGCATTGCCAGCAGTCCCAAGTTACCATGCCACTCTTCATAAGCAAACACATAAATGCTTTTACCTTAAGAACTAAAGAGAAAACATAAAAACAATACAAAGATTTAAATGCACATTAAACACACCAGGAATCACCCATCTGTCTTATGGTGCTCTGGTTGGCCAAAGTCTTTCCCATCTTCTTCCTACCACCATGCAGAATGGGATTAGTCTTTCCATATTATCAAGCCTTTGACTGCAGATTTTCCCTTTTGGTCTCAAGATAGAATTCTTACAATGGCAGGAGCTCAGCATGACTGTTGATATCCTTTCTCCTGTTGGTCTATACTTCAGTGAAACTACCCCAGGTGTTAGGCTGCAGGAGCACACCCTGAGGGTCCTATTTACTATTGCTCTTACCTTACTTAGTCATATGAACCAGTGCAAAGTGGATGTAAAACTGCTGTTTTCATATGGTAGCTTTCTACAGTTACTTGGCCTTTGCACAAGTGTAAATGCCTACACAAATTGGAGAGCAATGCTATATGAGGTCTTGCAATGGCAATTTCACATGCATGCCTGTAGAAAAAAATAATTAGTCATCAAAGGAGAAAAGCTACAAGATTTCTGTAGAGAAATGCAATGCTTTTCATGCCTAGATGTGAACTGACTTGAGTTCACTGTGAAAGTAGAGGGGGATATTCTCTGACCTTTTCCAGCTGGTTGAAAAGAAGCTCCATTGTGACAGAGAAGTGCCGCAAAGATTAGCGGTTGCAAACAGACTTGTATTGCCTGTGGGTAGGGTTAACAGGCCGGCAAAGTGGTCCCACTGCCTGTCAAGACAGATTACATGTCAAACATGACTCTTGGGTGCTATTTATTGCACCTTTTTAATGGTAGTTTGTTATGCGATTTCTCCATGTTAATAATACAAAGAGAGAAAGTGCCAGGCATGAAGCATTTTGTCACTTGGAATCTTTGACTGTCAAGGCGAATAAAAAATTTGCCTCAAGGATGCTAATTATTTGGGGGCAGGAGGGTAGATCTACTAGAAGCAAAATATCCATGTTTTGTGGTGGCTTGCTGGACCAACACTAAGGAAAATGGTCAGCATTTGGCATCTTTTTTCCTCCTACTATTATGTCCACTCCCTCTTTTCTTATCTTTTCCTTGTCAGTATTATGTGGTCTTCATAGCGTTATTTTGCTGTACTCAGGAGAATTTATCATTCTTTGCTTGCTTTGAAGAGCACATGGGCAACTGTGTCTGCGCCAGCAGTTCTGTTACACAAAATAAATTCCTTTACCCAGATTCTGATTTGGACCTATGTACACATACAGCAGCTTCAGCAAGGCCAATTGGCATAGCATAGTCATAAAGACAAATTGGGAGTAAAATTTGGTCTGTTGTATCTGGATTCCATGATACAACCTCTCTGTTAAACTGAGGTCCACATGATACAAAAGTACAATATTGTAGACACTCATTTGCAGTAATGCCTTCAAAGAACAACTGCTGCTTACAAGCAGTATTTCCCTGGGAACGCTTTCTCCACTGTGAATTGTCACCCCTCCCAGGAATAGTAAAAGCTGCTTAGTGTCACAGTAGCCAAATATCACGGATATGTTGCCACTCAAGAGTGTTTGCTGTATAAGATTGTTTTCCAATAAGGGGGCTCTGCGTTGGGATGTTCACCCACTACCAGTCCTAAAAGAGCGAAGGAAAAGGGCCAGTTAGTGAAATAGGATTCCAGGAATGGAAGTAAGCATAGAGGTGGAACTGGGTTCCCCTGCCAGCCACTGGAGGAGTGGCACAGTCAGGGCGGTGAAGGGAAGACAGCCATTTTTTATAGAAAGATGTTGATAACCTTCCAGACACATCCCTATAGTCCTCCATTTGCAGGGGGTGGAGGGTTGAGTCATGAAGAAGAATCCCTACTACAACAGACGCTCCTGGGAGAGGAACTGACAGATGTGGTGGGGAACCTACAGAGGCCTAATCCACAGAGCAACTAGGAGGAGGTGCCCGAGTAGTGAGGGGATGCCATAAGAGCCTCAGCAAGTCATTAGTTAACACATTCAAATAAACAATTATTTAAATGAATTAAATAATAATGAGCTGCTTTAAAACTGCATTTGAGTCAGAATAGTTGGTTTCCTTCCTAGAGTATATCTACAAGTCAGTTTTATATTTTCTTTGACTTTGATGTAATATGGTCAGGACTTCTGCTGTCTGTGCTGCCACCACCTTCTAAATTAAACTACACTGCCTTGTTCTAACTTTGAAAGGAAACTGTAATGTCACCTACTATCTCCAGTTATTGCTACTCGTTATTTAGTGGGGCTTATTCCCCTTCCAATTTTCCTGCCATTTTTTTTCTGATATTACAGGTTGAACCTCTCTAGTCTAACACCCTTGGGACTTGACCAGTGCTGAGTGACAGAATTTGTCAGACCATGGGGCATTAATGTGGCCTAGTGGTATTTCCAACACTTCCACTGCTTACTGAGCTCTTAGAAGATATTTAGGGGGTAACCTACACCTGACCAGTGCCTTTTTGTGTTTTTTTTAAAAAAAAAGAGGAGCCATTACTCCACCAGCTCTCCACTCTGCCCTCAAGCCAATCTTGTGGCTGGACAGCTGAGAGCTGAGACTGTTGGCTGTAAACAAACTTTACGGGACCACAGGAAACGTGGCCACACCCATGATAAGTGGTCCTCCAGCTAAGTAAAATCATGCTGGATTATAGATGTTGCCATACAAGAGAGTGCTGGACTAGATAGGTTCAGCCTGTACTTCTATTGTTTACATTATGGTAGTACCTAGGGACTGCAGCCAGGTCTCCTGCAATATAGTCTAAAACATACTCAAATATGTTGTTTATTTACAGTGTTCATCAGATTTTCCTGATGTTAATTGTCACATGGCATCATTACACTGTATTTATTTTTAAATATATTAACTTGAGTATTTATTTTCACAGTGCTTAGAAAGCTGTCATTCTCTTGGCCATCACACAAATATTTAGGTTGATGCACACTTTGGTTGTGTGTGTGTGTCTTCTTTTGTGATGGGTAACAGAGAGGTAGCCTTGTTAGACTATATTCTAACAAAACAAACTAGCAGTCAGATAGCACTTTAAAGATTAACAGAATAATTTGTGAGATGATGAACTTTCATGGCACAGACCCACTTCTTCAGATTTGTTAGTCTTTTTAAAGTACTACATGATTGCTGGTTTGTTCTGTTGTGATGGGTGAACCTGAAAAGGTAGAGAAGTAACAGTGTATCCCAGGAGATTTCCAGTGCTTCCAAATAGACCAGAGAACTAGTGAGAGAAGCTTTTCACATGTTACTTCAGTGTACAAATAACAAGAACAGAGGAACAAGGCAGATGCTGTGCTCCCATACTGGTCAAAATCGGTAAATGATCAAGAAATGGTTTATTTTAATTTACTGGTAACTAGATCGTTTCCTTTCCTGTCTTTTCTTTCAAACAGACGTTAGCTTTAATAAATTACCATATATATATTTCCAGAATGAATGGTAAAGCAAATCCCTCAGCTGGTTCCTGCAGAGTTCAGCACTGTGTTATGATGTAAGACATTATATTCATTTAATCTAGTGAGGGGAATAATGTGTAATCTCTGTGGGTCCCTGAAACGTCACATCATCACCCTCTGTTGCTTCCATTTCTCAGCTTTAACGAGTGTTTCATTGGCCAAATTGAGGATTGTAGCAAGAGTTTACCCAAATTAAACATGCTCTTCCATGGCACTTTTCATCCACATGGTTCTAAGTATTTTAGGAACATAAAGTTTTCCTCCTGCAACTTTAAGAAGCAAGTGCTGCTTATTTTTATTTGTGAAAGGTCTTTACCGAAACAGGGACCTTATTGCTCTAGTCTCAGTATGTACTCATATAGTAGAAGATCAGAGTCACAAACATCTCAGGAAGGGAGGTTATTCATAACTCTGAACAAAATACGGGTTGAACCTCTCTAATCTGGAATTTTCTGATCTGCTAAACTCTGTAATCCCGCATGATTTTAGTTAGCTGGACAACTACTTATCTTGGGTGTGGCCAAGTTTCCCGTGGTCCCATAAAGTTGATTTGTAGCTGCCAGTCCAGTGCTGTGTTCTGTGCTGTTATTTAGCTTTAATTGACCCCCAATGTCTTCAAAGAACCCAGTAACAAGTGGAAGCATTGGTAATGTGCTATTGACCACCTGTAGTCAGACAAATTCTCTCATCAGCACTGGTCAGGGCCCCCTGGTGCCAGATGACAGAGGTTCAACCTGTATTATGGGGGTTCTTTCAAAAGTGTACAAGTGAACATTGATATAATATGGCATTGAAATGTTACTATGCAGGAGAAAAAAATGCTTTTAACCATCTTAATTTAAATTGAGCATGGTAACAGTTTCCTTAGGTAAATCTTTTTTTAAAACTTTTCCTAGATTTCTTGAGTCGTTTACACTTAACATTTCTGTACAGTATTTTGCTTTTTTCTTTGTCTCTGCTCCTAGATAGCGAACTTCTGGTTCCAGATGAGGTATGTACATGACAAATCAGTTCATAATTTTGATGTTCTACTGTAACAGAAGACTGTCCCTGCCCCTCAAAGCCTACAATCTAAATCAACAAGACAGGCAAAAAATAGGCAAAAGGAACCATTGTCCTAAATTTATAGATGGTGAATGGAGGTAGAGAGACATCTGTAAATATGGGAAACTGAGCTACTGAGGGCCTTATGTATGAGTGCAATCCAGCTCATTTTTTGTGTTTTACAATATAAAAATTTGAAGGATTGTCCCATTTTTGTCTCATTTCTATGCTAAACCAATCTACTTCACTCTTTGGCAATATCAGATGCTTGAAAAGGGGATGAGCAATCTTGGAACTTCCCAAACAATACGTGCAAAGACTTTGTCATCTGAAAGCGACACGTGGAGAAAGAACCCTGATAAATCATTGAAACAAAGGTGAACATATGTAATGAGTGAGAAAATTTAGCACAATAAACTGAGGGGAAAGGAGAAAAAAATTCCACTTTATATTTATCATTTACCTTACAGCATTTACAAATATCAATACATGAAGGTAAACAATACTGCTATGGAGTTGATAAATAATTATTTTCAAGTCCTTTGTCCCCTGTGATTTTGGCTGTAATGGAAAGTTTCAAATGAACCTTTTTTTTTTTTTTTTTTGTGCTTCTTTGAAAATGAAAATTCTCCAGGACAGACCATGGCTTTTGAAGAAGGTGTGCTCTGGATGCTAGTTCTGGCGACATGCTCAAAAGTGACCCAGGAACCTTTATGAATATACTGTCAAAACACACATTTAAAAACTGTACCTTGATCAAATATTAAATTCCCCTCCAAATAATCTCTTCTGTTAGAACTGTTCTTGAAGTTAATCTCGATATCAGCAGCAGAAGGGAGAATGTGTAACTATGCAAAGTCAGTTTTCAATATCTGAGCAAGATATCAAGGGCAGGTTTTGCTTTTAAAAGTGTAAAGTATATTTGGCTCTGGAAACAGTGGTGTAGCCTATGACGTAGACTGCAAACAAAACAGGACCAATGTGTATGAGTTGAAGGACAGCATCAGCTGAGGGAATAGATAGCTATGTAGCATGATCCCCTCAATAGCTGAATTTGTTTGGCCTTTGATAAAGGATGGCTTTTAGATAGAAATAGCCAAGTGCTAGTACGTGGTAAAATTAACACAGTGAAAGTGCATGGCTCCTGTGTTAATTGCTCTGTCTGAATTAACACAGCTATGTTATTTATTGGAACATAGCAATCAAGCCAGCTGCTGACTGTTGCACGGGGGGCCCATTTCAATTAACAGGCACTGATCCCAAAGGGGCAGTAGGGTGAAATGAGCAAGAGACGTACAATAATGATCTGTGAAGAGGCTGAAAGGGGGAGGGTGGTTGCCTCTTTCACAGCACTGGCTGTACGTGAACAAAGGTGGTGGGATATGGGAAGCTGCAGTGCCCATAGCACAGGTCTTTGCCTGGTTGTTTTGGGATGCAGAAGGGGGATGTACTTCCTTGTGGGAAGCAATTCAGTGCATTGAAGATATATAGTTTCAGTGGAGCCTCAGAAGGATGAGTTATCAAACAGAGAGAACTACCAGTAACTCCAAATTGAATATTTCCCATTCTTCTCAATGGAATTGAGGAAAACCACCAAATGAAAGGAACAGTATGGAGATAAATACCATAAAACATTAACACACCCCATGCTCCTGCCCTGTGGTAAAACCTAAGGTCCTGCCCATGGGAATGAGAGATGTTCATGCAAATAGTCATCTTGTATCATATTATCAGATGGTGTCAATCCGTATAGTTAAATTACACTATCTGAGGAGCTCATGCATTACTTGTGTGAATATTTCCAAAGCTGTGCCTATAACAATTTAACCTGGAAATATCTTCTGTCTTGAACTTGATGTTTGCTTTTTGTTATTTGCTTAACCTAGTGATAAAACTACTCTAGTCAGTTGTATTTCCAGCCCCCCACATGCTTTAATAAAAAGAGTTTTGAATAGTGTAATGCTGCTGTTACTGGTTTTGCAGCAGTTTTAATTTAAAATAGTGTGACAATCATCCGGCTAGAACTCAGAACACCAGGACTAATGCAGAAACCTCTGCAACTTGAAGTGAAGAAGTAAATTTCTTAGCAGGCAGCAGTCCAATTGGGACACAAAACGTACACTGAAGAGTGGGCTACTGTAAAAATTTGATTGAAATTTAACTTACAAAATAATCATTTGAAGTCTTTAGGTAACATACAGTTCAGTCTGGCTTTCCATGGCACTACGTTGTTTTATGCTAGCTGAAGTCTGGGCTCAGTCTTCAGTCTCTATAAATAACTGCTAACAGAGACTCCTGATAATATAATCCATACTGTATATTTAATCTGCCTGTGATTATAGAAACATTCTTTAGAAACATGGAAAACTCCGTGAAGAGAACTAAACTCTGTTTCCAGCCTTTATCCAGCTGTTTTCAAGAAGATATTGAAACATTTTGCCTCAACTATAATGAGGATGAGCCAGCTGCTTGGGCATATATAACCATTCTACCTTTTATTTATCCAACATGGGTAAGAACAGCCATGAACCTGTGGTGCCACGAGCGTCAAGTGTTAACAAGATGGGTACATACCCAGGTGAGCTTATAGAGTTCGTACTGAAGCTCAGAGAATTCTCTCTCCATTGCTATTTTTATCCATGTTAGCTAGATTAAAGCTGGGCTAAGGCTATCACACTTCCAAGTGCAGTGCGGGGATACCTGGGCTGGTAAATAATTTCCAAAACTACACTCAGGATTATCGGCAACTCAGGACCCATTGTTCTTTCCCAAAATCCCAACGTGCCCAAGGCCATGTTTTTTGTTTTTTCAGTCCATGTCAACTCAGTAAACTCTGTAGTACAGGGGATGGGAGAGGGACATTTCCAATATGCTTTAATAACTAAAATAGCAACAGCTTGATTGGAAAGGGGACGGGAAAAGATAGACTAGAACTCTCATCAGTTCTAGCTATCAAAATGGAGTTAGGGTTTAGATAACAGTATTAAAATCCCAGCCTGCATTTCATAAATGGATTTTACCCACAGTAAGTAGAAACATGGATGCCCAAAACAATTGCCTCAAAGACTGGCTTGTTCCTGGAAACATTACTTTTGGGCTATCAGAGTTACTTTATTGCTTCCTTCCTTCATTTGTGCTCTGTGTTTCCAGAGCCGAGCCCTGACTAAATTTTGTCAAAAACTGAGCTCTGAGTTAGAGTTTCACAATTTATCCCTTTTCTTTTTAATAAGGCAAACCAAAGCCCTGAATTGAAACACTCCAGATTTTGAGGAATATTAGATTTGCAGCTGAATTTTGTAACTTAATCCCATTTCCCCTTTCTACCTCTGCCCCTCTCCAGTGTTATCCATCTCTTCATTCTGTATCGTTTCCTATCCCCCTATTTTTTTGTTATTCCACAGTATAAACTTTATTTCTGCATCCTTCAATACAATTGAACAGATACCCAATAATTAAATTAGATATGAGGGTGGCTTAATTTGTGTTGTACACATGTACCAAGGCCTACAGTTTCACTTAGCCACCTGTGAATTGCTCCCCAGCTGCAATCAGCAAATTCTTGATTTAAAAGCATCTTACACTCTCCTCTGATCAGTAATCTTGGACTCTAGCAGACTTCTGGAGAGAGCAAGTTCTATGAGCAGGAAGCCTCTGCTGAAAACAGCCTTCAGTCCTCTTCAAATGAGTGACAAGGGGAGCATCTTAGCTAGCCTCAGTCACTGTCATTGGTGCGCAGGAAGAGGGGCAGATAAGTCCCCCACCAGATGGCATTTGCAGGATTAAAATTAACCCCTCAAACCTCCCCCAAATGCAAGTGCAAATCTATTGCAGTTTATGGAACACAGGAGTAACACTTACATGCTGACCCAGTCTGTGAAGCAGGGGATTTCCAAGCGCTGTTCAGTCTTGTTGGCTATTTGTACTGTATTCATCAGGTGCCTTAAAAAATTAAACTGAAAAGTCAGTTGAATATTTTTGATTCTCTCTTTCTCCTTTTCCCAATGCTAATTCTTGGTTCACTTATATTACTCCTCAGAAGTGCCTGATGTTGTGGAAGAACTATGATGAAAAGAGGAGTTACATTCATCCTAAAGACAAATTATTTTATGGCACACAATTCAAAGGCTCTGGGCAAGTGGCTCGAAAGCTAAGTTCCCTGCTCCAGTGAGTCCCAACCTTATTGTTTACAATGCCGTTATTCCAAATAATGCTAGTCACAAGTGTAAACTGCAAAGATATCAGAGAAATGGTGGTAGTCTAGATCGGTGTTTCTCAACAAGTGCTACAAGTGTCCTTGGGAGTACATTGAGGTCTTCTAGGGGTACATAAACTCATCCAGATATTTGCAAAAAACACTAATAAAGTCAGTGCAATCTAAAAGTTCATTCAAAGATTCGTTTCTACTATTTCATATTCCTTATGCTGAAATAGAAGTATAATATTTCTATTCCAGTTCATCTATTTGATAATAAGATGGTAGAGAGTCAGAAAGTAATCTGTGATATTTTTGCGTGTTATTGTAAGTAGCTTTTAAGTGAGGTGTAACTTGGTGCTATGCAAAATAAATCTGACTGCTGGAAAGGGTACTGTCATCTGGACAGATTGAATGACACTTGTTTCAAGATCTCAGATTAGTTTAGGACCATGTTTCCCAACCAGTGGTACGCATACCCTTAGAACATGAGAGAAATGTGGGGGTATTTATAATTTTTTTTAAAAGAGGTACTTTATTAAAAAAAATTGAGAGAAACTGCTCTAAATAGCTCAGGCCCAGTCTGTTGAAGGATCTGAAGATCTTGGACCTAATTTTGCTTCATTTGGCCTAGCATAAATCAGGACTAATTTAACAGAAATTGGTGGATTTACAGTGGCTTTGCAGCAGTGTATATGAGCAGAATTTGGCCCCTTGAATTTGATCTTGTGTTCTTTGGGTAGTCCATATATATCAGGAACCAATCTAAATGCATGTGCCTGGGCTGGTCTTGTTTTGCAGGCTAGACAGGTATTTTAAGCTAGTGGAGTTTTATCAAAGCCCTTACTTTTATTCTCTGTTGGTGCATTATAAAAATCAAGTCAAGAAATATCCAGCTGAAGTCTGCTATGGTACTCAAACCTGGAAGTTAGAAAGATAGGTATGGTAGTAGGGAAAGAAGAGGGTACAAATTGACAGTTAACCTCGAGGCTAAAGCAAAAGATGGTATGCAAGCTTCTGCCGTTGCTCGGTATTCTAACAGCATTTTTTGACAAGTGAGGGGCAGCATATGCTCCAAACAGAGTTCTGCCTATCTTATCCTATTAGATCATAGGTGATGTGTAAAATAGGTACTCTACAAACCACTTGGACAAATAAAGCCAAGACAGCCGTAGTCACATGTATGTCATATCTACAGTTTGCACCCTGACTGATATGCTCTCTTAATTGATTCACAAGATCCTTGCAATATTAATTTAAATGAGGACCAATTTTCTTATCCATCTTACTTAAGCTGTAAGTCCCTTAGAGCAGGGTCTGTCCTTTTGTTCTGTGGTTATGTGGCACCTAATAAAATAGGGTCCTGCTCCATGAATTTAGGGCTACTGCAGTACACAAAATCATTTTATTCTGAATATTGAAAAACAGTGCAACTGTTCTCTAGACGTGCGTGCACCTACACACACACACACACACACACACACACACACACACACACCCCACCTGCAATCAATATGGTATAGCTCCTTTAGATGAGGAGAAGCACCTGGCAATGAGAGGAGTAATGAGCAATAGATGAGCATGTTTGGTCTACAGAATGCCAATTGCTTGTCTTAGAGGTGTACTTTTGACCACTAAAAGCTTTGTTTCAGTTCAAAGGATTAAGCGTGCATGCATCAGGGCTCTTGTGAATCACTCAAGCTGTCAATAAATTAAAACTCCCCAAGGAATTGTAATCCTACAGCTACCAAAATGTTAGTAAATTTAAGTATGTAGGGAATGGCTACTCGGTTTTTACAGTATGAAGAAGAGTTTGTTGTGCTCAGTCACCCTGTACTGGACCTTTCTCTGTACTGTTTACCACTGCGTTTCTCCCAAGCACTTTATTGGGATAAATTTCTTGGGTTTTGCATTTTCATCTATTTTTTTTTTAAAGAGGAGCTTAGCTTTAATTATGAGTCAGTTAAAAGCAAGCTCCTTTGGCATTAGAGATGTGTCTGAGTGAGTTTAAACATGAGATACAGCCTGAAACAGCGTGCTGTAGGCTTAAGAGCATCTTTATCAAGGTATAATTCAGTTTGAAGTATTCCTTATCAGATCCAACTTGATTGTATCCCTGTAATTATTGTATCCCTGTGATCAATCAAATCAATGGGTTAAAAAACTGACCAAAGTATAATTGAGTTTTAATAATCAAAATATTAAAATTAAGGTGGAACAGAATATTAACCCATTAGAGGCTTCAGATACAATGGATCCAGTTCCCCATTTGTGTAATCATTTGCATCTGTGTAGAGTAGTTATTAATTGCAATCAGATCAGTGAGGCTATATCTACACATCAGTGTTATTCCTGAATAAGCTCTTCCAGAAGTGGTATTCTGGAATAGCTCCTTTCAAAATAATGCTGCTATACACAAAATGCATTTTGAAATAGTGCTCAGCTATTTTGAAATAGAGCCACTGGATGCACTATGGCTTATTTCAAAATAGGCTCTATTCCCTGTCCACACAGCCCCTATTTCAATACAGCTATTTTTGAAATAACTGCTATTCCACGTACAATGAGGTTTACCAATTTTGAAATAAGGCATCCGCTATTTTGAAATAGCAGTTGAAATAGCACTTGCATTGCATAGATGGCAATGTCTTTACAACCTCTTTTCAAAATAATGCTTCTTCCTGACACAAATGAGGAAGAAGCACACTTTCAAAAACAGGGCTTTTTTTTTTTCGGAAGGAACCCTATCTACATGGCTGATTTTGCTTTCAGAGAAGTCTCTTCTGGAAGCACGATCACGCGAGATCATGAAAATGAAGCACAAGATTTGTAAATCAGCACTTCATTTGCATTTTTGATCTCACTCATTTTCATTTCTCCTCCAAAAGGTGAATGCTGTGTAAATGCAGCCAATATGTTTGTGAGGAGAAGCTTAAAAATGGAAACCTTATATGCTCATACCTAAGATGACAGTGAAAACCATCCAAAATTTAGTATTTTTAAAAAATAAACTATTTTTAAGACTAACTGCTGATTCTTGGGGAGGTATGTTTATGATGTGTGAACAATTGGGCCTCATAACATTGCAGTAACCATACTAAGGCAAACAAAAATGGTGTATAACTATCAGAGCCAGTAGGAAACTTTTTAACAAATTATTTTTTGTCGAAAAATGACACTTCAAAAAATGAAACTGTTAGTGAAATGAGGTCAAATCTGATGAATTTCTGAAATAAAAAAATGTAAAGGTAGAAAAATGTTAAAATTTTCAATGTTTCACTTCACTGTTTGCTAAATGAAATATTAATTTAGCAGTTCAGAATAACTTTTTGGTTTTTAAATTTAACTAGACTGAAGAAGGTTTTAAAGAAATTTTCAAAATTATGGAAACAAAACATTTTGATTGAGCCTAAATTGAAAAATTCCAGTTTGTAAGTTCAGGAATATTTTCAAGAGATGGCTTTCCCTCCTGATTTGAGTTGTGATGGAGGGTGCAGAGGAAGAGAAATTGAATTCTTGAAAAGATTTGTGGGATGGAAAAACTGTTTCCTGGTTGGAGTTGTGAACTTGTTAAAGGTTACAAATTGCTCTATGGATTTGGGTCTTGTCAGTGTTGTAAAGCAATACCTCTAAGGAAAACCTGGTGGTGGTGGTGATTTGTTAGCAGTCAAAGAGGTATTAAGTGATAATACTAGTCGAAGTGGTATTAGGGAAGCAATGAACTTCTGCAAGTGTCCCATTTTGGATGAAAATTAATGAGATTCTGAGACTTTGTGGACTTTAAATTTCCCATGACACTTATTGCCAGAGCAGCAGAGTTTGCCCTGATGTCTTTTCCATATTTCCACTTTGGTAGCTCTAGTCTGCCTACCTGAATACGTCCTATGTACAAGTAAAGATCTGCCTCTGGCCTGCTTACCTGCTAGCTTAACCTCCAGGCACTCTCATGACCACAGCTAGGCCCCAGTGTAGTGACTGGCTAAACTGTCTGATTGAGTGAGATCATAGACATACGATACTTTTAAGACCAACAGCAGGGTACTGATTGATCAAAGTGTTCCTCCACAGCTGCAATAGTTCCTGTGCTTGCTTGAACCCAGCTCTTATTCCATCTTGTTTCACGCCACTGTCTGTGACCCTCAGCTCTGATCTCTGGTTCCAGCTCTGGCCCTTGGTTCTGGCAGCTGGTCTGTGATTCTGGTCCAGACCCTTTGGTCTGGCATCTGACCCTTGGCTAGATTCCTGGCTACTGACTCTGCTCTAGTTGCTAAGCCTGTCCCATTCCCTGTCTCCTCGCACTTTTAGTTGGAGAGGTTAAGCTGCTTCATTTCTGCTTCTAAACTGCTGAATGGCATGGCTGTGCCCTGCAGAACAGCTGGTACATTTCACCCCAGAGGTAAGTTTACATACAGAACTGTGCACATCCTCCTTTGCTTTGAAATCTTTTCAAAAGATGAATACCATTGGCCTGGTCCTACCTTCTTTTCCTGCACTCAATCCTACTCTCTTGAAATCCACGATAAAACTCTCAAAAGAGACTGCTATCAATTTTTCCAAATACACAGCAGTTTCTGCTATTCATTTTAGGATTTTAAAGCATCCAGTGTGTCCACAGACTTTAGCATCTATTGGCATTTCACTGAAGCAAATCCCCAAAGTCATAGGAAGTAAAATATTTAGTAGCAAAAAAACAACCAGGAATTCTAGCATTTATGAACATACATGTGGTCTTTCTCCTAATTTTCCCTTTCAAATTACTGGTATTGAAATAGCATTAGAGTTCTATCATTGCTAAATAGCTTAGATTATCTGCCTCAGAAAAGCTTTGTAGGGCTGACCACATTTTTTATCTGCAGTTTGTATATTTTGAGAGTTGAGATATTTTTATGATTTCACTTATATTAATTATCCTGATTACCCATTGCAATTAGTTGAGGAAGAATGGCTCTTCCTCAATTAATGATTTCTTTGTATTCTAATGTGGTCCTCTGCCTCTAAGTTGACTTTTTCAGCAACAAAATGGGTTGCATTACAAAATACCAACAGAAGGATTACATCCCACAACAACTGAGAAGTCTATCAGAAAATGAAAGTGTGTGTGGCTGATAATACGTATGCAGCAGATTTACCTCGACAGAAAAGGGTAAGCTATGTTAGAATTTTACTTAGCAGTAGCTCGCAGCTGCTTTTAAATGTAGGTTATATATCTTATGCACAGATATAAGGACATAGGAATTTTGGACTGAAAGAACAATTGGCCCATTTAGTTTATCTCTTGCCACTAAAGCACCACCAAGAATTTCTTTTGGAATTAATTTGCTGCCAAGAACCAATATTCTCCTTTTCTTATTAATGATGGCATTGGTGTAGCCCATTTAAGTCTGTGAAGTTTGCACCTCAAGAAGGTGCATACTTCATTCCAACCCCAACATTCCTGACTGTGTTCTGGGTTTAAGGGATAGATTCCCATTGGATTCCATGTAGTGGCTGTATCTTGGTAATGGGGGGGAAAAAACCTTAATGTTTTAATGTGAGCGAAAACATTAGAAGCCACTGAAATGTGGCTGATATGTTGAATAGTTTTGAAATTTTGGGATCCAACATTTGTCTCCTGCACTTGCCCATCATGTGATATCATGTGGCTGGAGAGGTTGTGGAATCTCGGTCATTGGCGATCTTTAAGAGCAGACAAGGTGAACATCTACCAGGGTTGATCTGGTGCTGCTGTGAGGGCTGGCCTTGATGACTTCTCAAGGTCCCTTCCAGTTCTACTATTCCATGATTAAATGTGAATTTTTCAGTGACGTAGTGTAGGATCTTGTTTGTGGAATTGTACTGGTAGCAGTCTGCTCCTGCTTAGTCCCTGCCAACGATGGTGTCATAAAAAAATCATGCTGCATTGGAATCTATTAAAATCATTCCCTCTGGGGTACTGGCCACTGTTGGAAGACAGGATACTGGGCTAGTTGGACCTTTGGTCTGACACATTATGGTCATTCTTACGTCCTCAAATCTGAGTGTTACCCACTGAGCATACTCAGATGTGATCACCCTTCCCAAAAACTTGCCATTTACTTATTCCCTGTGTTCTTTTCCTGCAGACCAATTAGAGATAATAGTCCTAAAAGAGGCCT
Organism: Carettochelys insculpta; assembly: GCF_033958435.1. Lineage (NCBI taxonomy): Eukaryota > Metazoa > Chordata > Testudines > Carettochelyidae > Carettochelys > Carettochelys insculpta. The sequence continues at coordinate 16,807,755 of NC_134143.1, forward strand.
ATGTTCACACAAGTATCAAGCTATTTTTCTATAATTTTTGTTTTAAAAACATGGCTAGGATTTTTTATGATAGATAAACACATTTTATTCATGTCTATAACTCAAAAAAAGGGGAAGGATTTTGAGCCTACTTTAAAAAAAAAACCCTCAGGTTGAACAAATATGGAAATTTCAGGTCAAAAGTTAGATGTAGTGGCAAAAATTGATGATATAAAATGTAATTATGATGGAAACTGTTTTGCACCTACAATTACAGTGATTGCAACCAGTCACCTGTATAAGTTGTTAGGGCATAGTCAAGATACGCAAGAGCAGGATAGAAGTTGACTGTCCCACCAGTGTAGATGCTACTGTTGTTCATTAGTGTTCATAGTACCAAAGTACTATGGTGACAAAATGATCGGAGAATCTGAAAGATGTTGGAAACTGAGAATGTTGCCAAATGTGGTGAACATTACACACTCCAGGACCTTTTGCCCATTCAGAAATGCATATGCTTATGAAAATGTTGTGAACCTACAGCATGAATGAAGAGCAGAGTGTGAGCTTGTCCTACAGAGTAAAGAAAGATTACATGAGGTGGGGAGAGGACATTTCTAAGGGTGGTTTTTCTCTGGAAAGCATGCATCTTGTTTGAAGTCTCCAGAAGGTTTTAATACAGAAGAAAGTAAACTAGAATCTTGTGAGATGAGTAGCGTTCGGGCCTTGTCTGAAATACACATTGTAGATTTCCTTGAATGGGGATTTCCCTTTTTGATTTGTACAACTATATAACCTTTTGACAGGAATTATTGCAATGAGGCACTAGCATCTGGCATTGTGAAATCATAATTCCTAGCATTAAAAGGTCAATAATGAGATAACTATTACATGTAGTACTGAAGCTTCATTCTTCAAAATTGTTTAGTGATCTATTTACAGGATTTCATAGTGCACTTGGTATTCTTCACCAGCTAAACCGTAGTTGTATGTGTTTAATTCTTCTTTGCTGTCCCTTCATTGGTAGCACCCAACCAGCCATTAAGCAACTGTGAACCTCTCTGAAGACAAGGGAGTTTAAATATCGGTAATTTGATCCGTTCTGTTTACTGGTCTCTGGTGTTAGCGGAGTTGAAAGCAAAATGTTTTAATTAAAAAAACTGGCAATGATTTGGTATAATGCATAATTTGCATGTGCCTCTTCTAGAAAATGACTTAACCTCTGCCTCTGTTGCTAAGGCAACTAATGGACATAATTGTAACTAAGTGTGTGTGAAAGAGAGCAGAGGGCCTAAAGCATTTTTAAATAGCTGTGCTATGATAGCACTAAACGATTAAAATGTTATTTTAGCAAGATGCATCCAAAAGCCTTTCCGTACTTTGATTTTAGGCCCTTCAATTGATCTTCTGATAATAGATATCCACTTCCAAAACCTTCAGATTCAGGCTCTAAAACCCTCTCCTCCTACTTACTCAAGCTCATTAATGCCCAAAAGTATTTGTGAGATAATCTAGAAATTGCAACAGCTGATCTACTGGGACTCAAAGTAATGTGTTTGGTGGAATCCCAGCATAAATTAATATTGAACTGCCAAAGAGTTAAAAATTACATCATGCACTATAAAGTGTTAGCTGTTGCAATTTTAGAGTGCATACTTGAAAACCTCTTTTTTGCCCTCTGCTCATTAAGCCTCAATGCGTGTAACTAACCTGAGTACTCTGACATGATACAGGATTTTGGGAAAAGTGAAAGATGATGACCATAGAGCGCTTTACACACCCATTCACAACCACTATCAGGCATTACAGACACAATGTTTGATGGCAATTCTTAAATCACATTTGAACTCATTGCTTTGCAGCTTGACTTTCTCCCTTTCAAGTGGGGCAAGGAGAAACATTTGATACATGGTGTTGTTTGAAGACACGGAGGGCTGAAGTTCAGAGAACTGGTGCATGAATTGGCATGACTGTGATTTACACACTGAGGGAGAAGCAGGGCAGAGTAGTAGTAAAAGCAACTGAGAGTATAAGATTAAAATCGAGGGGCTCTCAGCATGTACATGTGAGCAATATATAATTCAGACCACCACATACCTCACCTCTCCCTTTGGCCCCTGGACTTGCCAACTACAGTAAAAGCACTGTTCTCTGGCACTTAATTAATGAGAAAGTTAATTAACCAATTAACTGACATTTCTGATATTTCTCAGTACAAATCTTCAATCTCATGACTGGGACTAGCATATTGCTCAGGAGTTTATGCATTGCACGTTATGCACTCTCCTTTTATGCAAAAGAGGCAGAAGACAATGAAGGAAGGTATCAGGAATTTTTTCAAGGGTATAGTATAGAGTTATTACAGATTCAGCCCAATCTCCTGATAATTCATATTGATAATGTTGACCATGAGGCACTGCATGGTTCTGAAATGCCCTCTGAACCATCAAAGGAAGATTAAATTATGTTCAGTAGAGTTGTAGCATTAAGTGTATTTGTTAGTGATCTGGGTATACACCACACACTTCTTTACTGTACAAAGAACTGTATGTGTGTGTCTAAGTGCTTCAAGAAACCATTCACTCCTCATGCAGGACGTCTAGTGGACTGGTGAGTACCTGTATACTATTTTATACTAGATTCATTTTATTGTATTCTACTTCTTTGAAAATTGGTATTCTATTGGTTAAGTCTAAGTCTCAGTTAACCAGAATATTTGATTAACTAGCATCCCCAATACCTCAGTGTGCCGCGTAACAGAGCTTGTACTGTAGTATAACCCATTTTTAGAGCACAATTGTATTGTTGGCCTTCACTTGCTTACTATTAAAACTATACAATCCTGGGACTGGACGGAACCTCAAGAAGTCATCAAGTCCTGTCCCCTGAAGTTGTGGCAGGACAAGCACCACCTAGACATCTTCATATCTTTATTTTTTAAAACCCATAACCCTGAGGAAAAGGCTCAGGCTGTGGGAGATGAGAAGAGACTATTGTCAGGGGAGGAAGATCTAGGGGAGGAATAAAGGCAAAAGGAGGCTTCAATGGGAGGAAACTGCAAACCGGGTTGTCTCAGGGGAGAGGGAAAGAGGGGTCTGCAACCTCTGGCTCCAGATGTGGCTCTTTAAGGACTTCTTTGTGGCTCCCTACACTATAATTGCAAAGCTAAAAAAAAACAAAAAACAACAACAACTAAAAGTTCCTGAAAAACGAACAACTCATATATGAATAACAAATGATATGTGATCTCGAAACATTGGATAACTGCCCTCATTAATATGTGCAGTGTATTGTGGGTTATGACACTATCTGTGTTTTGATAGTGTTGCTAATAAAGTCTTGATTCTGAAAAGAAAAAGGAAGCTTGTGGCATTCCTGCTGTGAAAGACAACACACATTTTAAGAAAGAAAACGGAAATTAAACATGAAGTAAAATTGGCATCATTAAAGTGGGAAGAAAATCAGGAAGATAGTAGTAGAAACATGCTCATGTAAAGGAAACAATATGTAAAAAGCTTGAGAATCATCCCGAAGTAAATATGTATCACAGTACAAATCATTGTGTGTACACTGTTCTTAAAATAGGGGTTACAAAAAGTATGGTTTGACGTTATTTATTAAGGAGCATCTCATATTCACATGCATTGTGGCTCTTGAATTATTGAGTGTTTACCAAATTCGAAAAAAATGTCTGTTCATGCTATTTTGGTTGCCAGCCCTTGGGCATAGCTAACTGGTGCTATCAGAAAATTGTGTGAAAAAGGGGGTTCATAAGGGAGCAGCAGGAGAAGGGGGCTCTCAGAAAGCCGAGGAGGGTGGGGCTACTCAAGTAATTTTAATTTCTTAATTTAAACCATTATGTGAATTACCTAACTTTTTATAAGAAATCATTTAAATCAGTGGTTTAAATCTGGTTGAGACTCATTAAAACAGGTTGGAAAATTTGTTCTTTTGCAGTTTCTGAATTAAATTTTACAATAAACTAAATTATAAATATTGGGTGTTCTTTAATGCTACCACTGGTAAAGAATCATATTTGAATTTTACAGAAAGGCTACAGCCAAAACACAAAAATATTGAAGAATAAGGACTTCATTTTGTAAACACTTACGCTGCTACATATCTCTACTTGCATGGATAGTTCCATTGTCTTTGGTAAGACGTGTGCTTCAAGTTAAATATGCCCATAGAGTTTGGCCCATCATAGGCTGCATTTTTGATAAATGCCTTTGTTGAAGGGGCATAAAATCTTTGCCATTGTCAGGACAAAACAAAGTCAGCGTTGGCAGTGAAACGCCATGTAGACTTTGAATGCATGACTAAAAATCAAGAATATTTTTTATATGAACGGAGCCAAAAAATTGGGAAAAAATGAGTCTAAAGATAGGCTCGTAAGGGAATCTTTAAAAAATGCCTACGTAACTTCAGAGTACAAATCCAATTGATTTCACCACCTCTTGGAGTAAGGCCTGACTGAAGCATTATGGCTTTCTTGAATTGTAGCAGTGCAATATGTCAGAAGATGGTTGCGTTTGCAAATCTAGCACACATTACTTGCTTACAGAAAATAAGAATGGCACTACAGGGTACAACTCTTCCATCTATCCTAGTAGCCTGTCTTCTAATAGTGGCCAGTGACAGGTGCCTCAAAGGGAATGAATAGAACAAGATGACCATTGAGCACTCCATCCACTCCTGTCTACTTCCAGCTTCTAGCAGAGACACAGAGCGAACAGTTACATCTGGACCAGCCTGGCTAATGTTCATTGATAGATTTATTTTTCATGGATTCATCTAGTTCTTTTTTGAGCCCTGTTGTTATTATGACCCCACAGAGTTCTCTGGCAGTGAGTTCCACAGGTTGACTGTGCACTGTGTGAAGAAATATTCGCTTTGGTTTGCTTTAAAGCTGTTGCTTATAATGTCTTTTAGTGGCTCCTGGTTCTTGCGGGATGTAAGGTTTAATTAACACTCCCTTATTCACGTTCTCCAAACCAGTCAAGACTATTTGTTTTGTGTCTACGTCTGGGGTGATCTCGCAATAAGGCTGTTAATGAGGCACTGGACTTACCTTTTTCTGGTTTGTTTGAACTGAGCTGAATTTATTTCTTATTTTTGGTTCATCAGAAAATAGGTTTGTTTTTTTTTTTCATTTTGGGTCAGCCTGAAACAAAATTCACTTTCAGTTGTTCAGTACAGCCAGTGAACTAAAAAAATCAATTCTTTGCAGAGCTCTACTTAGGAATACATTTACAGGACACCATCAATCAGGTCAGACTTCTCTGAACAATATTTTACTTTAATTACAGATAATATCTAAGATGATTGACTGGAACAGATGATGATTTTTTTTCATCCCTCATTTGCTTCCTTTGTGCATTTGACAACACGTTGTCTTTAAGCAGTCAGTTTTCTCTGCTGTTTGTATGGGTCTTTCACCCAACAATGAGTAAGAAACAAATATAATAACGTGATTGCGAAACCATTTGCATTACCAGAGCTACTCAGGGTGAGAGCAGTATTGAAAACTATTTTAAATTCATTTTGTGAAATAAAACTCTGAAAGAGTTCAACCTTTCTGGGGTTTAAAGCATAGCAGGAAATTGAACAACAACAAAAAAACAACAAAAAGAAACCCCACCACCTAAAACCCTATTGAAAGAGCAGAATTTATCCTCAAGAGTGCCAGCCTCCATGAAGTGCCATAAGGCCGTGGTTCCCAACCTGGGGTACATGGACCCCTGCGGATCTGTGAGGGTATTGAAGGGGGTCCATTAAAAAAGAAGGATAAATAAAAATGATCTTAGAAAAGCAGCTTTAAATAAATTGCAAAGTTACAATCTATTATTATTTTAAAATTAAATATCTTCCAATAACGTTGTTAACGGCTGTCTGAAAATCTGTGTTGGAGTTTGCTTTTTCATTTAATGAACTATACGTAGCAGCTGGAATTGGCTTTGAGGGCCTGCAAACAGTCGGGGGGGGCGGGGTTGGGAGTCTACACTAGTGAAAAGACTGGGGACGACTACCCTAGGGATTTCACTAGTGCAATTTATTTTATGTGGAAGATGATCAAATACTGCTGCAATGGGCTGCAGTATGAAAATCAGAGGCTTATGAAATTGACCAGATTTTGAGACGATATGGCACCTTTTGCTCCAGATATAATCTTAGCTGTAGACACTATTGTTCCTCTAGGGCATGTGTTGGCACATACCAGCCTGTGGGCCAGATCTACTCTGCCCAGGTTAGTCCCCGGTGGGCCCCCATGTACATGTTTACCTGTGCCTCCCCAGGTTATCAGGTGATTGCAGCTCTTGTTGACTCTGAATTGCTGTTCAAGGCCAATGGAAGCAGCAAAGCAGCGTCCTGCTCTGTGCTGCTTCCTGCTGCCCCCATTGGCCACCAACAGTCAGCTGTAGCCAATAAGAGCTGTGATTGCCCAATACCTGTGGAGTCAGAGGTAAATATAGCAGTGATGGCCCATGGGGACCAAATCTATCGGGCTGTCACATTTTTATTGCCCACCCCGATCAAGAACCCGATCCTGTCCCCACTGATGTAAATAAGCAAAACTTCTGATCCGCTCAGGGAGCACTGGGAGTGGTACAAACTATTTCTTAGGCTCAAGGTTGCCATCCCTCCAGGATTGCCTAGGAGGTACAAGCATTAAAGATTATGTCTTGGGATTAAATCTCCAGGAACACGTCCAGCCAAAATAGCTAACTCTTGTTATGCTAGTAAAAATGGATAGTGACACTTTTAACTTTAAAAGAAATGTAGCTCAGATGTGCACCAGTGCATGAGAAGAATTCTGTGCTTCTTGCGAAAGTTAAATTCCTTGGGACAAAATACTGCTCAGAGGCATCAAGACAGTACCACTGAATGAAGGTCAGCTTGGCTTCCTCACAGCTTTACATGGGGATTATTGAGAAAAAGAAGAGTTATGTTTTTGGAATTCCAGTCAGAAATTATTTAGGATGCTTTTGTCTCGGTCAAGAGGTTTTGCCCTTCTCCTCTGCTACACACACCTTGATGGACTTGAGAGTTTTAAGGGAAGCATAATTCATAGACTAAGCTTCTCCCTGGTGAGTCTGTTCATTATTTCTGACTTGCGTTCCTTTTCCCAAGTAAAAGAATGTCTATGTTTAAGAAAAAGTTCTTGTCAGTAGGCTTGAAAAATAGTATATAACTGATTAAAGCAACCACAGTGATGCCAAGAAGCGCTGCAGGCCCTGGGGCCAGGTGAGGGGGCAGGACCAAGGGCAGTCAGCCCTCAGCAATGCCCATACTGCAGTGCTCTCTCCCTCTCACCCCCCCACGGTCCAGGACATTCGTGGGCAGCTGAAGTAGCACTGCTGTGGAGTTCAAAGGAGCCCAGAACTCCAGCTGGCACCGCTACAAAATTTTCAGCAGTGCCGGCCAGTACTCAGGGCCCCTTTGAAACACCAGGCCCAGGGACAATTGCCCCCTTTGCCTCCCTTCCCGCCACTGTCGGTGGTCATGTGTAACCATATATACTGAGAAAGATGTACATGCTCAGTTCTCTTATAGTCTCACTTCCACAAAGAAGACTACAGTGTCAAAATAACTTATTTTCCATTATATTATGCTGCGTTGTTAAAAGGTATATGTAGCAGTGACACAAAGTTGCAAGTAATGAGAATGCATCTTTGTCAACTTTTGGGACACCTTGGTGCTTCTTGGTCAGTTAGAAGTGTAGTTTTCTGCTGGGAGATCCAGTATATAACAGAGAGATAATTAAACGTGAAACAGCAGGTATTTTGCTGCAACAAATAAATCTGAAGGCTCAGGTTGAGAAGTTTTTCTGCCACCAACTATTATTTTGGAAGAGCATGTTCCCTTTTAATTGTAGTTATTATTGCTGGATAATACTTAGTCCTGCATGCACAGAGGGGACTGGACTAGATGACCTCTCGGGGTCCTTTTTGGAGCTAAGATTCTGTGATTCTATTGTACTAGAATGTTACAATGTAAAAAACCAGAATACCCCAAAGCATTATTGCATGGCATGGCTGGGACCCACAGAGGTGACAATGTTAAGAACTCAAAACAGCTCTAACAGTAGCCCTATAATAGGAGATATTGAACCCACCAGCACAGGGTGTCTCACACTAATTACAATAGTGAGAGGCTCCCATAGCTGCCATAGGCCTTGGAGCAAGGTGGGAGGGGGGCCTAGTTCCCTGCCCCAGAAGAGGGATGACCAATAGCAGAAGGGATGGGATCAAGGGCAGTCTGCCCTCAGTTTTGCCCATGCTGCAGTGCTGCCCTGTATTCCTTCGCAGCTGGCACGGCTGCAGCAGCACTGCGGTGATATTTCAAATGGGCCTGGAGCTCCAGCCACCACTGCTACCAAAGTAGAAGGGGTGAGGGCTGGAGCTCTGGGCCCCTTTGAAATGCTGGGCCTAGAGCAACTGCCCCCACCTTGTCCCGCTTGGTGGGCCTGACAACAGTCAAAGAACGTATGTGGAGAGAATAAAAATTAGCCACTCCTCTAGGAATTTTCTTGCTGGGATAGCAGTCAGTCATCTTGAACTAGAGGCAGCAACAATAGTATCTGGGGGAGAAGAAAACCCTCATCTTACTAACAAAGTGTCCGGGAAGTCCGCTACCACCCAGCTGCTGATAAAATCAAAGGCAGGTCTGGAAATATGGCTCAAAATTACAGGAAATGTATGGTTGTGGAAAGACAGCTGTGTGGCTTAGTTCCAGATGTCAGAGTTGCAGTGTCTGCTGCCTAAGAGATACAGCAGATTAATATGTCAGACTGTCAGGAATACTGTCCATTAATTTTTATTGGCTTCTCATTCCATTCTACAGCTGGTGTATCCCCCCCTTGAGGAAGTGGTGTAACGGCCAACTAGTCAAATGCTTAATAGGGAAAAAAGCAATACAGCACAAGCCCTTCTGGAGCTAAAAGTACTCACAAGCCAGACACCAAATCTTCTGAAAAATTATTTTACATAGGCCTGATCAAACTTGGAGCTACAATGCTTCTGCATGGTACTCACTGCTCCAATGGGAGGCAAATAAAACACCCGCCGCCATACCTTGGCTGTGTGCAGGTTTGGCCCCCAGCTAGTTTTCATAGTATAGCACTGACCGATGCTAACAGACTATCATCTGAGCCTAAATGGCTTGAATTCTCAAGACAGAGTGAACGGCATCTCAGCTGCTGATGTTAGGGCTAAGTCTACACTTGGCCAAAATTTCAAAAGGGCCGTGCTAATGGCCAAATCGGAGAATACTAATGAGGTGCTGAAATGAATATTCAGTGCCTCATTAGCATACTACTGGCTGTGGCACTTCGAAACATTTTGATGGCGCACAGCTCGTTGACTTGGGGCCCTTTTTTGAAAGGACCCTGCAAATGTCGAAATCCCCTTATTCCTATCAGCTTTCAACATTTGCAGGGTCCTTTCGAAAAGGGCCCTGTGTCGATGAGCCCTGCATGATTGAAACGTGGCACTTTCAAAGTGCCATAGCAGGCAGCATGCTAATGAGGAGCTGAATATTCATTTCTGTGCCTCATTAGTATTCTCCGATTTGGCCGTTAGCATGGCCCTTCCGAAATTTTGGCCAAGTGTAGACACAGCCTAGAGGAGTTGGGTGCAAAGCTAACCCACATAGGCTACGTCTACACGTGCAGCCAACATCGAAATAGCTTATTTCGATGTTGCGACATCGAAATAGTCTATTTCGATGAATAACGTCTACACGTCCTCCAGGGCCAGCAACGTCGATGTTCAACTTCGACGTTGCTCAGCCCAACATCGAAATAGGCGCAGCGAGGGAACGTCTACACGCCAAAGTAGCACACATCGAAATAAGGGAGCCAGGCACAGCTGCAGACAGGGTCACGGGGCGGACTCAACAGCAAGTCGCTCCCTTAAAGGGCCCCTCCCAGACACACTTCCATTAAACAGTGCAAGATACACAGAGCCAACAACTAGTTGCAGACCCTGTATATGCAGCACGGACCCCCAGCTGCAGCAGCAGCAGCCAGAAGCCCTGGGCTAAGGGCTGCTGCCCACGGTGACCACAGAGCCCCGCAAGGGCTGGAGAGAGAGTATCTCTCAACCCCCCAGCTGATGGCCGCCATGGAGGACCCCGCTATTTCGATGTTGCGGGACGCGGATCGTCTACACGTCCCTACTTCGATGTTGAACGTCGAAGTAGGGCGCTATTCCCATCCCCTCATGGGGTTAGCGACTTCGACGTCTCGCCGCCTAACGTCGATTTCAACTTCGAAATAGCGCCCAACACGTGTAGACGTGACGGGCGCTATTTCGAAGTTACTGCCGCTACTTCGAAGTAGCGTGCACGTGTAGACGCAGCTATACACACTTAACCTTTTGTCACTCCTGTGTAAACACTGGCAGCCATACATTTTGTGGCCCAAAGGATGATACTCACCCTGGGCCAGCTGCCCCCTCATAACAGCTGTAGGTACTTTGCTGCCAGGAAGAAGTCATGCATGAGTTGAAGCATGAGATGTCTTCCTGAACTCAGAGAAAGGTCAGGCTGAAGAGTGTGTGTGTGTGTGTGTGTGTGTGTGTAGTTTGTTAATCATAAAAGTAAATCCCAGGGAGGAAGTAAATTGGACCATATCCTAACATGGCCTGCTGATAGGGCATGGCTAAAGGAGGAAGTTGCCCCAGGCCCCCCTGAAATGCTGCAGCAGCACTGCTCTGGCTATGGAGGCTATAAGGAAGTGGGGGAGGCAGTGCTGTGGTCTTGGCAGTGCTGAAGGCTGACTCTCCTTGGCCCTGCTTCTTCTGCCATTGGCCACGCCCCTTCTAGGCTGTCTCCCATCTTGCCTTGGGGCCCATGGCAGCTGTTGGCTTTGCTGATTCTAAGTGTGGGCACTGTGTTATGAGCAGAGTGGGCACACTATTTGCTTACTCATTCCCAAAATGATGTATTTTAATAAGATCCATGGCTAGCTCTCTGCTAAACATAGTGTAATAATAACTTAAATAAAAACAACACTGGCTGTTACTGAATCACATGTTGTTAGCAAATCAGTTTAGAGATTAACACACGATGCAAACCAAAAGTCCTAATACTTGCAAACTGAAGGGCAAGTCAGAATTTGAGATACAAACTTTCATCTGAGGTCAGATAAATTCGTGTCAGTCATCACTTCCAATTAATTGAGTTGCTCATTTCATGCTTGGTTCTCTTTTAATTCCTGATTGTAAGCTGAAGTAGTCAAACAAGTTTGTTGGAATGTATGGTGACACCAGAGTCCAAAATATGTAAGGTCAAAATGACCAAGAACTCTAGGACTTTGCTGATATTTGAATTTTCTTTCAGGGCCAACTGGTTGACTGAACCTGAAGCTACAGGTGAGAAGCTAGTGTCCCTCCAGGAAGTAATAAACATGCTTCATTATTTTTGTTCCTTACTGTAACAATAGCCCCTGGAGTCAGTGCATACTGACCCTGCCATGTCATAAGGGCTTAGCTTTTTGTAATCCTGAGCTGTGACACCAAATGAGAAATGTCCAGAGACTCAAGCAATCTCTTACTGATGCTTTAGTGTGCTACACCTTTATTACATGTACCTTTTCAGTCAACAAATTAGAGAACTTCAGTAACCATTGGTTGATGTAGTTTCTAGCATGCCTGTTAAGTCTAAGGCCTGATTTTCAAGCTAGATGCATGAAAACAAATGAGTACAATTCCAAATATCAGACTAAGAGAATCTGCTGAGTTGGTGCTTTTCCTAGTTCAAAAAGACTAAATGGATTCTATCCCTTGTATCTATTTCTATATTAATTTTTTGTGATGGTACAATACATTTTTACACTTTTTTGAAAATAAACACAGGAGATGAGGAAGAAAGTGGTTTCTGAAGTGCCCTGGTCTATGTAATTCAAATATCTTTGAGAAGAGGGACGTACATATCTGAAAAGTCTGATAGCTGTCCTGCCATATTAATCAATAGAAAAGAGCATTTCCTAGTCTGCCACAGCTGCAAAGAATGATTTTTTTCAACAAGCCAGTGAATTCATTAATGCTATCTATTCTCCCAGTTCTGACCAAAGGGGGGCAGATTCCCTTAGCCCATATATTGATCTGTAATATAACCTTCCATTTCCTGCTGGTGCTATTAAGGGGAATAAAATTCATAATGATTGCACTCCTGAGCCTCTGTGCACCTTTGCAGTGTTGTGGGGTCACCAGGGAAAGTTGCTACACATAAATAGTGATTTGAGAAGAACTTCCCTTTCTGTGATGATGACCTTTGTTATTTAATTAACATTTTCGTGTGGATGAATAGGGAGAATTGTTTATATTAATCAGACTGGAAACAACTGTTCCCACTTTTCAAATGCCAATGCCACATGTAATATTTGAGTTTATTAGAGTTAATATTTATTAGCTGCTTTAGTGCATTTTTTGCAACAACAACAAAGGACATTCAGTAAACTAAAACTCATTAATCTCCCAATCTCTCTCTCTCTCTCTCTTTTTTTTTTTTTTAAACTTATCTGATGCAAAAAACAATGTGTTTTGTACCGTACTGCTGATTAGAAATAAGCTGTGGTTGGTTCAGCCTTCGTAAACAAAACCTGCAAATTTATCAGTTTCCACAACTAATGTTAGCTCTCTTCTCAGAAAGCTGCTGCTCATTGTTAACTGTTTGTGTTGTTTATGCAGATAGATGTGTGGCGGAGGTGATTCATTCTTTCCTTTTTCACGGCTCTAATGAGAGTATGTGCCACTCAGAACCTGCACTCCTAAAAAAGGAGAAATATTTATGCATTTTCAAAAAGTGGGGGAGACTCAGAAGCAAAAACTCTTCTGTGTCAGACCTCTGCTCTGGCTCCATCACCAGTTCGAAATAAGTTTATTATTGGATCTTACATCAGTGGAGGAGAAGTGGACCAGAATTTCACTACACCCTCACCTGCTGCTGGCTCTCCCATTACATTAGAAAAGGTGGCAGGGCTGAGGCACAGGGCCAGCAGTGGCACAGATATGCCAAAAAAGACTTTCCCTATGCTCAAGGAATTTTTCTTCTGCTGCTGCAGTTGAATTATAGATAACATTGCACCGCACAAAGAGGCCATAAGTTCTCTTAAAAATGTAGCCCATGGGAACAAGGCAACAGAACTTAAGCAGTGTTATTTCTTCCCCTATGCAATTTCTGCAGTGCCAGGGTCTTTCAAAAGGAATGTGTATGTTTCTGCATGTGATAAGGCAAATGGAGGTAATTCAACACTAAACTAAGTTGTGGACCATGTACCACTTAGCTGATTCCCATTCATCAGAGGTGAAGTTCTTTGACAGCACCAAACAGTATCACTGACTTAGACAGTCATAGTATGACTGTATGACACTTCAGATTTTGCTGAAGCAATTCATTTTGGCTGTATCTACGCTAGCAAGTTCTTTCAGATAATCAGGCTCTTTTTCGAAAGAACCCACGGAGCGTCCACACACACAATGCGCTCTTTCAATCAAAAATCAAAAGAATGCAGCTCTTCTTCCAGAAGCCCTCTTCTGCTCTGAGCTCAAGAACAGCACTTCCTTTCAAAAGCCTTTAAAAAAAATGATGTGTAGACACTCCACGGCCCCTGTATTTGAAAGAGCAGTCCTCGCGGCACTGGATTTTTCAATCCCTGGCCTATTCTTCTCCCAAAACACTGGGGGCTGTGTGAATGGTCTCTATTGATCTTTTGATCAGCTCCTTTTTTTTGTGTGGACGCACTCTTCAGAAAGAAGTTCTTCTGAAAGATCTTCCAGAAAATCATCTTTTGAAAGTTCGCTGTAGTGTAGGCACAGCCTTTTTGTTTGTCAACATGATAGTTAGATACTGCACCATTGCCTTTCAAATGCATTTATGATGCATATTATGATTAATATGAAATGTAATACTTTCCAAACAATAGAGTGCTAGTGTTCCTTGCTCCATTTCATACTCATTCATTCTTGTACCAACAAATATTTTGCCTCTCAAATTTAGAAATCGCCATTTTTTTTTTAGAATTAATTTGGGGTGTTGGATATAATGTGTGCTCAGAGGAAAGAGTAATCACAACTTGTTTTCATCAGTACCATATCTGTATTTAAAAACTTTAAGTTTTTAGCTGTGATTTGTTGATAGGAGTTGTGCATCAAAGCTGTCCATTGACAACCCAATGTTGATGTAGAATACTCATTCCAGATAGAATTGTTCTTTTTGGCACAGCATCCTTTTTTTCTGCCACTGTGGTACAAGCCCATCACAAAGAGAAGCCAATCGGCAGGAGTCAATATTTTGTATTCAGCATGTAACACAATTCCCGAAGCTGAGAAACAAGTTCTCTTTGGGGAGAATTTTCCCTTGGCTTTTTTTTTTTTTCACATGATTATTTACTCTCACAACCTTTGTTAAATATGGGGGACAGGGTTCTGGTTCTTGGAACATACACCATGGTATGGCACAAAGTAACTTCCATTTTCCTTCTCTATCCTAGAACACTTTAAGCAAATCAGCAATCTGATATTGATTGGAAAAGAAAAGGAATTAATATCTCCTGCTGTAGCCTCTCTCTAGGTAGGAGTATTTAACAATGAACTCTACTTAAACTTCATAAAAGCCTCTTCTGCAAATCAGCAGAAAAATATTGATCTTAAAATAGGCAAGCGAATTTTAATTGTATTTTGTCTTTCCACTGGAGGACCATTACTTTATTTAGCTAGAGTTCATTCTTGAATTTTATCATCTTAGTCTGTTGTCTGTGAAGGCTTTTTTCTTTATGTTTAAGCAAGGTCTGTAACTGCCCAGTTTTGCTGAGCCTGCCTTTTCAGCAGAGCATATTGACTCCTGAGAGCTAGAGAGAAGCTTTTAAGATCATATTGCCATCACCAAAATCTTAACGTAATGATGGATTCCTGGTATGTCTGTTAAATGGATAAGTAGGATGCCAAGTATAATAATTACCTCTCTGTCTACTTTAGTTCACAAATCAATTGCTGTTGATTATGAACCACCATCTTCACAACATACATTTTAATTACATGCATGTTTTAATCTTTAAAACCACATACTTCTCTAGTCTCAGGAAGAAGCCCTGGTAGTCTGTGTCTTCACAAATAGCAAGCAGTCCTGTAGCACCTTAAATACTAACAAATTTATGAGGTAATAAGCATTTGTGGGTAAGACCCACTTCCTCAGATCTGAGGGTCTTAGCTACGAAAGCTCATTGCCTAATAAATTGGTCTTAAGGTGATACAGGACTGGTTGTTATTTATATATCTATGAGTTAATCCTACTTCTGTCACAGCAGACAATGTGCTTGACAATATAAAATTGCAAGTTGGCCACTCTGCAACGGTTTGTCATTTCCTCCTTGGTTTGCTGCTTCATGTTGGAGAAATTGTGAAAAATTAGAGTTAAAAAACTGGGAGTGAGGTGAAGTAAAATGTGTAAAATTGAAAGAAAATAACTTCCTAGATATCATTCGTTCAAAAAATCCACAAGTTCTTGAAACTTCTTTGTTTTTCAAAAAGCAAATAAAGCCTATCTTTCATTTTCAAACAAATTAATTCCAACATTTCCCATTTAAAAAAAGAGGGACAAAAATCACATTTTCTTGTGAGAAAAATTCTTTTTTGAAGAATACCCATTTTTCTTCAGGAAAATACTTTGCCCAAAAATTCCAAGCAGCTCTATCAAGTCAGTGGAAGAAATCTAAAGTGTCAATGAAATATATTATTTGCTCTGTGAATAACATTGTCTTTAACTTCAGCTCAATGACTTGTCAGGTTATTGTATAAAGGCTCAGTGGAAATGAAAATATTCCTTTATCTGTCATGGTACACGTAGCTGCATAAGTATTATAATGATTTGCAGTTACACTGGAAGAGCATAATAAGTGAGATTCTACAATGATCAGTTCTGGGACCAAGTCTTGGACCAAATTCTGTTTAATATCTTCATTAGTGATTTAGATAATGGCCTAGAGAGTACACTTATAAAGTTTGCAGATAATACCAGAACTTTGGTTAATGTAGGGTGCTGCCATGGCAGTGTATTTCTGTAGGATGACAGAATTGGTGCTTTACCTCTGATAAGCTTGGTCTTGTTTGGAGCAATTTAAATCTGGGCATGCATACAGTTATCCCAAAGGAGAAATAGAAATTTAAGGCTTATAAATAAGACTTTAAATAAAAATTTGAGGCTTTTAAATAAAAGTTTAAGGCTGTTTAGGGCTGTGCTATCTGTGCAAAGCTTCAGAAGTAGGGTAATTAAATCCGAGTCCTTATGCCTTTTTTCTTAAAGGAAAATATCAAAACTGTTTTTATTAATGCCCATATTTCAAATCACAGAGATAGCCAGTGATATTTAGTTGTTGTCTTCTGACTCATATGACTTTTTACACAACATATGGCTTTGCTCTCAGTGCTTCATCCTTGAGTTTGATTTATAAGTCTACTCTGTTTCTACTGATAATCCATTTTAAGAAACATTATCCACATTTTGAAGGTACATCTTTGGTTTTAATTACAGGGCTGACAGTTGCAGATATTTGATGCCATGGTAAGTCATTGAGTTCCACTTAATTTAAGATTGCTTATTTTAAATGGAGGTAATACATACCAAAGTAATGCCTATAAAGTCCCTGATCCATTACCATCTCCAAATGGATCTCAGAGGGAAAATCCCACTGATAACATTTAAGAATAAAGAAGTTACATCCTTTGTTTAGGTCCTTACCTTTCATTTATCTGTTGTTCCATATTTTTATTTCATAAAGCTGCACTCAAGTCTTATTAACACAAAAATAAAAGTAATAGGTTTGGAGTTTAATCCTGATTTTTTTTAATTTACTGAGTTCTGTGTCAAATGCCTGCTGATAGCTGGACAAATTTTTGGTTGAATGTTAAATTTGTTTAAAAATCCAGTTTCAGGGTGCCCAAAATCATTTGTGAATTTAGGTAGAATTCATGTATAGGCTTAGCCAAATAACAAATAGGTGGGAAGTGCTGGAAAAAAAGCTGAAATAATTCATTTCAACATTTTCAACAAAAATGCTTTGACTTTGTTTTCAAATAATATTTGCTTCAGGCATGTTTCTTTAAAAATTTTAAAAAAGGTAACTGCCTCTACGTGCCTGAAAACCACACTGAACACACATACCACATAGAAAAAAATCATTTCAGGTTGAATTAAATGTTTCCATTGATGTCCAATTACTATACGGAGAGAGAGAGAGAAAAATTACATCTTCTGTTTTGGTTTGAAATGAAACTTTTTCTGTTCATATATTTGAAATTCAGTTCTATTCATTAACCCAAACGAGTGTTAAGTTAGATAAAGCTGGTGTAGATCACCTTTGAGGCTTTTGCACAAACTTATTTGTTTATACTACAAATGCTTACAGCAGCTGAAATGTAGACACTTACTGCAACAATGACCAGATTTTCTACACTATGGTTGTAGTTTACTTATATCCGTGTGGGATTAATTTTAATTTTTCACATCCCTGAGGTATAAATGTCGATGTAGACCAGGCTGACATCTCTTTGAAGGTCAAAGGGTATTGTGGTACACTGGAGTTTAAATCACTTTTGGATGTGGGTTTTGGGCACGTAGTGTATTTAGGCACTTTTGAAAATATTACTCCTGGCACAGAAATCTCTCTCACTTGCAGGAGTGAAAAAGACTTTAAGGTGAAGGTAGAAAACTTTATTTGTATTCAGATAGTAGTATGGGCAGAGATGGAAGAACAGACAAGGATATCAGTGCCAGGATAGGGAAAGCAACAGCTGCATTCAAGACTTTGTCCCATATGGAATTCACAAATAATATCTGCAAAGACGAAACTGCTGATCTTCAACACAAATGTGAAGAGTGTAGTTTGTATGGATGTGAGACCTGGCGTACTAAATAGTCGTCAAATCACAAGCTACAGGCATTCATAAATAGATACCTGAAGTTCATCCTTTGCATCAAATGGCAAGAGTTTTTCACAAATGAGGAGCTTTGGAACAGAGCAGGACAAGAACCACTTGACCCACTTGACGTTTATGTCAAGAGAAAAAAGTGGGGATGACTAGGCTACACTCTCAGAAAACCATCATCCAGCATAGTCTGTCAAGCTCTCAAATGGTACCCACATGGAAAACACAAAAGAGGAAGACCTTGGACAACATGGAGAAGATCTACTGAGAATGGACAGCATCTGGGGTACTCCTGGAGTAAGCTAGAAGTTTTGTCTTGAGACAGAGTAAAGCAGAAGAGACTTGTAGATGACCTATGCTCTACTCGGAGTACAAGGGTTTAAGTCAAGTTGAGTCTCAGGGTGCACGTAACTATCAGGAGGAATTTTTCTTCACCTCTTTGAGGAAAACCTGGGAGGTTTTTTTTGTAGAGTAAGGGGAGGAATGGCTAGATATTCACTGCACTATTGGAGAGCTGCTTTGTAGAGTATCAGCCAGGTTGCTTACTGTAAATAAAAGCTATAAATGAGCAATGGCTGACTGATACAATATTGAGTCCTGGCATTAAGCTTTTGGCATCTCTCATCCCTTACAGAAGTTGAATTGCAGTCCTGGAACACAGTTTGTAGACCTAGTGAGGTGCATGATGGACTCCTGCATGCAGACAGGAATAAACAAACACTGCTCCTAGTTTAGTGGGGATCTCCATGGGCCATGGTATTAAAATCCTTATGGGAATAGTGGGATGATCAGTTGCTGTTTTCATTGTATTAGGTCCTACAGTTTGCAGCCAAGATTAGGCCTCTATTAGGTGAGGCACTATACAAATATAGTTTCTTTACTGAACAGTGTAAAATCTCAATAGAGAAGACAAAAGGAGAAAAAGTTTTAGTTTATCCCCATTTTACAGAAGCTGAGCGGAAGCATAGAGAGAGAAAGTAATTTATCCAAAGTCACACAGGTGGCTTGGTGCTAGAGCCGAGAAATTGATCCCAGAGCTCTCAACTCTCTGTCCGGTGCCATCATCACAAAACCATCTTTCCTCTCTTCACAACATAGGCTGTAAATGTGCAGGTGACTGAGTCATACAAGATCTGCTAAGGAACTTTTGAGCTAGATAATCCTGCAGCTCAGTGAGGGAAATGGATAATTGATTATGAAATGGTCTCCAAAGTTAATATGTATTTTAAATGGGAAATTATGGCCAAACTTAATTAAAATGGATTTGGTAAAGGAATTCCTCAAAATTCCTGGCCTCTCAAAAGGAACTCGGTTAGGGTGTGACTTTAAGGTTTGTCAGCCTGCAAAATTAGGGCTTGGTTCTTTCCTTTGTTGTCCAGATTTTTTTTGAAAATGAACAGAAACGAGACACAAAATCCTTTCATCTCAGAACCCAGAAGGACGAAAAGAGATTGCCTTGAAATGCAGATGGGAAAACAGCCAGCAAAGGAAATAAGAAATATTAAAAAGTGCCAAACAGGCAGACCTGTCATCCTTTGCCTTAATGGGCACTTACAAATGTGCAAGTTGCAAGAGATGTTCTTCCACAATATGATTGTGGTTATAGAACAAACAGCATGGTCAATAATATGATCTAATCTGATTGAAGAGGTCAGTAGGAAAATTATTACCCACTTTACAACCCATTAACATCAAACCTATGTTACAGGAATGTATACAATAGATTAAAAACTTGCTTACTTAAAGCAAGACCCACTAAATAAACTCCATAATAATAGGTTTATTTTTTACCTTTAAAACCAAAATAATACCCCCCAGTGACTGGAATGAGGTGGGGAGAGGATGAAAGAGTCTGATCAGGTTGCTGAGCTTAGCTTTTTTGATCTCTGCATCTGAGATGCTCACAGTTAATAGATGTTGGAGTGGGGAGGTCAATGTTTTGATGATTAGCTTTTTGCCTTGTTGACTGACAAATTGAAAAGACTAGGAGAAAGGGAGCAAAGGAAGTTGAAGCTGTTCAATTAAGTTACTGAAGTTTTGAAACAAGAGGGTCCTGTTTGGTGTAAGAGAGTCTTTTGGGATCTTTGATGGCATGTCAGATTGTCTGTATCAGGAAAAGACCCAATAATCCATCTAATCTGGTATTCTGCCTAGGAGGATTGATTAACAACAGATGCTTAAAATGAAGATATAAATCCATGTAATGCACTTATTCTCCATTGCAGAATAGTACAGCTATGTGCTTTTCTGACACCAGTGATAAATTTATGCCCTGTAGCACAAGGACTGAAAGCTCTCATAACTTTATGAGCCAATGTAACTGTAGATGCAAATCTTAATTGTATAAATGAAAGGGAAATTCTGGGGGAGGGGGACTTTTACACATTAACCTGAATAATATCCTAACACAGCAAATTCAATAAATCATTTACTGTATAAGAGTAAGAGAAAATTCTGTTTTCTTCTGTGGTGGCATAAGAATGGATTCCTACAGGAATTTAGTCTCTGCCACTTCAACTACGCTTGGCAGAAAAGAGTTTGAGTGAATATGGATGTGGTAGAACAATTAATGGAAGATGAAACAAAGCAAAATGAAGCTGACCAGAACCCTTAGAGCAATGTTCATAGTAGTTTATTGGCCTTACTATTGGCTCATAGTGTAACTGTGGGTAGTGAAAGGCAAAATAGAAAAGGAGATTCACATGAAGGGAAAAAGGTTAAACTGTTTTACATGTGACATTACTTGTCATTAGGATCCCTAACAATTTATAACATTTAAGGGGCATTTGAGATGAAAATTTCTCTGAACAATTTGCTTAGACATTGATCCTCTCTTCTCACACGTGGGGCTACTCTATTAAAGGACTGAAGGTTTATTAAACTGATGGGAACACTTGGCTTCTTGTTGAGCACAATCTGTACATCAGAATCAAACTGCCTTTATTCAATAGGATCCATTCTGGGGTTGAACTGGAGGCCTGTAAAACAGAAAGGAGGATAAATTAGTGTGCTGTTCCAGCCAATTCTCACAAGTTTACTTCATTTCAGGTTTGCTTTAATCATTGAAATTTCAGTGGCTCTGGCTTTTTACGCATATTAACAAGAGGAGTGAGCTGCGTGCAATTCCTGTGTAAACTGACATGGTGACCCATCATTTGTTGGTGACTGGGGTCATCTTCTACCACTGTGGACCTGCTGGTGGGGCCATGTAAGTACTATACTTTACCACAAGTGTCTTAGAACCATCATTTAAACATACAGCTCTGTCATCCTGCAACAGGGTCAGCACCCATCTCTTGTAAGTGCGTCCTTGGTCGAGTGTGTGTGCCTGCAGTCTGTGTGTGTTGCTGTAATGGGGTGGCATGTGTCTCTTGCAATTGGCCCCTACTGAAAGCCTGGCTGCAATCACTGAAGTGGTAGAATGGGATGGCACCCACCTCCCACAAGCCACTACTACCCCCACCCCCGGCCAATGATTTCTTTGGCATGTCTTCACTAACTCAGTCCTTTGGCAGAGTCTCTCACACTGTCTGTAGGCCGAAGAGAACAGGTTAGTGCTAGGATACACAGCTTTTAACTCATCCCGGCCCTCATAAATGGCTGTATATATAGAGCTTCCTCTCAGGAGAGGCTGTCATCTCGTAGCCCTCCATGTTGCTGTCCTTGCTCAGTCCCAGGCAGGAGCAACTTCTTCACGCCCCGGGTCCCAGGAAACATGGAGCTGTCCATGGTCTTACTGCTTTTTTAGGCAGCCAAGAACCCAGTGTGCTCCCTTCTAGTGCCAGGCAGCAACTGACTGACTATCGCTGCTGCAATGTTCAATAGGGCCCACCTGGCTCTAACTGGGTGTTCCTGCAGCCTCTGTGACTTGCTTCCTCTGCCAAAGTCACTGCCGACCACTGGGAGGATTTATCTTCTGCTCCTTTCTGGGGTGAGTTATAGCAGGACTCTTTGGCTTCCTGCAGAACAGCCTCTGGGCCTATTCCACACACAGTCATACATTCCTTGCCAAAAAAAAAAAATCCCTATATTTTTTCCTTCCATGAAGCCAACAATTTGTGGAACTTAAAATATATGACAGCCAAAAATATACGATGCAATGACAGGATAAACCATTTGATAGAAGCTTAGCTGCTGCAGATGATAATGTGTAAGGAGGTCTCCCGATTAATTGGGGTTTAACGTTGAATGATCTCTTCTAAGATACATTCATGGCTTTCATTATCCCTTGGAGACTTTTGACAATGTACTTAGAACGGTGGGTGCATTCACTAAAAAGGGTAAACAAGATCTGACCCAGAAAGAGAGGAAAACCACCTGGTTTGGTCTGGTGACTCCAACTAGTCCTAGTGGGGCACAGTTTTCAGAATGCATGACCAATGTCTGAAAAAAAAAACCCACTTGGGTTTAAGGAATCAGGTTAGAAATCTCAGAAGAATAGCTCTCTCCTGAGAATAGTGCTTCTCTCAATCCTCCAGTAA
Source organism: Carettochelys insculpta (assembly GCF_033958435.1). Classification (NCBI taxonomy): domain Eukaryota; kingdom Metazoa; phylum Chordata; order Testudines; family Carettochelyidae; genus Carettochelys; species Carettochelys insculpta. Next base: position 16,830,139 of record NC_134143.1, read on the forward strand.
TTACACGCTTGCTAGAGCAGAAAAAAGGTGGCCTGCATTAAGATGCACAAAATCACAAATAAAGCGGTTTTAGTTTAGATGCATTTGAATTTGGGTGGAGAAGTGGATTCTTAGTTTATCTGAATGAGTTTGCCCATCCCTGCTTGTCAGTATCAATATCGGGGAAAGTTGCCCATGTGCAGGAGAGAGGAATTAGTGCTGATGTAGAGTGCAATTTAACTTGCATGAAAGGCATGCACCATGTATGCGCTATACTGAGGAATAAGTGGTATACTGTAGTTACGCATGGAGGTGAATTGTACCCATATTTAATCACAACAGTGCAGGCCTATCATTTACCTCTGTATTTGCTGGTGAAAATATTTTCACCTTGTAAATCTGTTTTCCTGCCCCTTATTTGTTTATTTTACATATAAAATTTCTGGAGAAACTGAAGAATGTTTTGTTTTTGTGAACAAGGGCAAGTGGCATTTTTGGCAAGTGCTGGGAAATTTTCCATGTGTCTCTGAAGTGTATCCTGGAGAAGCCAACTGGGAAGCTTCATGACAAATTTTAAAAGCACCTTGTGGTGCTGCAGATGTTTGCCAAATAGATGCATGTATGTTGGCTCTCATTTTGCCTCAGTGCCAGTACTATCATTGTGTATGTCTGCAGAATGCTGTCCTGTGTCTTTCAATAAACTCTGCTTTTGTGTGTCTGTGTGCGTGTGTGTATGCTTCAAAATTGTTTCTCATAACTTTTCATTGTGTTGCCCTTTTAGCACCAGTGGTTGTTTCATGGCTGCAAAATTAACACTTTAGATTCAATGAAAATCTTCCTACATGTGTAACTATTTTTTATGAAAAACCTGGCTTCCACCTTAGAGATAGTAAGGCTTGGCAAATTGTAATTGATATCACATATTTTTCCTCTGGATTTTGCAAAGCAAAGCACAGCATGCCTCATTTTGTAACGCCTTTGCATTTAGTTGCAGCTAGTTATTGTCCATCTGAGCCCAGGCACCTAGAGCAGGGAGTACCACAACAACAAGCTATTAGCACTTTGCTGCTTCCAGCAAGAATGGCTCACTAATTCAGTTTAGTAAAATATGCTGATACTTTTAGTGACAATAATCAGATCCTAGAGACTTTTAGAAACAACAATTACCAGACCAGCAGTGTCTCATTTCTTCTTCCCAATGGCAAATACTCAAAGTATGCAGAATGTTGTGGGAAGCTGATATTTGTGCTGGTGGTGTAGTGTTGGGGATCATTTAGTTATTGCAACATTTGCTTTTAGCTGGCTGTTAACATTCAGATCTCTTTTCCATCAAAACCAAAATGCAGCACCATTTATGGAGCACCAGCGAAGAAAGAGAAATGAGAGGGAATTAAGTTCTTAGTGCTTTGACTGGACAGGGTTGGGAGTTACAGAAACTTTGCTACAGAATGGAGAGAAACTCACTTGATTTTAAATCATTAATCTTTGCCTGGGCCTATGAAGTCACATGAAGACCATAATTAAAAACAAAGCATCCCTTTAAGTGATCATTTAAATTGGTTTCCCAGGATACCCATAGTACTATGGTTAGAAACATAGTATTAATATTAAAGCTTCAGCTATAGTCTACTCAGAATGAAATGCAACTTGCTGATATGACTTCAGTCATCACGAAAAAACAAAACAAAACTTTTGTTCTCTTGCAAAGCCAAAAAAGAAATGTAATAAATGGGGATGGTAGATATGAATACGGTGGAGTGATGTAAATGTACTGTATGATGTAGTCTTCTGGTTTTGGATTATGTTGGTACGTGAGATGATGTAAGCAAGTGAAAGACAAGACGTATGGATGGGTGAGGCCAAGGGAAGATATGGTGGGGAGGAGATAAGTGAGAAATGAGCTGGCTGAATGAACATCCTGAATTGATTCAGGCTTTTGGCAATATGAGCATCTTATATAGGTTAAGCCTCTCTAACGTGGCACACTCTCATATGGCAACATCTGTTATCCAATATGATTTTAGTTAGCCAGATGACCACTTATGTGTGTGGCCAAGTTTCCCATGGTCCCATGAAGTTTGTTTAAAGCCACCAATCCTGGATCTCAGTGTTCTGTTCTGTACTTTAGTTGTAATATACCCCCAAATGTGTTCTTAGAGCCCAGTAAGCAGTGGAAATGTTGGTAATGTGCTAGAAAATATTCACCTCCTGTTGTCCAGCAAATTCTCTCCTCTGGCACTGATCAGGTCCCAAGGGTGGAGGTTCATTCAATAGTCGGTTTTCGTTCCTCTCAAATATACTCAAAACACAGAATTGTTACTTGGACCTTAGATTTGAACAAGAACTTGAGATGCTAGACCACTTCTTCAAAAAGTGTGATGAAATTTTGTATTCACTCTTGTTGCTGGCTGTTTTCATGCTGTCTTTTGCAAATGTATTTTCATGGACAGTAATATGTGGTTCTGCTAATGCTTGTGCATATGCAAAAACAGATGCTTGGTATAGGTCTTTCTGAAAACGGCTTTCTAAGTTTTGTTTGAGGTATTCATGCTCATCACTGCACTTTAACTCATAGCTGTGTCAAGTCAAATAAACATGAGTTTATAGATGACGTAATTTGTATTTCTGCTGGAAGGACAACTCAAATATATACAATATTAATTAATGTGTATCATATTTTCTTGAACACTGGTGATCCAAATAAACTATCATGGTAGGAAATAAAAGTAACCAAAAGATGCATGGATATAAAATTTAGGAGCACAAATTCCTGAAACACGAAGATATACATATCTCATAGAACTGGAATAGACTCAAGAGGTCATCAAGTCCAGTCTTCTGCCGTCACAGCAGATCCTATCACCATCCCTGTCAGATGCATACATATTTTTAATCTAACCTGCCCCAGAACCTTGAAAGGCTCTGCTCAGGGATTGAACTCTCAACCCTGTGTTTACAAGGCCAATATTCTAGGTGTTGATGTCACCTGGGTCCCTCTGTCTGGCCTGGTCTTGTCGGGGCATCTTTCAGGATTGGGATAAGAGAGGCCTGGGTTCACAAGATATGGCAGGTGTGGCACCCATGATGGTGAAGCATCCTCCAATAGAATTCTTTCTCATCAAACTCTTTTCCTTTAAGGAACTCAGCAGAGTTCCTTGAAGAGGGAATAGCTCATCCCCTCATCATTTTGCTACAAATTAGGCCCAACATGTGACACTCCAGTTTTGGTTCGCTAATTTCCAGTCCCACATTTTCTGCTGTAACAAACATGACTGTAGGGCAGTTCTCTATCAGTAGGCCCTTCTGTTTCTCTTTCGTACATTTCCCCATTAGCACTTGTAACGGGTTAGTGCACTGTCTTATGAATTGACAGTAGTGACATGGCTACAGATTGATTAAATACTCCACAGCACCGAGTCTCAGAGCCCAAGTGGGCTCATCCAGGCCAGTTTAGACATTTGGACTTGGATGATTTAGAACTCTACTGCAGTTCCTGTGCCTTGGCTCTTGTGAAGATAATCAGCTGTGTGGTGACTTTATAAGGTGAACAGTCAGCTACAAATGTATTGATTGGGGTCACAGAGCCTCCTTTTCACGTACTACCTAGTGCAAGGCCTTTTTAAACATAGGCCTTCACATGTGAAATCTATTGTCTTAACTCTCAGCACATCTTAGATCCAATTAATTAAAAAAGAATTGATCAAAATTAAGTGGTACAGTGTCTGTTGTTGGTTTTTCTACTGTTCTGTTCGCTCACGGGGCGAGGATATATCCAATAACTAGAACAAGCAACAGGCAGTCGGGAAAGACTGAACGGTCTTGGAAAAAACGTTGAATTTCCTTGTGCTTCACTCTCTGAACCTGATATTTGAAACCTCTGCAAAGCACTGTGAGAACCTCAGATGAAAAGTATCATTAAATTGTGGTGGTGATTCTTATAGCTGCTAAAAATTAAAAGTGATTTTTTTCTCTTTTTTTCCAAAAGCTTTTTGTTGGAATTCTACATTTTCAAATACTTTAGGTCAGCTCTAATTTGTGCACGCTGTGCCGTGAAGCACTGATGTAAAGCTTAGTTCTTTTCTAAAGCCCTCAGAGATCTGCTTGTGAACTGGAGCAGCATTAAAGTGAAATCTGTTTGCAGGGAAACTTTTTAGGTCAGGCAAAAGCACAGTCCATGTAAATCAGTCCTGAACCACATGGATGTAACTTATGTTCTTTAGACTCTCTAGTTGGTTATCTGAGTTTTGTATTGAAACCTCTAATACAGTTTAGTGATTCCAGGGGAGCTATGCTGATATACACAGGTGAAAGATTTGGGTGACAATATGTATCTTTTTCTCATACCAGTTGCCTCAGAGGATGTGGTGAATTCTGAATTAAACTGATTTATTAAGAATATAATTCCGTGTACACATTTAATAAACATTAACTGTTTATTGTGTCTGCTTTCAAATAATTTAATCAGTGGAAATAAATTGGGTTTAGGTGCAGGGGGAAGAAGGTACCTTTGTAAGTGAAAATTATAACATACACACCATACCATTGCTCTCTCTGCAGGTGATTCTCAACTAGTGAACGGTGAACCGCTACATTTACTCACAGGTCTTTCAAGGGGTACATTAACCCATCTAGCTATTTGCCTAGTTTTACAATAGGGTACATAAAAATACTACCAAAGTCTATACAAACTACAATTTTGTACAGACAACGACTTTCTCATGCTGATCTATATAGAATATACTGAAATGTAAGCACAATGTTTTTATCCATTTATTTTACAATTATATGGTCAAAAAAAACTAAGTAATGTGTCAAGAGTGTGCTGTAGCACTTTTGTAACTTTTTTTGTCTGATTTTTGTATGTAAGGAGTTTTTAAGAGAGGTGAAACTTGGGGTACACAAGACAGACCAGACTCCTGAGAGGGGAACATTAGACTGAAAAGATTGAGACCCACTACTTTACGCATTTAAAAATCTCCCCCTTTAATGTATGCCTGCACTGAAATGTAAAACCAGGTCAATGGGACCAGGGCTTGTGGACTTGGTATTTATAATGTATCTATGCTATATTGTAAACCTGGGTTTACAATTACTGTACATAATGCATCTCTACTATACTGTGAAGATCTTTTGACTCTGATATGCAGCTTGAGCTATGTTCACACTTAAGAATGGCAGGGTCTGGACTTGGGCTCTGACCCACTGACCTGTCAGGGTGTTCGATGCTGAATGCTTGCTGACCTGAATGAGGCTGATATGAGTGGGATTTAAAGGTGGAAGGGGGGCTTGTTCCCAAATCTGAATCAGAGTCTGAGCTTCCTGTGCAGTGTAGATGTATCTCCTGTGTTTTCATGGTGTCTGGGGTTTTAATACCACAGGGGTGTGCCATGAAATTGCATTGCAAAGGAAGTCTGCACTGGAGGTTGCAAAAATAAATTGCATCTCTAACCAAATAACATTATTCATTTAGTCTTCATCACATATTTTCCACCCTTCCATGATACTTTGTGCATTTTTCTGTAGCTCTTAAAATTATGCTGAGATATAGCAAGATTTAAATGATAGCAATAGCATCTTCTGTTTGCTGCTTGGTTATTGGAATTATCAGGATAGACTCAACGTATTTCATCTTACAAACTGAGTGTCTAAATTTAAACCATCTCTAATGGAATATTCAATATACTGTGGTCAATTCAGTTTTGACATGTCATCAGGAATCAGTATTACTAACATCACTGTATAAAGAATGTTGAAAATGTGTGTTGGGATATCCCTAGGAATCACATGTGGAAATTAAAAAGTGAGTTTAAAGACTCCAAGCATGACAGATGATGGGATGAACTTTCTAAAGAAGGCATGGAAGCACCATTGCCGTCTCATTTTAAAACTAGAAAATGAAAATCACCAGAAATAAACAAATCCTGTAGAGAACTCCTCACAATTGGCAGGTAGATGGATTGTAGAAGCTTCACCAATAGGTCTCTTTCTTTTCTTAAGTTCTGTGGCTCTGTTGAACTCTTCTGAGTGCATTACTGGATTTAGAGTTCTCACCATTCATGAGACAGGTGCAGGATTTCTTAGACTCCAATTCCCATCTAGGACAATCAAGGTAAATCCTAGACTTCTCTTTTGCTGTTTAAGTAGGCTAGGAGGCCAGACAGATTATCATAGAACCTGACATGCATTACACCTCAGCTGGTGTACAAAGGGCTAGAATTTTCATTTTGGTGAGAATTCAGGCTGATCTGCAAAGAGGGAAAGAAAATTTTAAGGACAACATCTGACAAGGAAATGAAATGGCACAACAAACTGAAGCCCTAAGGAGGGATATTGTGCTTTTTTTGACACACAAAATACATCCTCTGTAGCTCAAGAGACAAAAAGAGCAGCATTACTGCTGAGCGTGGCAGCAGTGGGACATGAAGACCTGGGCGCGTGGCCAGCGAAGAAAGGGATGTTCTCTGAAGTTAGTGAAAAAGTAGCTGTGGTACAGGCAAGTTCCGAAAAACCTAATTATTTGTGAACAAGTTTAGAAAAGGCTTAATTAGCAAGCATACAGGGTCTCACTGCCATAAAGGAGGGTGCCGAGGATGCAGGCTCTGTAGACTTGCATTTTGGTGTGAGTGTACAGCTTGTTGTTATTCCACACACTCTTGCTGAGTCTGGACAGAGTTGTGGCTGCTTTTCCGATCCTCCTATTTAGCTTAGTGTCCAACGACAGGGTGTCAGTGATGGTGGACCCGAGGTAAACGAACTCGTGGGCGACCTCTAACTTGTGCTGCCTCAGGCGCATCCTTGGAATACCATGGAAGGACAGAGTGACCAACACCGCCGTCCTCGAGCAAGCTGGAATCCCAACCCTGCATACCCTCCTCAGGCAGCGTCGACTCTGCTGGCTTGGCCACGTCCACAGGATAAATGATGGAAGGATTCCAAAAGATATCCTGTATGGTGAGCTAGCCTCTGGCAAAAGACCTCCCAGATGCCCCCAGTTGCGCTACAAAGATGTCTGCAAGAGAGACCTCAGAGAGGTAGACATCGAGCTGGACAACTGGGAAGAACTAGCAGACGACCGCAGCAGATGGAGGCAGGGGTTACACAAGGGCCTTCAGAAGGGCGATATGAATATCAGACAGCTAGCAGAGGAGAAGCGAGTGCACAAAAAGCACAATAAGGACTTGCCAGACACCCACCACATCTGCAAGAGATGCAGCAAGGACTGTCACTCTCGTGTGGGTCTTCATAGTCACAATAGACGCTGTAAATGAAGTCCTTAATTGAAACTTTAAAGGGCATGATCCATAGTCTATGCAGACTGAAGGATACCTACTACTACTACTACTAATTAGAAGGCACATTGTAGCCAGGGAAGATAAACAAACTGTTGTGGCAAGAAGACTCTGCAAGAGAGTAGGAAAAAGAAGAGCTAAACAAAGCCAATCTTTCTTCTCCCCTCTCCTTTTGTCCTGACTGGCTCATCACAGGTTCCTTGAATTCTGTATTTGAATTGCTACAGTATTTTCAGGTGGAATTTAAAAGTAATGAGCAAATACTTCATTTCCAGTGGATTTGTAACTGCTAAGGTCAGTTCTTGTGATGCGTGACAGTAATGTATAACCTATTAGCTAGTGCTTGCTTCTTTGTACAGTAGGTCACTGGTGGTATGTTTAGGTGACTATTGCCCTAAGCATTCTGATATGTGATTAAAATCGATTACATTTTGTGGAAAACAATCTGTATTGGCAAAATTAGACCCATTTTATGTAGCTTCTGTAACAAGGCGTCTATTTTCACCACAGCTGCTTATGGCCTTTCAGATGGTCAACTTATGTATGGGGCCAATTGAAAAGACTGAAATACTGTGTGTTAACTATTCCTTTTGCATGGTGAAAATTATATTTAACAGTTACCCAAAAATAGAGCATGTTATTAAATAAATACTCCGCACACTACATTTTACTAGTTGTTTCAGCGCAATTTCCTGACACTTAAAAGAAGAAAATATTACTGATAAACATTAATAGGCAGATCATGTCTATGTTCTTGCCCGCTAATGTGAACATTTTAACTACTGGACTTCAGAAAGAAGAATTCCTTCCATAAAATGAGGAAGGAAATACAGAAGCCAGCCTCATCAATCAAAGAGGCTGTTTACTTAAGACTCAAACAAACCCATGAGCTAATTTCACCTCCCCCAACCCCTGCCATGATCTGGTACTAAAGTTAGTTATGTGTATTATCTGGGTATTACACTAATTTATAGGTCTTGACTACACTGGAAGAAATTGGTGTGCTGCCCACCATTTGTAAATTGGATATACTCCAGTAATAACCTCACATGTCTGTAATACGTCACCTACAACTAAAAATGCTTCCTATGGTATGGTGGCATTCCAACTTCTACCTGGATTGGTCTTCATGGAGAAAGACTATGCCAGAGTAGCCAAACTTACTGACCCTCAGAGCTGCTTATGAATAGTTTCAGAAACTGAAGAACAGCAAGACATGTACAGCCTGCTCCATGGGGTGGTCTATGCCAGGGGAGCAGGGATTTAGTCCTGATGTATGCCCAATGGGGCTAAAGGCCAGAACCCCCTCTCCTTGCAGGGCAGAAGCTCTTAGCCACACCACTGCACCACAAGGCATAACACCCCACGCTCTCCCTCTGCACTCCAGTCTGGTAGGTGGGAAATTGGGGGGTGGCAAAGCAGGTTACATTTCAACCCTAAAAGAGATGCATGTGCCTTACAAGCTGCAATCTGGCCGTGCCATTCTCCACTGGGATAGTGCCGATGTGTGGTGTCACAAGTTTAGTAGCTCAACAATGCAAATACTTCTTCCACAGCATTGAAGTAGCCTGTCTAGTCTACTTTCTGTACCTTACCACATTTCCTGAAAGCCGCTTATTTGTACAAATAATGCCCCCTTTACTGTACAGCTCATAGGTGTTCTGTTTTTTAACCAGCAAGTTTTTTGGCTGAAATCTGCTATCTCTGTTAACAAGTTTCAGGGAATGCCTTCCTATGAGCTTTCTCTCAGTGGGCCAGAGGTGGTTGACATGCAGGCATTTGGGGCAAAGGGGAAATTTAGGTCCAGGTGAACCTGGTCACACCAAACTCTTTCTTCTACAGTTATGTGCCTAAGCCCATGGTTTAGGCATAATGTTCTTTCTAGTGTTATCCTACTGGTTTAAATACCTAATGTTCAAGCATTCTAGTGCAGGTGTATCTAAAATGAAAACCAAGCTTATAAAAGGAATCAAACTGACAAAATCCAATGGTCCACAGACAAGTAAAATGGAAAAGAAAATATACAAGAAAAATGATTAACTTTCAATCTTGTAGATTTAATGGCTGTTAGTCTGATGTGAGACTTACTGTATGCAATCCTCTTGGGCTCTTGAATTTGGTTGAAAATGGGCTTGATGTGCTAGAAATGGCATGCCCAGCTTTCAGTGTCTTCCTCATGCACATGTTCCCTAGAGTAGTGACAAAGGGGCTGTACTATGTATCATGTTATCAGAAGCCAAATACTAATGTAATAAAATCCCAGCTCAATCTAACAGGAATTTTGTAATGTGATGGAAAGTTGGTAATGTTATACTATGATTTGCAAGATGCACTGCCATTCCTGTTTCAAAGAATATTGAATCCGGCAGTGCGCTTTCTTAGCTAAACCTGCTGATTGTATTGCTTTTAGTGCTCATTCCAAAATATTATTTTATTTCTACTTTATTTTTTTAAAAATGTAAGTGAATTTGTGCTTACTGACTGAAGTTACTGACAGAACTGAGAGATAACGTTTTGTACATCTTAGCAACAACACAAAAAGGCTTTGGCTCTATACACATTCCTATGTTGCCCCTGACCAATTGCTGTATTGTTCTGTAAGCACAGTGTCCATATTTTTAACAAGGAGTTTGGAATATATGCTAAAGAATCCATCCCAGGTTTCATATGAGAAACCTGACATGTTGGGACAGGGCATTTCAGCTGCCTTGAGGAGGGTGGCTGATGAGTGCTTTGAGTAAAGTAGCTTGATCACTAATTTAATATTGAGTCTTAGGGCTTGTCCACGTAGGGCCATCAAGGAAGATTAATCCAAATTAACTAGAGGTGTGAACTGGATGTGGATTAATCCAATTGAACCCCTGTGTGAATGTGCTCATTCAGAATTCAATTTGCCTTTCTGAATGAGAGTGTTCGCACATGGGCTAAATGCAGTTTAACAAATTCTCTTCTAATTCACATCTTTAGTTACTTTGTACTGATTTTCCTTGATGTTCACTTAGTGGATTAGGGCTTGTCTGCTTAAAATGCTGCAGTGGGGCCACTGTAGTGCTCTATTGATGATACTGAAAGGAGAGATTCTCTCATTGGCACAGCTGTGTCACCTTCCTGAGAGGCGTTAGTGAGGTCAACAGGACCACATGTTGCACTTCTTGTGCCTGTGCGTGATGGTCAGTGAGAGAAGAGAGTGGGGTTTAGAACACACAAGTGAGCCACTTAAATGCATTCATATGAGAAGGTATATCTCCTTATGCTAAATATTTATCTCTTTGCAGTTGGTGCTGATCAAGGATTGGTTTAGTTGCTCACCAGTGGTATTATAGACGATGAGATCTGTAGCATGATATCTCAGTCCACCACCATACAAAGTGTGAGGTTGGTTTAGTTATGTTGCTCAGGGAGGTGGATTTTTCTTCTGCCCCTGAACAGCATAGTTATGCTAACCTAATTTCCTAGTGCAAGACAAGTCTGGGACATGACAAATCCAATTTTCATTTGGAATCTTGATGTCCTAATGAGGTTCTATAACAAATGGGGACACCCTTGAAACACCCCATTCTGGCAGCAAGTTTCATTATGTTAAGGAATGTTAAGTAGGTCTTGTTGATTCATTAACACATGTGGCTGTTCTATTGTACTATGATCTGAGAATTGGACTAGAGTGTGGACTGAGCAGATTGGAGAGAGGAATCCTAGGAGCACTCAAATCATGGGAAGATGGTTTGAGCTGAACTTTCTCCTAATTATGTTTGTGTTCATTAAGCCAAACTACAGGATGGATGGAAATGAGTAGACTACCTGAAAGTATATTGGAGAATGACACCTACATCTAAAGCTGGAGCTTCTTAACAAGATGTGGATTTTTATGAGAAGGGCAAGTCAGAGTTGCAAGATAAATTATGGTTTCCAGAATGTGAAATGGATCTTGCATTATTCTTTAAGAAATGCAAAACTAAATTTTTCATGATGATTTGGCTTTGCGAGCAATGATAAGTTTGACATAGCCTTTTCTAAATCCTTGCTTGGGAATAACATGAACAGAAAGAAAATAACTTCATGAAATGTTTGTTTCAAATCAAGTTTGAAGGGGAATTGCTGATCATTTTCTCCTGCAAAAACCACAGAAACTAAAAGCTGAAACTATATATTTTCAGCAAAAAGAAAAAAAAATGAATATAGTGTCTTTAAGATATTCCAAGGTAAGATTTCTCGATAACAACCAGAAAACTACATGATTCATTGTCTAAGGTAACAGAGAGCTCACTAGTTTGTATTTTCTTGTCATTGTGGCTGTGCGTTGCCAGGTTTCTGTCTGTAGGGAACACAAGAAAGCAGAATGCTTTTAAAGAAGCATTGTCTTCAGTCTTTGCCCACTTTCTGCTTGCACAACAAAAGCTGAAAAGTACATTAAGAATAAACAGTAGTAATGTACTTATGGGAATACTTCGACTGTAAGTGGACAATATAGGCTGGATGGGGCCCATCAGGGGAGAGAGTGGGCTGTGTTGACTGTTAAGAACCTGACAAGTACCCAGATGGCTGTTATCAGGGAATGGACTAATTTCTAGGTATTGGATATGGTTTCTAGTAGACACTGTGCCCAGGAGGAAGGAACATATGGGGGTACTGGAGAACAAGACAAGGCCAAGACATTTAACTAGACTTGCCTTCTCTTTTCCCTAGCAGCAAGAAACTTTTCCAGAATCTGTGAGGTCTAGCAGGCCTCTTTCAAGTATTCTTGGGTTTTGTTTTTATTTTCATGCGGAATCAGACTGGTTTCCCCTCCCACCCACCCCGCCTGACTCACAATACAAATAATAAATATAGTTATTATTGCAGTATTACCTTTGTATTTGTTCTGTGTATGGCATCTTTCTACATTTTCATATGCAGGGGATCGATTTGACCAGGCAGTGTGTTTTCGCAACCTTAATCTGAAGTAGGATTGTAACATTATTCAGTGGATTATGTAGCAAGTAAAGAGCTGGTACAAATTTGTAATGTAAATATCACTCTGGCTATGGCTGCATCTACACAATGAGCTAAAATCAATTTTATTAAAATTGATTTATTAATGCTAGGTTTTGTCATTTTGATTTTGAGCATCTTCACACTCCCACATGCTCCCCATAAAATCAACTTATTGCTGCTACACACAAGTAGCTTCAATCGACTGCTGCAGCAGTGTATTGTGGGAACCTGTCCCACAGTTCCCTGAGCCCCATACCATTATGGTTATTTTCACTGCTGCAGCATGGGGAAAAAAAATGCCCCACAAGTGAACCTGGGTATCTGATGACATCTTCCTACATTTCATTTCCCTAATTTCTCTGCCATGTGAAATAAACGTCCCTTTCTCCAGGCGTGGTCCGGTTTGCCTGAATAAGAGATGTGCTTTTTATAATTGAAGGGAGTAGAGGAGTAGTAAAGCTGTTAGGAATGGTTAGAAAAAAAGATGTTGGGTTTCCCAACCGACAGGTTTTCAAAATGGGATGCAAAAGCACTGGATCTCTGCAGGCTTGGATCTGGATTTAGACCTTCTGGTAAAGAAGACCCGTTTGTTTAAGTAGACACGGGCACTACACTGAAACCGCAATGAATCATTGAAACAGTTATGGCTTGTGGCGGCTAAAAGACCCCAGACTACAGCCAGGTTTGGAACTGACAAAGAAGACCCTAAGAACAAGAATATTCCTCGCTGCAAACCTTACTTCAAGAACTGTGGTAATTGTACAGCTACTACATTGCCTTCAATGAAACTGTTACGGCCTGGGCCAGCTAAAACGCACTTGGCCTCAGCCAGCACCCGAAAATCGTGACTGCCGAGGGAGACTTCCCCCAGGTGGCTAAAACACACTTGGTTAGAGCCAGCCCCTTGGCCTTTGGATAAAGCCCATGCAAGAATTTCCTCTAAGAGGACAGCTACACTAGTAACAAAGTATTTTCTTCTGTTGCCCAAAAATCATGACCGGCCAGGGAGACTTCCCCTGGCTGGCTGCAGGACCCTCACCGCATGCAAGCTGCCCGGCACATTGCGCAGCACGTCCTTTTATTGGTTCGGGGTCAAGCCATGTGATGCAGCTGGGTGCAGGAAAGTTCCAGACTGCATGGCGCCTCTTGGGGGAGGGGAGGGGAGGGGAGGGGAGGGATGTGGGGGGCAGGACAAAATGTAAGCAGCTGAAAGGAACTTTCTTGTCCAAGCACAACCCCCACCCACAGACTAGCTGCCACGGAAGGTGGGTGTGGGAAAGTTCCAGAATGCGTGGTGCCTCTCAGAGAGGGAAGGAAGGGGATGTTCGGGGGGACGGGGTTGGAGGGGCAGGACAACCTGTGAACAGCTGAAAAGAGGTTTCTTGTCCTATCATACAAGCATGACCCCCACCCCCATCCTAGCTGACACATGGTGCAGATGGGGGGGTGCGGGCAGTGGTTGGCGCTAGGCAGCACAGAAAAAAAAAGGGGGCAGCTAGCAGAGGTATACACAGAGCAACAGACCCCACAGCTGCACTGATAGCAAACAAAAAGATGATTTTTCAGCCTTTCATGACCCTACCGCCACAGGCTTCCAGGTGCTGAATTTTGAAATGCTATTCCTGCTGCCTAATCCTCCGCACCTGAGAGCAGTGGAGAGGGAAGAGTCCAGAGCGGAGAACTGTGGGGCACATACGGGGCATCTCTGGAGGGTAGTGAATTCTATTTAAAGACATGGTGCTTCCTCACTAACCTTCATTCGAATTTGTAATTTGAAGTGAACACTACACCCATCAGGTTACTACAATATTATGATATAGTTATTCTGTTGATTTCAGTGCAACTTAAATCAAGATAATGGAATTTACAGTGGCACTTGGTAAAATTGGGCTAAATGACTTAAAATCAATATCTCATTGTGTAGCCTCTACGGCCAAGTTATTATGAAATAAGAGCAGTTATTTCAGAATAACTTTGACAGTGTCTAAATGACACTCCAGCTATTTCAAAATATGTTTGAAATAGCAGGTACTTTAGTTCAATTCTGGTAAACCTTATTTCCTGAGGAATAACGCCTATTTCAAAATAGGCCATGATGGACTTCAGTGGCACTATTTCAAAATAACAGTGTGGACTCGGAAATGCTCTTTTGAAATGCATTTTGTGTGTGGTTGTTACTCTAAAACATCTTATTTCAAAATTGGGCCATCATGTAGATGTAGCCTCAAAAACCTTACAATAGAGTTATGTCACTCTATCACAAGATAAAGATGCCCAGTTTCTCAGGTTGTTTATGTATTTCAAATGCATACCTGTAATGAACTGTTTCATTTAATGTTTTGGGAAAAAGGATGAAGAAATTTTAATGTGTATGCAGAATGTTAGACTCATAGAAAAGGGGTATTTCCCTTTTGAAGCTTTCCCCATGCTGTTCCACCAAAATACCTCAACCCTAGCATGGGAGACTATCTTCAGCTTGGAGTGGAGAGGTCATTCTCTATTCGCATTGCATCTTTTCCTTCCTGAGACTGCAAATAAACAAGCCTATTAGAAACATTCACTATGTGGCAACCCATCAGAAATACACAGAGAACACAAACTTGTTGAGGTGAGTTGCCTGGCAAGATAAAAGGTGATATGTGGTCATAGTACTGATTTGGACTGGGTATGAAATAAGAATCAAGGTAAAAGGCTGTCGCATATTAGCAATCTTTTTTTGGCTGTCTCATTCACATCAAAATACTTTAACAACATTGGATTTTCTGTATCATTTTGGGCTGGCCGTCCTTCGTGCTATTAATTATTGCACCATGACTTATCATGTTGCCATATACACTCCAAAGCAGGTTGGTTCTGCAAGCTAAATGCATGTTTGGCTGTAGGCTATGTCTATGAAACTGCACCACTGAACTATCTATGTCAATGGGAGGGAGCAGGGAACTCTTCCAACAACATAATTAAACCTCCAGTGGGCAGCAGTAGCCGTATCAGTGTATGAAGTTTTCCCACCAACCTAGCTCTGTGTATACTATTACTTACGCTGGTATAACTTATGCCACTCAATGAATGTTTATTTTCACTCCCCCGAACATCAATTTTGCCATTATAAGTGGTAGAGGAGACAAGGTCAAGGTTTTGGAGTTCATACTGTAGAAAATAAGTCTAAGAATTTTCTTCATTGGGTACATCTTGATGGCGTACACTGGCTTCTGTGTTTCAGGCTTTTCCCCTGGTTGACTGCTGTAGATTGATTCTTGTGTCATGCTCAGTAGGTAAGATTTCTCATCACCCACAGGTGCCTTGCTGACTTTTGATTTAGTAGACTTTCCTTTCCCATGACGTGTGATGTTCCGGTCCTTAAAGCTGTAACTGGTGATGGTAGTACAATATGATAAAAAATGTAATCTGCCAGTGTACAAACACACAGTCAAGTTATTTTGAGATAATGTTGCTGTCATCTGCACTGTGCACAAGCTATTTTGAAATAAGTTTGAAATAGTGGGTGGGTTATTTTGAAATCAGTAAACCTCACTGCAGGAGGAATAGTGCTTATTTTGAAATAACTATTTTGAATTAGATGCTGTTAAGGGCTAGGTCTACATGTGTCCCTTCCTTTTGAAAGGGACATGTTAATGAGCAGGTTTGAAAGATGCTAATGAGGTGCTGCAATGAATATGCAGCGCCTCATTAGCATAATGGTGACCACAGCAATTCAAGTGTGGCTTTTCGAATCATGTGCCGCCCGTGGAGATGGAACCTTCTGAAAGGACCCCCCCGGTTTTCAAAATCCCTTCTTCTGATCACAGATAGGAAGAATGGCTTTCAAAAACTGTGGGGGTCCTTTCAGAAGGTCCCGTCTCCACGGGAGACGCACGATTCGAAAAGCTGCACTTTCGAATCACCGCAGCTGCCATTGTGCTAATCAGGTGCTGCATATTCATTGCAGTGCCTCATTAGCATCTTTTGAACCCACTCATTAACATGCCCCTTTCAAAAGGAAGGGGCACATGTAGACCCAGCCAAGATGCTGGATAGCACTTATTTTGAAAAAGCTATTTTAAAATAAGCGCTAATTCCTGTTTCAAAACAGTTATTTTGAAATAGGTGCTATTTTGAACTAAGCATTGTGGGTGCAGACTGTGTACTTCAGAATAGTTCAGTGCTATTTTGAAATACATTTTTGTGCATAGCAGCTCTATTTTGGAATAGCTATTCCACAATAGTTTATTTTGAAATAGGGCTGTTGTGCAGACATAACTCTACTGTACAACTATTTTAAAGGTTTAAAGGGTGAGTCATATTTACCTTTTTGGCTTTGCACAAACTGCAAATAATTGTTATCCACCTCTACATTTGGGCAGTAATGTCACCTTGGGTGTTCATCTCTCTTACCACAGTACTGTGGAGCTGAGCAAGGATCCCAGGAGTTTTGCAGGGACTTGGGCTAACCAGCTTCATTGTGGTTTTGATGGAGACCTGCTTCAGTATAAAGGTTACCCAGAAATATGAGGTGAACTGTAATAACATGCCTCGCTTAGAAATATGTCCCTCTAGTTTTAGTACCCGTAGATAGTCCCAACCTTCTTTAGTCTTAGATATGAGTAAACTCCTCTCTCCCTTTCATGATTTTAGTTCAGTACACAAAGGTGGAACAGTTTGCTTAGTTTTATCTCATGTTTTTCTTCTCTACAGCCTCTTAAGCCAGCACCAATTTTCTATCACAGAGACAGCGTGGCAGTGGTGGGTACAAATACAATTCTTTGTTTGTTAGAGACTTGATCCTGCTCCTACTGACACCTGTGGTCCAGGATGTCCACTGATGTAGTGCAGTGTTAACCACTGTTTGTTCAGAGTTTTCCCAATATGGGTCCCGTCTTCTTTCCCACTCCTCCCCCGGACTCTCTTCTCACATCTTATTTTTGTTCCCCTCAATATCGCTGTGAGCGGAGGTTACCCAAAAGCATGAGCAGTGATGGAGAAATGAATACCTCCTGTTTTCTGCATTTCCTTATTGGAAATTAGAAATTGTTGACAAGCACCAGCATGGGCACAGTGAGCTTAACAGAGCACTTAGAGTGACCTGGAGAAATTAGATATCTGGACAGAGGAAATGTATGGGACGCTGCAACCTGATACATCTGGGGAGAAATATTTTGTAACAGACACATGCACACATTTGGGCGGGAATGAGGAGGGTACTGAAAGAAACCCAATGGTGGTGTTGGACAAATTAGACCTTAGTTACAATGTAATATGGCAGAAAGAGGGTCTATAACGTTTTGATCACAGAAGCATTATGGAGTGTTTCTATATTAATGAGCTCAATTTTGGATACCTCATTTCCAAGAGAAGTCTTTAAAATTGAAAGCTGAGGATAACGGCTGGAGGGATTGACTTGTGAGGAAAGATCGAGAGTTAACTGTGTACACTCAGGTTAAATGAGGGCTGTACGTAAAGAAGGTTAGTGTATAAATATGTAGGGAGTGTTAACAACAGAAAGAGGGATTATTTTTCATGGTTTAAGAGGCTGTAAATAAGAGTAATAAGATGAAATCAAGAAAGGGGAAATTGAAGCTAAATATTAGGAGAAACTTCTTGAATTGTGGGATATGCTAGGCGGTGGGATAGCCTGCCAAAGGAAAGTAGGATTCCCATTTTTGAAAGCATTTAAAGTTAAACTAGATGAAGTATAGAAAAGACTTAGGCATTGGCAGGCACATTAGCTGAATGACATCATAGGTCTTTGACATCTCTGGTTTCTGTGACTCTACTTTAAATTTAGTATAATGCATATTTTTAGGCTAGACATAACAGTCTTTTCATTGCTGTAATGGTCTGTTAATGATACACATTTGAAAAAAAATCTCAGTATATAATTATGGAGTAGACCTAGTTGACCCTACAGAACCTCTTACAGAATGCTGAGTCAATGCTTTTAATAATATCTAAATGTGTATTTTCATGAGATCTCAAAACTGCCAGTGAAGATATTTAAAATAACCTACATGCTTACTTAGATGTTCCTGTCTGAGATGTTATGGCTGCTGCTCAACACACCGCTACGGTGAGCGCATGCCATGGCCCCTTGCCTACTCTTGTCTCCTTCACACCCTGCTCTTCATGATACTTTTGGTACTACCACTACACATGTTGCAGCTCTGTCAGTTCCAGATGAGATCAGGCTTCATTAGGCAAGGCATTTTACAGAGTCATAGGCTGGGTGTACACTTGCATTCCTCTTTCAAAAAAGGTATGCAAGTAAGGTAAAATGAAAATGAGGTGCAGATTTACATATCTGGCACCTCATTTGCATACTCTTATTTCAAAATAGCTTCTTTCGAAAGAAGAAAACCAGTGTAGACACTGCTCTTTCAAAAGTAAATCCCATCTTGGAAAGAATCCTTCTTCCCCGTTTTTTTTTTTATCTGAAGAAGGATTCTTTCGAAGATAGGGTTTAATTTCAAAAGAGCAGTGTCTACACTGGTTTTTGTCTTTTGAAAGAAGCTATTTTGAAATAAGAGCATGCAAATGAGGCACCAGATATGCAAATCCACACCTTATTTGCATTTTCAAATTACCTCATTTGCATACCTCTTTCGAAAGAGGAGTGCAAGTGTAGACACAGCTATAGTTGCTTTGTCTACACTAGCCCAAAACTTTGAAATGGCCATTACATGTAAATGGCCATTTCAAAGATTACTAATGAAGCACTGAAATATATATTCAGCGCCTCATTAGCATGCGGGCGGCCTTGGCACTTTGAAATTGCCGCGGCTCATCCAGACGGGGGTCCTTTTCAAAAGGACCCCATCAACTTTGAAATCACCTTATTTCTATCAGCAGATAGGAATAAAGGGATTTCAAAGTTCCTGGGCTCCATTCAAAAGGACCTCCATCTGAACAGGACACACAGTGGAGAGCCACGGCAATTTCGAAGTGCTGTTGCCGCCTGCATGTTAATGAGGCACTGAATATATATTTCAGCACTTCACTCGTAATCTTCGAAATGGCCATTTGCATGGGCATTTCGAAGTTTTGGGCTAGTGTAGAGGTAGTCAGTGAGGGACAATCCTTCTGCCAGAGACTCAACATACTAAGTATAAAGGAGAAACAAAAAGTGGGAAGGGAAACCTAGGCTCAGAGAAGTGAAAGGACTTGCCCCATATCACACAGGAGCTTGGTGGTAGACCTGGGCAGAGATCCCAGATCTCATGGAGGCTACTCCAGCGTTTGACCCCCTAGCCCATGCTGCTTATCTACTCGCTGCTACACTGTTGAGATCTTCGTGAAGGGCTGTAAGGTGAAGTCATACTCTACTGAATGCTCTGTTCTTTCTTGCATCGAAAGTCTCAGCCATGGGGTATAGCTGTTTTGTACGTCTGTTTCCTTGTGGTTTGCAATATTGTTTGCTTACTGCATTGCAACATAAGTTATTTTGGTGTGGGGGTGTTGAGAGTCTTATTGACACTCTTCTGCCCATCTTGCTAAGGACGTACGTGTTGAATTGTGCTTTTCTGCAGTTTGAGGGTATCCTTCCAAACTCCATGGCTGTTCGCTGAGGGTAACTTGATAAAGAACTGAGTTCAAACTTGAAAAGATTGATTCATTTGGGGAACTTTGAAGTGACAATATATAAATGCAGTGTGGGTCTGAAATTTCCCTAAAATACATACCAGTCCCTTAATTCTCCCCACCGCCTCCAGAACTGGAAAAGTGATCTGGGAATTAGACAAGGTACTGACCCGTTCCTTTTGCTTTCTGCAAGATTAAATCATCAAGCAAACTGTTTTGTGTTGCTATTCGTTCTGAAAAAAAAAGTCCCTTAAGTGAACAAGAGGATGTGGATAACAGATTGTAATTGCCTCTTTCACAGACTGTACTCTGGTTAAAACATGTTGGTTCCTGCTGAATAGCATGAAAGAAAAAAGGGCTTTTAATATTGATGTCTATGTCAAGCTTCCTGAAGTGCCCAGTGTACTGATCTGATGGTATTTCTTTAACAGCCTTTATTTTCTGCTCTTTTAAGAAGGTTGCTGGTGGGCTCCAGGCAGAGCTATTGTCCTGTACTTGCCAGAGTAGATAATCATTGCTGTTCTGGAAGCAATGTGACTCTATCTGATGTTCTTGCTGCTGGTAAATGGTAAGTTGGAGTGAATAAGAGAATCAGAAGATTTCAGCAATGTGCATCCTGCTTACTGGCTTTTCACCTGTAAAAGCATTCCCCCATTCTTCATGTTGCCACATTGCAGTGGGGTGCGGTCTGTGTACAAGTCCCTCATCCCCATGCCAGGGGCTCTATGTGTTTCAACCCCCTTTGCCCATTCCCTACATTCACATTGCTTTTCTGTCTGGGAGAGAAATTGTTCAGAGTGTCAATATTTTAAAATGATTTTGGGAGGAAGGGTAGAGCAGAGATGTGGGCTAATCTTATGGCGGAAGGTGTTAATGGCTGCCATCAGCCAGTTCTTTGGTTCATAGACAACTACAGATTGGTTAGCAACCAAAAGCTACAGAGTTGGTTGAATCAGCTAGGTCTGCTAGCCCAATGACAAGGCTTTTCTTCTACTTTTTCCCTCTATTTCCATCTAGTGCTTTTCTTATTTTTTACTACAATCAGTAGGAGACTGCCCATCGGTGCCTAGGACAACCTCTGAAAATTGGGAGGTGACCAAATACAGTGGTCAAAAGCTGTGCTACAGAATGATAGACAGAGGAAGGCTGTTGAGTTGAATATAAGATCTTACTTTACTTGGCCAACAAATAAGCAGCCAATAGAACAGAGTCTCAATTGGAAAGTAGGGAGAATGGATTGTCATCATGATGATTCCCTCCATTTTACAGTAGAACAGCTTAGTGATAATGGATAGTGTGTACTGCTAGGAGAAACATCGGACGAATGAAAACGTAGACTGACCATTAAAATGGGTGGGGGAACCTCTGGAAAATCGGAATTTAAAGAAAACAAGAGTGTGTTTGAATTTTAGGAAGAAAATTGCGTTAGGGAAAATTCTGCTTTCAGTTAAAACGGTGTAAGTCTGGGGGAGCAGTTTCACCTAAGAAGAATTTGATAGCTTGTTTCTCTCTTCTACAGAAGTTGGCCCAGTAAAAGATGTGACCTGATTCACTTTGTCTCTCGAGTTGATAGTTATTTTAAAATTGCAGTAAGTAAACGTTGGTTCTTTCCAAGTACTAGCATGAGACTTCTGGTACTTCCTGGTTCTGTTTAGGGAGAACTAGAGCAGTTATTTACCATACTACTTACTTAACAAACTATTTTCTGTGAAAGACAACTGCCCTTCTTTGGATGGAGTCAGTTTTGTTCTTCACAGATTGTCTCAAGAAATTCCTGAAAAGTCTTCTAAGCTGCCATATTGAAATCATTGGGCGAGGAAGGTTGTGTAGTATTTGATTGCCTAAACCATTTTTAATTGTGTTCTGATCAGATCCATACTGTGATTTAATTTTAAAAAAATGCTGTCTTCCCATATGGAAGGTTTGGGCCATAATAATGTGTCAAATGCCACAGTTGTGCTCATAAACGCCTGTTGAGTTGGATGGTAGCTTTGCTTTAGTGTGAGGACCCCAGGACTTAGATTCACAGTGATATGATAACGTGGGCACGTGTGACTGGGTTTATTTTTAAATGCAACCATAAGCATTATTGTAGGTTTGTGTGTGTGTTGTGCCTCACGGGCTTCACATGCTATATGGTTGGTTTACAACTAAAAAGATGGGCTATAAACTATTAGGGTGACTCTCCGTTCCATTTTTCCCAAGACAATCCCATATTTCAGGCATCAGGAAGGAGTCCCGACTAATTTTCATCCAAGGGCTAATGGTTCTGTATTCACACCCCCTGCTGAGCTGCCCTTCCCCCAAGTCAGCGCAGCTGCAGGTACCAGGTGCTGGCCAGGTAGCACGTACCGACTGGCCAGGTGTGCAGGCAGCAGCAGGAGAGGGACCTGGGGCCCTGCCATGTGGTAAGACAGGGTATGTTGGTCGTGGGGGGGATAGTGTGTCCCCTCCACTTGCTCCTTGTTTACGATTTTAAGGGGACCTAGGTCCCCTCTTTGGGGCAGCTGCCCCTCCAGCTAGGGAGACACCCACAGAGAGAGAGCCCCATTCCTGCTGTGTTGCAGGGCAGTTGTCTTTGGAGCTGGGAATGCCCTTCACCTGCAGGGCAGCCCCCCATGAAGACAGCAACCCCCCCGTGAGGCAGTTGCTTTCTGCAGCTGGGGAGCCCTACCACCACGTCAGGGTGGCAGCCCGGTTCCCAGCTCCCCATGGTCTTTAGAAGCCAGGAGCCACACCTGTTGGGCTGCAGCGCCATTCCCAGCTTCCCACGGTATGTACATGGCTACAGTTGGTAAATGTTGACTTTGTAATGTCATACACACCTCATTGCAAGATGAGAAGGAAGCTCTTGCATTAGAAACCATGAGCATGTAGCATTCTCCATTATAAACTTTGGGCTAGCTTCCCTTCAGTTAAAATACATATTTTTAATTTTTTTTTACCTGTTAGGTATAAAAATGTGGTATGCCTTTTTAATGGGTGCTCAGTAAACAAGGATATTTTGAAAACGTATATTGCATAGGTCTGATTTCCATTGAACTCACTGAGGTCTGAGCAGTTTTACCAGGTGTCCTCTGTTAGCATAGGGAAATGTGGTCACCCTATCAACTATTAACAGTCCTGCAAGTGCAGCTAGTGGCAGTCAAGTTGAATATTTCCCTTCCTCTGTTTCACTTAACGTAAACTGTTCAGGCCAAGGTCTGTTCTTATTTACAACCTGTGTTATGGTAAATAAGGCCACATAAATTCTCCTTCCATGCTTCAGATTGTTTCTACGGTGTACGTGAATAAGTGTGACTGTGGGATAAGGCAAAATGTTACTCTTTCTTTCAACACCCAGTATATTTTTTTTCCTAGTGAGATTTGCCTTTGTGGATTGGCCTCAAGTGAAAAACTCTAACTTTTCACAAAGAAAATATGTTGGTTTTCACAGAGAGGGTGCTTTTTCCCCTAGAAAAATGAGTTTTCCTCCTGTGGGGTTGAGATGAGACCAAGTTCTTGCTCTCAAAAAGGGATATATTCTTGTTGCCTCTGGGGTAACCTTTTCTAGCCCACATTTCTGCCCAGGGCACTTAATGTTTTCTGTCTAGTTGTCTTTAGCACTCTGTCCTTTCTCACCATCACAACTGTGTTTGGGTCAGATTACAGTTGTAATATCTTAGGAACATAGTCCGCTTGTTTGGATGTCTGTGGTGGTTCCCTAATTATCTACTCATGGATGTGGTAGGAAATAATGGTGACACACACGTTTTTGGTTTTTCTTTCGTTGGTCCGTCCTCCAGTGTAGAAGACTTACATATATGTACATCCAGGAGTCACGCTGCACCCTTGTTGTACAACCCATGTACTGCTACCTGCTACCATAGGATAGCCTCAAACAAGCCCATACCTTTATTAATTTGCAATTGTCTTGCCCTCTAGTGGCTGGCTTGAAAAATGAGGTTGTGATCTCAATAGCTGCCAGAATTCTTCCAGCTCTTCAGTCTTGTGAATCTAATGTGGCATTCTAGTATCAGCTGCGTGTCCTCTTAATAGAACAGGCTATCTGCTGAGAAGCTCCTTTGCATGACTGCTTTTCTTCTTCTGCTGAGCTCGTGAAAGGCTTTTATTATTTGTAGTCTGTAGCTGCAAAATTTCCATCAGAAGCTGAACTTCCCAGAAATTTTGGGATGTCGTGACCTACTGGTTTGGTTCAAACCCATTTCTAATTCATTTACAGCCCTCTGATACACAGCAGTGAAAGCAGTGGTCTCTGCTTGGGTGCTTGGAGGGCAAATTTCACAATCCCTCTTAAAAGAGGTTGGGCTCATATTTTGGGGGGCCCTGTGGCAACTGTCCTAGCCATCCTATGGATAGGAGATGTGGAGGATTACCTGGGGCAGGGCATAGGTGGCGGGGGCAGGCTGTAACAGCAGCAGGGGCTCACCTCCCCTCACCCTGCCCTCCTGTACTCACCATGCAGCGTGAGCAGCAGCCTGCTTAGCTCCTCTGTGGCCTCCCAGCCCATGGAGCCCCACTTCTCCATGGCAGCAGGAAACAGCCTCTGTTGGCAGATGCCCGTGGAGCAGCATGACTCAGCTGACCCAGAGGGCATGGCATGGCGGAGCAGAGCAGGCTGCCACTTGTGTCGTGCTGCATGAGGGGATGAGTGGAGGCAACTCCCTGCTACTATCACTGCCTGTGCGCCTGCCTTAGGTAATCCCTGGCCAGGCTGGCTGGAGTGTGGGGAGGGGCGAGGTGGGGGTGAAGTGGGGGAGGACAGTTGCCCTGGGCACTTTCCCCACTTTGGGATGGCCCCGATTGGGCTTTAACTTTCCTATAACAAACACAAGGTAAGTGAAGGGAATTTGTACCACAGTAAGTCAGTGCTGCCTCTGGGTTAAATTGATTACAAGGAAATGATATACCACTGATGAAACAATGGGTGAGAAGGAATGAGCAAAGATGAATGCATTATGTTTCTCCACCCGAGACTGTTCATGACAGTGTGTGATTGTCTAATATCTCACCATGAGGAGGCTAATGTAAAGCCATAAATCAAAGAGAGCACCTTTTCAAACAGTAAAACTCTATGGCTATGTCTACACTCAGCCCCCGCCTTTCGGAAGGGGATGTTAATGAGACACTTTGGGTGTGCTAATGAAGCTCTGCAATGAGTATGCAGTGCCTCACTAACAAAATGGTGGGCTGGCACTTCAAAAGTGCAGCTTTTGATCACATGCAGCTCGTCTACTTGGGGTCCTGTTTGAAAGGACCCTGCACATGTCAAAATCCCCTTATTCCTATAACCTAATTGGAATAAGGGGATTTCAAATTGTGTATAGCTGAGCTGTGTGCGATCGAAAGCAGCATTTTCAAAGTGCTGTGGCCGCCATTATGTTAATGAGGTACTGCATATTCATTGCAGCACCTCATTAGCTATCCAAAGGGTCTCATTAGCATCCCCTTTTCAAAAGGCAGGGAGGCCAGTGTAGACACAGCCTTATATATCTTTTTGTAATAGATACCAAGTTAGGACACTGAGCCATTGAAAAAAGGCTTTGGAACCCTTCTCAGTGCTGGGCAATGACTTACACATATTTTTATGACTAATAAATAGCTTTTGGGGGTCAGATGTGGCCAACCATATAAACACCCCTGATTTGTAGCTTGCACACCTAAACCTCTAGGTTAATTAAAATGAAAATAAAAGTGACATTATTTTGTATAGCTAGTTTCCACTACTTAGTCTGTAGCTCTGTTTCTCTTTATAGTGACTGGTTAATTGTTACCAGCAGTGTCAACAGCCACCGTGGGGCCTTGGGCAAGTGGGAGGGGGTCCCAGCTCTGCACCCCGGGAAGGGTTGGACCAAGGGTGGAAGGGGTGAGCCCATGGACAGTCATCCCTCAGCATCACCTGGACTGCAGCTCTGGCCCCTCTCCTCCCCCTAACAGCTGTGTGGAGTTGTAATGGATCCTGGAGCTGTGGCCACTACAACTGCCAAAGTAGCAGGGGCACAGGCTGGAGCTCTGAGTCCCTTTGAAAAGCCAGGTCCAGGGGCAACTGCCACCTTTGTGCACGCCGTGTCCCGCCCCCTGCCGCCCACGTCAGCAGGCGTGATTCTTAGGTTACCATACCTGTAAGCAGAGATTTTACACTTGGAACTGAAATGGCAATTATGTTGGTGATTCAGGACCTTCATAATTGGATGCGTCCAGCTACATTGGCTTTGCTATGCCAATGCTAGGGAAAAACTTGAGGTTTTGGGGTTTTAAGTTGCAAAAATGGAATGTGGAAGATGTACACAGAACGTGTACAGTAACTCCTCCCTTAACGTTGTAGTCATGTCCCTGAATAATGCTGCTTTAAGTGAAGCCATGTTAAGCAAATCCGCTTTTCCCAAAAGAATTAGTGTAATGTGGGGGGGAGGAGGGGAAAATTACGTTCCAGGGAGGGTTTTTCTTCCAGCAGACATATATCTAGTATTCATTTTAAACAATTTTATGCTCTAGTCACTGGTGATTGTGAAGCTTGGTAGAGGTGCTGGAGTCGGAGGGTGGAATATTTTCCAGGGAACGTCTTGCTACAGAATGATAAATAGCACTTGGCTCAGCCCTCAAGGCTTAACGTGTTGTTAATGTTGCCTCACAATCTAGAGGTAGTGTGGACTGAAGCAGGAGGGAGAAAACGATAGATGTGTGGCAGTGGCTGTAAACACTTCCCTGCAGAAATGGAGTATGGGGATGCGGGGGGGCTTGAAGTTGGGAATGATGGGGTATATTCTGAGATCAACAGCCCTCTGCTTCCCCAACCCTCACACAGCAAGCAGAAGGCTCCTGGGGGCAACTCCAAAGCTGAGGGCAGGAGCACCATGGCAGTGGGAGAAAGGTCATCGCAACTGCAGCTGCCCTGCCACACACCTTACAGTGATCTAATGGGAGCTGATGGCAGGGTGAGGTGCATGCCAACCCATCCTGGTACCACCCCCCCTAGAACGACAGGCTGCTTTTCCAGAAAATACTGTAAGTAGTGGACAAAGCAGGCAGACAGGCAAATAACATTACAAGTGAGCACTGCACAAGTGTACATGTAAATGAGCATGTAAGGTAACAAGCCAGGTTGACTGCGACAATATTAAGTGAAGAGTTACTGTAGATCCACTAAGATTATGTTGTAAAAGTCACTTTTTCTGATTATAATGATTCTTTAAAGGAATCCAGCAGGGACACAGTGGAACTGAATGGCATAAGTAAAATAGATGCATAATTTCTTTTTGTGTATGCTGGGGGCAGGTTAGTAGTAAAATATCATAATGGATGAAAGTTCCCACACCTTCAAGGAAAAAAAAATGAGTACTGCGAAAATATTACTGAGATTTTAAACAGAAAAGATACTAATAAGACAATAATATGGAAAGGGTTTTATAAAGCTCTCACAACAATTTCTTTGGGAATTCTCCAGCTGGAAGAAATCAGAATCAGGCCATGTGTCAGACACACAGGCCATGAATTACCATAGCTACAAAATGGTTAAAACTCAATGGTTTATAGATATGTGCATTAAATTCATTGGGGGACAAATCCCCAACAAGAAGTCCTAGATTTATTTTATGTGAACCTTAATGAGAAGAAGGGCTTTTCAATGAAATTGTGTTCATATTCCATTAAAATTAAATGGGAGTCAGAGTCCTTTGAAAATCCCCATCCTTTACTGAAACCAGAACAATAAACTATTTAGTCATACTTCCATTATTCAAAATATATTTTTGAGGAAATTGAGAAGGGGACAGTTGTGTTCCTTATTTTCAAATCTGAATTAAAGGCAATGACGAGATGCCTCACTTTAGTTGGTTACCTGCTTGTGACCCATTGGCAGCATGGAGGGGAGAGACAGACAGATACTTAGGGTACGTCTAGACTGTGCAGAAGTGTTCAGGAGTTCATTATTGCATGCCTAGTAGAGAAGCGTAAAATCAAACTATCTGGGGTCAGCAGATACTCTTCAAGATCACAAGGAATAAGAGAGGCCAACAGGAGATATTCTTCCACCGACCTCCCTCTGTGAAGACAACCAGGGAAGTCAAGTGCAGATAAGTCGATTCTAGCTGGGCAATTACTGCAGCTAGAATTGCGTATCTACAATCTACTTACCAGCCTAGTGTAAACTTGTTCTTAGTCAGAGGAACCAAACTCAAACTGCAGCTCCAGGTGTTAAGGGAGAAGTTGTTCGGGAATTTTTTTCCCAGTTACTGGGAAACCTATTTTGGGTTCTTATCTGAAAACTGATCATTTGTTGGTTGTCATCAACAGAAATAAACATTTTGGAATAAGAGCCATACTGCTCAATTCTTCTGTCTCCAGTAGGAATTTGATATCTGCTAACCTTTCAAACGTATCTGCAGGTGGTCTGCCCCAAGAAAGCTCATTAGCTAGTAAATTATTTTGTTAGTCTTTAAAGTGCTGCATGATTGCATTTTTTGTTTTGTGAAGATACAGACTAAAATGGCTACCTCTCTGTATTTGCAGGTGTACAGCTGCAATCCATAATTTGAAATACAGAGGGCCAGATTTTGTGCTCGGGTACATCAGGGTAAACTCTAAGTAGCACCTTTGAAATCACTGGAATTGCTGTATATTTATGCCCGTATTGATTGGTGGAGATTAAAATTTGACCCTATTTCCAGAAGGCTGAATATTACTATTCTTAAAACTCCTCTATGAAACCAAAAATCCTTGTAGCATGGTAGTGTCATTAATGAAACAGGAAGCCAAATGCTTAGTCGGGTCTGAATGTTTACAATAGTATTTATTGCTAAAATAATGTAAAATATCTGAAATTGGGAACAATTACATGGGTACTGCTGATCAAAATTAGATGATTATTAAGATAATAGCTGAATTTTTAAGCAGTAATGCCACCTAAGACACAAGGTTCTTGATTAACAGAATGACAAGGTTCTCTCATAAGTGCTTACTTTAGCTTAAACCTAACTGTACCATGGACACAAACTGTAAGGACTTTGTTCAGGGAAAGCAGCTGTGGTCTGCTGGCCAAGGAGAGAGGAGACCCAAGATTCTCTTCTGAACTCCACCTGTCATGTGACAGAACATCTTTGTTTCCTCATTTGTAATTATCCTTACTTTCCTTTGCAACGTGCTCTGAGATCTCGGGCGAAAAGAGCTATACAAGAGTGTTGCAATTCTTTCTGAGATGTTTCCACCTGGTTTATTCTGAACACCGTGTCTAGTTCTGGGAGAATACTTCATGCACTTCACTGGTATCCAAAACACTCAGACCCCAGTTTAATTCACTTTAGTAGGCACATAACAGCTCTGTGCCTGCACTGGCTGGGGCCAGATGAATAGGGTTTAGGTACAGGGTGATACTACAATTCCAAATCATATCACACACTGCACAGCGTATAGCCATCTTTTTAGTTACTAACATCTATACTTGCAAGTAAAGGCCAAAGCAAGCAAATCAGGTCAGGGCTTTTCTGCCTCCTTTGTGAACTATACACGTGCTCATGATAGTTCTGTTTAGTTAGTTTTCTGCCTCCCTTATTTAGAATCAGCATGCAGTATTCAAAAAAACAAGAAGTCCTGTGGCACCTTATAGACTAACAGCTATTTTGGAGCATAAGCTTTCGTGGGCAAAGACCCGCTTTGTCAGAGTCATGAGTGGGGGCGTTTCAGAGGAGGATTGAAAATGTGACCCCCCCCCCGCCTGCATCATTTCTTAGCCCCTTACTTCAAAATAGGGGCTATTGTGTGTAGACGCTTTACTTCGAAGTAGAGGGAGCCTACTTCAAAGTAAGGGGAGGTGCTTTTTGTGTATAGATGCTCTATTTCGAAGTTATTTTGTAGTGTAGATGTGGCCTATATGTTCCATGGTCTGTTCTGTTGACAACAGTCTCACACTTAGAGAGTCTTTAATTTTTCATTTCTCCAGTATCTACATCCGCTGTGGTTTGTGCAGATACAGTTTAGGGTTGCTCACAAGCTTCATGAGAGATTGAAGCCAGAGATCTTCTGCATCAAGTCTTCCACAAGGTGATTATTTATGACTCTTTGTGAACTCCATTCACCTTTCTAACCAACGCCAGCGCAGGCTCTCCCACACCTTCTGCCTAACCATCCCCATAGACAGCTATGTCTGCAAGCCCCAGTCGTCTTGGCAAAAATATGAGCTTGTAGTCTGTCTTGAAGTTCAGCCATCCCTGACTGTTTTGTAATGAAAGAGGAACCAGATCCACTGATGAGGAGGTTCAGGGGAAGACCAAGGGGACAACTGCGTTAGGGTCCTTTAAATAGCTGCTATAGCCCCAGGAGGTCCACTCCAAGCAACACTAATGGCTGGCTGTGTGTGGAAGGGATGCATTGAGAGGTCCTCAGCTCCATCCCGTCTTTCCAAAGCCCCACCCCTTCCTCTTGCCCATGGGCCCAGCTATCATGACAGCCACCCCGAGCAGAACTTGTTCCACAGTGAATTTGTTTAGGCAGTAGGAGTCTGTCAGCTTGGTGGAAAAAGATGAATGCCTTTTGCCTGAGCTTGGAGTGATACTAAATCTGTCTCAGATGTCATTCTTCAATCCTTACGGCTACCTCACTGGTCAGATTGTCAGCACTCACATGTTCTCTAAACTGAAAGCCCATCTCTAGCATGAGTTAGGAGAGTCCACTGAGTCCAAACAGACTTACATTAATTTCAGTTCTTTAAGTATTATCTGCTTATGAAAATGCTAAAATGAATAAATGGCGCAGTACCTTTTCAATCTATATTTTATTGGAAAAGTACAAAATGGTTTAACCCAAAGTTTCTTTATTGCACACAGTTGTAGAAAATGTACTGCTAAGATAGAAATGATTTTGTATTCTAATCATGATCATGCTGTCTGTTGTTTGTCAGGGGAAAAAAAAGAGTACATTAAATATTCAAATGAATTGAGATGTGTTTTGCTGATACTACAGCAGATGGTACATCTCAATTAGAGAAATGTATTTTCTGTTCAGCTTATTACAATATTATTATAATACAGATTTAAATTGAATTCAGTTCCAGTGGAAGATCACAGACAAAACAAAACTGTGGACTGCAGAATCTACAGGATTTTTCTGGCTCTTTAGCCATCGGATGAAATATTGCACAATGTTCTAATATGCATACAATGAAACCTAACCAAGAACTGAAAACAAAGCCACATATTTAATTTAAAAAATGTCCACTACAATAGCAGTGAGGTCATACAAACAAAAACAGTTCTGAAAACTGGAAATTGGGTGGTTGGTATTAATGTAATATATGGTATCTACAGAGGTTACTTGAATCTTGGGGTGGCGGGGCATGAGATGATGGAAAATACACCATGTGCCATTGATAAGAGGCTGTTTGGAAAAGATTGTTTGTATTGCTACTCTGCATGTGAGATAATCAACCTCAGGCTGTGTCTATGCTCGTGGAAGGTTGACAACTGATACGCAGTTTTAGGTGCATCAGCTGCATATCTAAAATCGACTTTTCAGCTGTCAAACTTCCCTGCCTGTCTTCATGGCAGAACGCTGACCAATGCGCTTCTCCCGTTGACTTTCCTTAATCCTTGCAGCTTGTGAGGAGTTCCTGGGTTGATGCTGACCCCGGGATGCGCTGTTTTGCTCATGCGAAAAACAGCACCCCAGAAGATGGAACCTGAGTGGTCGATCTTCCATGGTCAGTGTGGATGTACCCTCAGAGGGTCTGTTCAGTTGAAATCCTTGTAATATGTGAATCCTTTTGCCTGTGGATTAGAGAACATTGCATTGCTGGTCTCATAGTCTAATGAAGCTTTCTCCCTTCTCAGCAGGAATTGGCCAGATACACTAATTATTCCCAATATTCTTTTTTGAATGACTGTAACACTATCTTATTATGTGTGTTTATCTAATAAGAACAGTAACAGTATCAATAACACTGCTGGCATTGAGAAGTAAGGATATGAAGAGAGATTTCCATAACCTGAGTTTGATAGTTTTCTGATGACTTAACATACTTGTCTCTTTTGACTTTGTTTAAAAAAAAAGAAACCTTAATCCCATTGAATTCAGTGGAGCCAGGTTTGCATTTAATATACAATTGTAAAACAAATGATTAACATAATATCTTGACGTAGGGCCCCATTTTTGAGTGTCTCGTATATTTAAAAATAGAAATGACTGTAATAATTTATTTGTTCTTTCTCTGGCTGAAGAAAAAATTACTTAATTAGTTCTTAGCAGTTTAGTCTGTCTGTGTTGGATGGCTTGTTTGTTTGTTCAAGTCAATGTGTGTTGTATATGAAGAAATTCCTAAGGGAAAACTAAGTCTAATAAATGAATTTTGCTTTTAATTTTTATTTTATCTCCATGCTCTTCACACTTGGTTTGATATGTCCCTGAGATTCACAAAACAAGTCACATTGGGAGAAAATTTGTTTAGAAATTTTAAGATTACAAAAGTTTAAAAATTAGCAATGTGATGCTTTTTCATTTATTTTTTTCTGTTCCAATCTGAAGCAGGTGAGAATGCTCAGTTTCTCCAAAACTTTGGGCTCCTTAAATCTGGGATCCTCTCAGGAGGCAATCTGTGTCCTGCATGGACAGACTCAATGTCTGGGCTTTTTAAGTAAGTGTAAATGTTTATAGATTTTCAAGTCGTGTGTATAATTTTTCTTTAAACTGTACTAGTTGGGTAAGTATAGTTGAAATAAATAAATAAAAAACAAACCATTTTTTTCTGTGGTATCTCAAGTCAACAAGCCAGTTATTTTTCACATTTGTCCTTGTTTGCCATCTCAATTGCACACACCCCATCTCTCTTATATGGACTATCCATGAGGTTGTCCTTGCTGTGCATTGCAAGATAGCTGTGTGATCAACTTGTTCTATATCAGTATTTGATTAAAAGTGGGGAGAGAAATGAGGACAGCGGCTGATGTGTGCAGTTACAAATGTCGAATAATTTATGGCTTGAATTTCACTTGGAGAATGATGGTGTTGTGCAGACCCAGTTGCATCGGAATTGCGATAAAATCATGCTGAATTTTTCTGGCAGCAGTTCCTAATAACCCAGGGCTCAAACACAATAATCTCTTTTTGCTCTTCAAGGCCTTGATTTTGCAAGTAAAAGTATGTGGACAACTCTCTGTGCCCACTTGAGTCTCCTTTCCACACTGGGGTCTTAAGAGAATGGTGGGGTCTGACTGAGCACATTGTTCATCCTTCCAGTTGACTCACCCTGATATTTTCTTAAATCTCTTTGTAACGTGTTTTGGAAAAATGAGGGATCTTGAGGAACTCCAAAAGAAAATGGATCACATTCATCCTTGATGTAACTCCATTGTCAATGGAGCGGAAGCCTGCAGAGTTTCACTGAGGATGAGTTTGGCCCAGTTTCACATAATCATAAAAAATTAAAGATTCTTCTAGTCACTTGTGTTGTGCATGAGGAATGGCATCTTTGTTTACCATTGTAAATATTTAATTTATAAGATTGCATTTGACCTAGTTGACTTTTTGGTGCTAATGAGAGCGCATTTCTACTAGGGTGATTTATAACATACTGCCCTGTGTTTTGTAAGAGGATCTGGTTTTGTGAGCATCTTTTTCTCTGTCTTTTTTCCTTCTTTCTTATGGTTTTAGTTGCAAGAAGGATTGCACAGAATCATGGAAACCAGCACCTGCTTTTAGACAAGTATGACGGATATAGTATGAATTCTCCAAATGCCCTTACAGCAGCGAGGAAAATAACAATTGACCTTATTGCACAAAGCTAAGAGACAGGAGGAAATTGCAGTCCAAGGATTAAATATTTAGAACATAGATTATAGTTGTAATTTAATGATTTAAAGTAATTAAACTGGAAGATGATTTAAAGTGAGACTTTGGTGTTTATTATCTTAGCTCATCCATCTTAAACACTTAGCAAAACACAGATTTTTCGGAAGCAAATCCACCCACTGTACTGTACTTAGGAATAATTCCAGGAATAAACTAACAGGTGTTTGCCAATTATGAGAAAATGACATCAGGGAAACAGATTTTATTTTTGTAATGGGATTTGGATGAGTGGCTAGTTGAGAGAGTGGATTTACATGGGATATTGAGGCTTTATCTTTTGGGTGTATTTTGTTCAGTAGAGACAAGATATTATTAACTGATGGCTCTCTAATGGTCTGCATGAAATAAATTAGTAGCCTCACTCCAGTGAATAGTGCCCAGGATCTACCCCATAAAAACTGCTGTCCTTATAGTTGGTAATGGAAATTGTTGAGGAGCCAAACTCTGCCCGGACCACGGACACTAAACTGTTCTCTGAACGCTAGCGCTGATCTCTGTCTCAAGAGGTGCATGAGTAGGTCAATCTGAGTGACGTGTTCTGTGGGAGTAGAGAAGACTTTGTCTTCAAGACTGTCTAAAGCACTACAGTCAACTTCATATTTTAAACCCTTGGTCGGTTGGAATTTTTTCTTAGTGGGCTGTTACTTGGACAAGAAGGCCCTCAACCTCCACTTTTATAATCAGTGAGAGCTTTGACATTGACTTCAGTAAGTGTAGTATCTCAAGACAGAAAATAGGAAGCTTAAATTTAGTGGTATTTTCTCACAGAGATGCACTTGAATGGTTGGGCACACTAGAGTTCAGGAATGAACATTTATATATGGACATTTTTGGGGGTTTCACCTTCCTCTGGATTACCTCATTTCCCATCAGCCACCTGGATTTTAACCTGCTCTGGTTAAGTTGCAGAACTAAAAACAAACATCAGACAATGTGAAAGCCAAGGTTTCATCATCAGCATTACTCTGATAACGTTGTAAGCAGAGTTTATCTACATAGTGACATATTAATCTAATTTATCAACAAAACAGATTAGAAAAATCCTGTAAACCAATATCTGCAATTTACCTGAAGTAATATCGCTTTTCTAATTTTTATACTCTGACTTGTAGTTTAATGTAATTAAAAGTAACATTCCATTAATGTGGGTTTTTTTAATTTAGGTGGAATATTAGCATTAAAATGGTCTGTTAGGCTTATAATGGGAAATTACGAGGATGGACACACAGAGTATGTCTACACAGCAAAATTATTTGCTCCCATGATGTCCAATGGGGTTTGGGTCAGGCCTAAATTAGGACAACTATGCAGTAAAAAATTGTGGCCAGTTGTAGAAGTGATTGAAAAATTTACAGTTAAAGTTTCTGATTGAAGCCTAAATGCTTTGTGCAAATATACTGGTTTTGGCGAAAGTTTCAA
Organism: Carettochelys insculpta; assembly: GCF_033958435.1. Lineage (NCBI taxonomy): Eukaryota > Metazoa > Chordata > Testudines > Carettochelyidae > Carettochelys > Carettochelys insculpta. Next base: position 16,865,202 of record NC_134143.1, read on the forward strand.
CAGGAAGGTTCTTGAGGTCCAGAATGGAATATCTGCTGTGTCTCCACCAAGGAGAGAGACCCTCTCAACTGACTGGGAGAAGTAACTAGAACCTGGTATTCCACATCTTAGTTATGTGCTGTAGGCCCTCATTTTTTTTCTTTTCAATTTTGGAAATGATTCCCTTTATTAAACAGCATCACCTCTGACTTACCCAGATTGAGAGTCAACCAGCTGGCATCTGCCCAGAGCCCTCTCTCTTCTGTCTGTAGAGCAACAAGCAGCTCTGTCCAGGTTTGCTGAGATGGAATGACAGAGCTGACTGTCATCTACCTATTGGTAGCATAGTAGCCTCCTCCCAAATGCTACTCCCCACCTTCTCATCACCAAATATCTCTCCCTTTCCCCTTGCACAGTTTTAAACAAACTGTCATTTACACTTATTTCTTCATTTTCTTTTGTGTACCACCTCACATAGTGTAGTGATTACAGAGTACAGCAAACATTTGCAGATCATCTAGAATTACACACATATGTTTTTGAGTGCATGAATTTACACAACATTCTGAATTTTGAGAGAAAAGCCCAACTTTTTCATTTAATCTCGTGTGTGTGTGTGTGTGTGTGTGTGTGTGTGTGTGTGTGTGTGTTTGGGGGTGTGCGGGAAGAAGGTATTACAAATCTTCATAATATGGATGTAGCAGATTCCTTCCCTAGTTTAATAATTTACCCAGTGATGCTAACTTTTTACAGCTGATAGATTAAACTTATTTTACAATCTTAAAATGTGTATGGACATGTCATTATTTTATACATTTTTTCTTGGCAATTTGAAAGAAGGGAATAAACAATCCACACATATTAATGTTCTCCCCCTTTCCCCCGTTTCCTCTCATGAAAACATTCTTAGTTGAATTCGAACAACATGCTCTTTTCTCCTTTATTACAGGAACTGTGCAAAACTTCATAACCTTTCAATTCTGAAGATGTTTTAAGCACAATCAATTCAGTAGTGATGGTTTTCTTTACACTTCAGGTAAATTTAAGCAGCAGAGACTCATTTTAAAGACTATTAAAACGTCTTTGTTTCACAATTATAAGAAAGTGTGGCCTGTTTTACACTTGACTAATAGCAAGTATATAATTTTACAGTCTGACTTCCAATGTGAAACTATATATTAAGGCTAGTTTGAAAGACTCATTGAGAAATAAATTAAAGTCCTGGTACAAAACCGTAAACTGTTTTTTTTCATTGGAGAATACCGATAGTTTAGTATCTTGCTTGCATAGTGGGCTACAATACATACTTAAAAGGAAGGCAAAGCCCACAATGCACCTGGCGGATTATGCAATAATTTATCTTAGGCGGAAGATTCCTGCCCAATTCCAGCTGGTCCAAACTTATTCCAAACTTGTGACTGTTGGTCTTTCTGTGTAGCTGTTACTGAGCAACCGTAATGAAAGTGTGCAATTTTTTTTTAATTACTGCATTTGTGTTGATCCTCATTGGACATATGAGAAGAAATAAGGAAAACAATGTCAAAACAGTAAGTCTCAGTAGTAGAAACACCAGTCATGTACCTTATCAGTGGGGGGAAAAGGTTAAGAACTGAAAGCTTATCCAGCAACTTTCATGGAAACTGAGGGGTATAGAATTTTCAGAAATAAACAAGGGAAAAACCATTCAAAAAATCCTTGATAACCAGTTTCATGACTTCTCATTTACCTTTAGCACATGCCTAGTTTGTTTTGAAAGTTATTTTCCTACGAAACAAAAGTACATACTTTTCAGACCATGTTACGTCTTCCTGTTTGGAAATATCAATGTGTGTGAAAGATGATAATGTAGGGTGTTGCTCCCAATCAAGATAAAGGCTGCACAGTCAAATAATTTGGTAACTTGGAAAAATGAATAAGGCAGGCCCTTCCTTTGGCTGTCTCGGAATAGCTAATGGTCTTTGGAGTGCAGAGAATATTAAGTAGGTGACTTAAGCTATTAAACAAAGTGCTGGAATATCACTTGTATTTGATTGTGTATGTGTGAATAATAAATGTGTAAATATGTGAACTGTGTAAAACATACACTCATAAATGTACTCTGCATCTGCACTGCATTAGGTAGTTGACACAGGCCACTTGCAGCTGTCTTGAGCTGGCAGGGCTCAGGTCAAAGCACTGTTTAACTGTAGTGTAGATGACGCAGCTTGGGCTGAGGCAACAGCCTGAGTGTCTGTGTAATGCACACACCACCTGGATGTGGTTCTGTTCCATGCAGTGGCAACTAGACAAATTGCACAGAGAAAGAATGAGTCTTCTCTACAGCCTTAGTTGAGAGGCAGGTGGCTTTTAACTCAAACTGTAGAGCCTCATGCATTAAACTCCAGAGGTCCCAGGTCGAAGTCCACCTGTGGATGGTTATATCTACAGTCAGATAGATATAGGTTTTTAAGTGCAGGGTAGATGTACCTAAAGAAGCAAGAGCAGTCCTGAAAGGAATTTAATTTAGTCTTTGATGTGGGGTGAACTCTCCCAGGGGCCTGATCCTGCCAAGACATAAGCACTTGGCATGCACTGAGCAGTTTTTTGGTGGTGAATGGGACAACTCAGAATGCACAGAATTCTGAATTACATTAACCTACCCCCGAAACAGAAGCAAATCATTAAGCACTCATAATGGATATTGAGGTGCTAATTAGAGAAGTTAAAACAAAGTGTTTTGGAATTTTCTAATGTGGGAGGATGGAAAACAGTTGTTGTGAGCATTTTCTGATAGGCTGTGGCGCTGATAGACTGGTTTTCCACAGATTACAGCTGTTCTCCAGTAAGGACTTCAAATATTGTCAAATGTGTGAATGAACTAACATTTTAAATATACTGTAATACTGGACTGTTATTGTTATACAGGTAACTTCTTGTGGTGGGCATTTCATGGAACCATTATTGCAAACTTGAAGTGTGTATACCTGCTCCAAGAACAGAAGAACTATTTTGGTCCTATAGGTGAGCTGAAAGGAGACATTTCAGGTAGATTGAAAATACGCACTTGGAAACTGTAATGTGAAGGCCAACATTCACTAGAATAAACAAATGGGGATTACTTTGGGTCACTTCTTGCTTTTTCCATTCTGGGCCCTTCTGTGCCAGAAAGATGCAGTCAAATTTCAAGGAATTTCAAGTACAACAGATGACTAAGGAGCAGGAGGAACTGATTTATGAGGGGAAAAAACAGGAGACTTACATTTGTACAGCTTGGCCAAATGTCAGCAAAATAGGAACGTAACTGCCTACAAATATTTGAAGAGTATGAACACCAGCAATGGAGAGTGACTTTTCTTTTTTACAAAAGAACAAAGGGATACAACCAGGAGCAATAGGATGATTTTGAGATAAGAAAAAAAATAGCTTAAATATCAAGAAAATATTCCTGACGGGTAGTTTTCTTAGATTGTGGAATTGGCTCCCATGGGAAGTCGTGGGAGCATGAAGGTTGAGACATTTAAAACTGGCTGAGAAAAATGTCAGAAAACATGCTCTAGGGAACAATCCTGGACAGCTTTGAGGATGGGGGATTGATCTAATATATCTTTTTCCAATTCTGTCTTTCATAATGTTATGGTTCATTAAGTTACACCCTCTTTTCCATACCATGGCTTACCTAAGAGATGTCTTTCAGGCAGTTTAGGAAAGCTCATTTATTTCACAGCTTGAACAGCTTTTGTTCTATAGCAGAATACCTGCAAGCATCAGCAAAATTATTTTATGTGGCCTCCTGCCCACCTGGCCCATTGCCCTTTACCTTGTACTTCCGTTAAGATCATTTGGCTTTTGAGAATTGGGAAATCTGACCCCAATTTGGGGAATCTTTAACTGTATCTAGAAGGCTTTTTTTAAACAAAAAAGTTTTGCTGGTTTTTTTTTTGGTTTTTTTTTTTTTGCTTTCTAGCATTTTTAAAGAGATAAGCTGTTTAACAGATGACTTGTGGCATGGGAGTATGACACAAAAGAAGGAAAAAAAAGTTTAAAAAGTTTTCTGAAATGGGACATTATTCTAATGCTTGGAAAAGCCGGTATTTCCAAAAAAGGATTTTATGACTCCCTTGCTTAAAAACTTGTTACCAGTACAGTTTTTAAAAATAAAACCCATTAAACTTTATGGGACTCTTGTTCACTAATTTTATAACCACAGTTAATTCTCAGACTTGTCTGAGGTGTCAGATCTGTCAGCTGTGAGAGGGAAGATTAGAAAGCAAGTCAGAATGAGTATTTTCCTCAATGTTTCTCATTTGTTGTCAGTATCCTTTCAGCAGAGCTCTCCTCCAGTACAGCTGCTGTGTGACATCATGGTGTAGATTAGAAATCCCCATGGATGTTTGCTGTGTAATTTGCTGAGATGTATTTGAGTCTTACAGAGCGTTCATTTTTTGCCTTTAACCATTTTAGTGTTTTAGCAACTCTTGCAAAATATTGTTTGGGTAAGGGTCTTTTAAACATATTTCCTTTGGATAAATGTAGGCAACATGCAACTATCTGTTATATATATATATATATACTGTATTAATGTAGTACTTTGTGTATTGTCAATATAAAATAAGCTAGCATATGTACCACTGTGCTGAAGGCCATTCAGAATGGCTGAATTGGTACACAGCCCATAAAGCTAGCAACAGGAGCGATTGGGAAGTGGGTGTGGTCTAATCTCTTTACCCACCAGATTCCTGGTGTCTGTTGGATTCAGATGTGACCACTGATGCAGTATATTTCATAGCGTAAAATGATCCCTTTTTGGCTTGTCTTTTAGGAGCATTTTTGGGTCACAAATGAGTAGGAGATTCTATTCCAAGAGAGGACGGTAAGAGTGACTGTCACCACCGGTTGTGGTCTCTGATATTTATTATTTAGGTGGTTTGTTCATATGATATCCTATGAGTTGTCAGAAAATTTAGGCTAAGGTTATACTTTGTTTATTTACTTCCTGCACAGGGGTGTCTGTTATAGATTTGTGAATAAGCAGCTTTTATGGTTTACCTGTATTCATAATCAACATAACCTCTCTGGGCATTCAATAATGGTTTTAAAAGCAGCCATTCAGCCACAGAAGAATTTTACCACGAGATTACAGAGTGAGATATCTGAATTGAAATTCATTTACAAATATGGCACCTTTAAGCTTGGCCTGCATAGTGATTTTAACTATTTTGTGCATTACAAGGGGAATTTCTCCACCATTACAATTCCCGCAGGAATGACATGCATCCTACTTAATTTGCTTCATTAACTGGTTTGGCTAGTGACAGGTAACACCCTCCCACCCCCCACTATATAAAGCCTGGATTCCATTTTTCCTCTTCATTTTCATCTGAGGAAGTGGGTTTTACCCACAAAAGCTCATGATCTAATAAATGTGGTGGTCTCTAAGGTGCCACAAGACTGCTTGTTGTTTGTGAAGTCACAAGCTAACATGGCTACCCCTCTGAGGCTGCATCTACACTGAGCCGTAGTGCCAGCAGCTTGATGCAAATGAGTGGTCTCAAAAATGCAAATGGACACTTATTTGTATATTCGCATAGATAATTTTCATATTTGCATGAGATCACCCTGCCGGCAGAGGCTGCTGCTGGCAGAAAATAAGCAGCGTAGACATGGTTCTGCCAGCAAAAACCCCCTTAGTCAGCAGCCCCTTATCCCTGACCAATATTTAAGAGTTTAACTTCCTGAGCAACTATTTTAAGAGGTCTGGTTGACTGGAAAAGCATTATTGTTTGTGAAGTCCTGGCTGTATTAAAGTCAGTGATGATAGGATTTGTATGTCTATGTTTTGTGTGTGTGTGTGTGTGTGTGTGTGCATAACCTACATCTGTATGTAAAGCCTGGGTAAAGAGAATAACATGCCCAAAAGTTATCTAACAAATATCTAATTTTTCTTTCTTTAATTATTGTGTTTAATGAACTTCACTGACTTTCTTTTTGTAGAGAGAAAAAAATTCCACCCAAATAGGGAACTTTTATTTCAAATAAATTAGTTATTACATTAAAGTAAATTAGTTGTAAGTCTTTTGTAAGAGATGCAAATTCTGCAAATACTGCAAATTCTATCAGATGTGTGAAAAACGTTTCCTTTGCAACAACAAATCTGAGTTACATTCTTCAGTCTCCAGAATTTTTTCCCCAAAATTGTTTTGATAGTTCTCAAAATTGTGTGAATGTGAATGGCAGATTGAGAGCAAAAATGTCCCCACACTATACCATATATTAATCATTGCCAAGCAAAAACCAATATTTTATGGAACTCAATCCCTTAGCAACAATGGCTGTCCTAGATACAATGTATAAGAAATGGGCTTAGTGCTCAATCAAAAGCAGAAATCTTTGCTTGGCTGCCAGAAATATTTTAACCACTTCAGTCTCCTGCAAACACATATCTATAGTTCTCCCCGCTGCCCACCCTGCCAAGTCAGTTTATTTTTTATAATTATCATAAAAGACATAAGTCAAGCTAGACCTTTGGCCTCCTGCTGTATTAGGCACCCATACTCACCTTGAATTGCCCAGAAATTCATTGCTTGTCATGTCTTATGACTTAACTATCCCATGTTTATTTATATCATCATGCTTCCTTCAAGGACACTGAACATCTACCTTAGCAGCAGGGGACAATGCCATATGTAAACCTTTCTGCCAGGTGGAGCCAGCAGCAGACAGGACCAGGTTCAATATCTAAAGGTTCCTCTCCATCTACCCAATGCAGAACCGTCTTGAGCCATCCACCCAGAAACCTGGGAAACACACACCAGCCTGGGTGCTTCTGTGATGCTCTGAGTATAGAAAGAGACTTGTAAAGAAAGGGAGGGAAGTAATTTGGCACAAATTTGGGAGAACACCACAGTTTATAAACAAAACCATAAGGAAAAGTCCCACATCAAGTAAGTTAGGCAATGTCCTTTTCCTCTGAGGTTCTTAAGTCCAGCAATCCGAATGTCCCCTTCCCACGTCCAACTCTTCTCTGCACCCGTCTCATAGCTACTGCCCTAAGTCAGGGCAGACCCAGAGGTGCATTCGTAGGGTTCACCTCCTGTGGGTGGCAGGAGGTAAAGAGGCATCTTACTCCATTGGTCACTTGCCCTATACACTGCTCACTGTTTTCTGTCGCTGCCCTGTTGACCATTTGTCTCAGTTCTCTACCACTGCTCTGCTGGCTGCTTGTGGCATCTGTCTGCTGTCACCTGCTGGCTCTCAGTCACCATCTACTATCAGTGACTTCTTGGCTGTGATGTCTGTGCATCAGGCTCAAATGATTTCAGCTGCCAGTGATTTTATCTCTTAGGAAGCTGAGTAAAGAAATACAACTCCAACACAATTACCGTAAGAAAAGGAGCACCTAATGACGGCTATTTATTTAGCTTTGTGCTTTGGGGCAAGGAGGGTGCAAAATGGGTCAAAGTCAGGCAAGGAAAGCCATGATAGCCTCCCGACCAGAATAATCTTCCCTTTTTCCTTGTCCTTCCTAGAGCATTGAAAGTTTAGCCCCTGCATTTTCAAGGTTCCTTCTGCTATCTCTGAGCCCTTAGGTTTGGAACAACGTAGCACAGTTCTACTTTTCTGAATTCCCACAAACATTGATAACCATATTTTAGTCATTCTTGCATTTAATGCAAACACAGCTGGTGTTGGGTCACAAATTAAGTTGATTACAGTGAGCAAAATACCACTCCATCTCCTGAATATCTAATAAGTTTAGCAAAGTTAGGAGCAAACTCTATTTATGTAGACACACCCAGGGTTTCTCTCCCATTCCAGTTTGCTGTAATGGAAGCTGTCCTTCAGATGCTGCTTACACATATGAGGTTAACTGGACAAATTAACCATGGACAGCCTTAAATCTGAATTTTAAAGGGCTTTGAGTTAGCCGTCTGCAGTTTCTCTATTTTAATGTGACATATTCAGTTTATCTGATTTCATTTATTTAAATTATGTAAAACTTGGTAAACCATGTCTGTTTTCATTCTTATATTTTGTTGAAAGCATCCTGCCAACATCATCATTCCTTTTTCAGGGCAGGAAATAAAAAACATTTTCTAGATCAAGATATAAGAATAATGGCTTGGAAAATGGATATGTTACTTGTAGGAACTTCAATAATATTCATTCATCTTTTCGGTTGGAAATTTCATTAGCCACTTCACTGCCCTTTGCAACAGAGTGGTAACAAACAAGAAATCTAGCACATAACTTTATAACTAACTTTTCTGTGTTTCAAATGGCTTAGAAGCACTCTCTCTCTCAAAGTTAGACCACTGAGTCTATGAAAAGATATTTAGAAGAAGACTGATATAATGGCCTAGAAGCTGAAATGTACATTTATGCTCTGAAAACCAGGTTTTCTGAAACCAAGCCCATAGCATAGAACATACCTTTTTTGTTCAAGGATAGCTTTATGAGCAAATATAAGTTGAACATCTAAAATCCATGGTCCAGAGAGCTCTGGTGGAAGGGAGCATGGGCCAGCTGCAAGCCCGGTGTCTGGGAGCTTCAGCTAGGGCCATGCAGCCACAGCCAAGCCAGTGAGGGACCAGGAAGCTGGTGGCACAGCAGATGGGCTAATGGCGGGGGCCAGACCAGTGGGGGTCAAGATACAAGCTGCAGCCTGGGTCAGGAAGCTGCAGCTGCAACCAGGATCAGGGAGCTGGTGGTGGAAAGGTGATGGATGGGGCGGAAGCCAGTGATGTCATTCTGGGAGCTGTTGGCAGTGGCCAGGGAATGAGCAGCAGCAGGGGCTGGCATGTTGGTAGCAGGGGCTGGAGGAGGGAGCCATGGCCGTGGCTGGGAAAGCGATGGTGATGCTGGCAGCAGCAGCTGGGGAGCCATTGGGATACAATGGGACCTACATGTAAAGCAGCCCTGCAAAACCAAATCCCAGAGGCACTTCCCCCCACCGTCTCCATTCCACACATGTTCAAAGCGTGGTACTGCTCTGAAATGTGAGTTAGACCTTGTTGTGCTGTCGTTTTTTGTTTATTTTCAATTATTGTTATATCAATTTCTTCATTTACAGGTGTCCCCCAACTGATGCTTGCCACCTCAGTCAAATGTTGAGTGGAAGTGGGTAGAGAGCCCTGGTAAGGAGCGTGAAGACTGTAGAAGAAAATGCATCCTCCTGAAAGGAGGGTCAGAGGTTCTACTCCTTACACTCCAGGATAGGAACTTAACTAAATGGTGGAACAGAAGCAAAAAATAATGACAAGTAAGCTGAGATGCTTTATTCTTCATTTGGATTTTTGATAGGGTGACCAAATGTGGGACAGGGAGATATGGGGGAAAAGGGGCAGCTCCTCCTGGCTCCACCAAGCCCCAGGGAGCTGGGATGAAGGCAGCAGCCGCTGGCCCTCCCTGAGCCCCAGGGAAGCAGCAGCTGCTGGTGCTCCCCGAGTCCCGTGAAAGCAGCAGCCACTGGCCCTCCCCAGGAGCTCCAGGGAAGCTGCAGGGACACAGCAACCACCCACACTCCCTCCACATTCCCAAGTCTCGGGGAAGTGAACTAGTGATTTCCAGCCAGCAGCGGAAAAGGTCAGCGGCGGGAGGGCCCAAGTACAGGACAGCAAATCCCATTTAAAAATAAGTAGGGATGCCTGTTTGGTGTCCCAGATATGGGACTGTGCTGCCAAATATGTGAGGGATGGTCACCCTAATGTTTGAACACTTTGGGCCAGCTCCTCAGCTGGTATAAACTCTCATTGTACCACTGATATAAGCAGAGATGCCCCAGATGATGATCTGGGCCTCTGTGTTCAGGTTAGTGTCAGATCCCTAAGAACCTGCCTGTTTCTGGGCTTCTCTACATCTGGACTCATTAACTACACTGCCATTGTTAAGACAAAGGAAATGCAATAAAAAACTATTTAGGCCAACCACAAACCAGACAAATTGGACTAACACATTCTGTACTTTGGGACACCTGTATTTCAGGACACATGAGGAGCAGATTCTGTATATTAAAAAAGAGACAAATGTGTGCAAACAAGTGAAATGTTTTCCAGATGAGGTGGATAATCCTGGTGGCTAAATCTCGAGCATTGTTCAGTACTGGCCAAGCTCCCACCAAAATGAGTGCTAGCTGGGACTACTAAACACTTCAGTGTTTAGCCCAGGATTGTTACATAGAAATTGGACTGTGTGCTGTTATATCATTTATATTTCTGACTTTTAAGCATTTTTATTGTTACATACTAAACACACTTGTTTGCCAGGTGTACCAAAAGTCAAGGCTATTGTGTTCACAGGTTTTTTTTTCCGTAAATGTCATTATTCTAAGTTAATAGCATTTCAAACAGAAAGAGACAGGGAAACCAGTTGAGATAAAATGAGATTGACTGCTCATCTCTACCCAGCTACTCTCTGGAGCCTGGACCTGATACTGTTCTATCAGAGAATGGGACTTAGAGTTTGACCCGGTATCTACTGAGGTTAGTGGGAGGCTCTCCATTGACTGCACTGAGTTTTGAATGCTGCTCTAGCTCACCAGTTGTTATGGGAACTGTTTTAGATATCTTAAGCCCCAGTTCATATGGAGCTTTTTGACCTTGAGAACCACCTGTCTCATCCTTTTATTTTTTTTATTTTTATTTTCATGTGCCTCTGCGCAGCCTCATCCTCTCAGGAAATGTTGAGATATCATGTGGAAAAGTGGGTGTAGTGTGTCTAGAAAAAGGAAGTATTGGAACTCTCACAAGTTTTCTGTCTGGATTTCTTTGTCCATTTGCAGACCCAAGCATACTGGATAAGCTAAATCACACTTATGGCTGCTTATCCTTATGGATTCCAGCCTCTGACTCTTGTGGGATTCACCCATCACTGATTATAAAACAGCATGGTCAACATGACAATGTCTAATAGAATTCGTGTTCAAAATTCTCTTATCTGTACAAAACTGAGTTTTGACATTTTAAAAAGAAGCAGCATGTGAACAGGTAAGAAGACCCATGGTCCTTTCTCACCTGCAAGTCTTAGGGTTACCTGATTATTTTTTTAAAAAAATAAAAAGAACATTTCTTGGGATGGTTTGAAGAGGTTGCATTGAACAAAACTGTCCTTAAAAGCTGAGTAGACTTCCCAGTAGCCTTGCTGAGAAGTAGGGATAGAGAGTAAGGTAGAGAATATCTTATTTCCTCTGTCTAAATCCATGGTAGGCCCACATCTTAAATGCTGCATACAAATGTGGTCACGACATCTCAAAAAAGGTAGATTGACATTGGAAAAGGTTCAGAAAAGGGCAACAAAAATTATTAGGGGTTTGGAACAGGTGCCATATGAAGAAATAGTAAAAAGACTGGGACTTTTCAGCTTAGAAAAGAAGAGATAAGGTATATGATATGATATTATATGCATCTATAAAATCATGACTGGTGTGAAAAAAGTGAATAAGGAAAAGTTATTTATTTGTTCCCAGAACATAAGAACTAGGGAGTCACCAAATGAAGTTAATGGGTAGCAGGTTTAAAACTAATAAATGGATGTTTTTTGTCAGAACTGATATGTTTCTGCAAAATAGGCTTTGAGTAAATGGAATTTTTGATGAAAAAAATGTTCGTTAAAATATTGTCTTTTACTCTAGCAGTTCCTCAAAGTATGGGCAAGTGTTAGGCTGATGCAAACTGCAACTCTTCCTTGGATCAGTCCAGATGAGGGTCTGCCCACAAGCTTTTGCCATTTGAAGAAAGCCTTTGTTTAGCTGTTGCCGGTTTTCACCATTGGACTGTCTATGTAGGAATCATAGTGAGACAGTTCAGAGCTGCATGAAATTTTTGAAAACTTGACAGATTTTGTTCATGAAAAATATTCAAATTTATTTTTGTGAAAAATTTCCCACCTTCTTCCAACCAGCACTGCTCAAGTCTGAAAGTGTATTTTGGACTTCCTATAGTTAAGACCTATATTTTGTCTCTTGTAGCTTTTTTGATAGAATGAAACAATTTGGAAATGTGTGTGGTTAAAACTGGTAGGGAGAACTTTTCCTCAGAATGTAGAATCATGAAGATTTAAAAAAATAAATCTTCATTAAGCAAAAATACATGCTTTGCTGAATTAGACCCGTAATGCTTTCTTCAAAATTAGCTGTTGTTTTAAAAATAGTCTCCTAATACTCCAGACACCTTTTTATTCCTCAGCACAGGAAATGTTTAAGGTCTCCAAATTTTACACATACATATAAGTCTTTGCTCCCACGAGCGTATGTTAGTGTTCACTGAGCATTTTAAAAATATACATTAATGAATCGCTCATTTCAAACTGGACCTTCAACAGCTGCTTATGATTTAGAGGTTTGATGATTAATATTTTAACCTCACCAAAAAGATAAACTTATCACTTTCTGATGAGATCAGTGTTTTAACAACCCTGAGTGATTTCCCAGACAAGTGCACATTGTAGTAATAAATTTGAGTATAAAATAACTTTTGTATAATGAGTTGAGAAGACAGTATTTAGAGTTCAAAAGTAACAAGCAATCCTGTGGCACAGAGCCTAACAAATTGTTTAGGTTCTGAGCTTTCATGGACAAAACCCACTTGCTTACTATTTAGTCTCTAATGTGCCAGAGGACTGTTTTGTTTGCAAAGCTGGGTATATGTCTACATAGCAAAGTTATTTCAAAATAACAGTTGCTGTTCTGAAATAACTTTGCGAATGTCTACAAATGTCTATGTCTTCAAAATAATTTTGTAAGATTGGCTGTCTTATTTCAAATGAGGCAAACCTCATTCTATAAGGAATAGCACCTATTCTGAAATAAATATATTGGAATAAGGGCTGTGTAGAAAGGTAACAAGGGCTATTTCAAAATAAGGTATAGCAGAATAGTTTATTCTGAAATAATTCTGTATAGACACAGTGCAGTGCTTCCAGGGCTCTAATCTAATCTGAAATAGGCTCTATTATGTATAGACACACTATTTTAGAATAAGTTTTGCTTATTTCATGTCTTCCCTGTAGTGTAGATACATTATTCTGGAATATTTTATTTTGGAATAATAACTCCGGAATAAAAGATTCTGGAATAATTTTGCTTTATAGACATACCCTTACAGACTACCCCAGCTACCCATCTGAGAATTATCAGGAGGTAGCTGTGTTAGTCTGTAGCTTTGAGAACAACAAGAAGTCCTGTGGCACCTTATAGACTAACAGATATTTTGGAGCAACTGAGAATATTTGTTTAAGAATTAGAAAACTCACAGTCAGTTTTTTTAAAAACTATCCAGACAGAGATTTCCAGTCTATGGTTTTGTGTTAGTAAAAGATGTGTTATGCTTTGAATCAAAACAGTGTATTTAACTTTAGGTGTTTGATTTCCTATATTTTTTTTTGTTTGGTTTTGTTTATTAGTGTGCTTAGTAGTGCATTGTCTTTGAAGCATTTATTAGAATATTTTTGTTTTGGTACAGGTTATTTATTTTACCAGGATGTTTTTATTTTGTTTGTGGTGGGACAGCTATCAGGCCCCAATGACAGGCACAGGCCATCTGATTAAATGTTTCACCTCCGAAGTTTAGCTGTATGGTAACTAAGTAGCAATACTTGACTTGTCTGCATGTCACCAAGAAGGGCCCTGAATATGACCCACATATATCTGCTGTTTTCTTACTGCCTTTTTTTGGAGAATTTTAAGATTTTACCCAACTCTTCCTCATCCAAGTCTCTAAAAAGATTAGCTTTAAATATGCACATGGTATGCCAAGGGTGTTGAACTCCGTTTACCTGGGGGCCAGTGCCAGTCCTCAAACCCTTCTAGTGGGCCAGCAGGGCTCCTGGTGGGGGAATCTGCATGTGTGTTTCCCCCACACACCACATCTCCCAGCCCCACCAGCTGGCCAGTACACTCTTCACCATGTGTCCTCCTGACTGCCATTAAAGATCACTTTATCTTCTCGCTACCTATCCAGGTGAAAGGTGCCAAATATACACAAGCTGACCTTGCTGTCTAGGTGAAGGTTCCAGACATGCTAACTTATGCCTTAGCTCAGCATACAAGGTCCCATGTCTTACAGCCAAGCTACTTTAATATAAACCCAGAGCCATCACATCCATAGGATAGTTTGGGGCAGCCGCCCCAGGCCCTGTGCTTTGTGTGTGTGTGAGGGGTGTCTTGCGTTGGCTGCCTCAACTATCTTATGGACAGGAGGGATCTGTGGGATTCCCTGGGCTGGGTCTGGCATGGGGCAATATTATGGGGTCAGTCCCTCCTCACTCACCAAGGTGGCAGGAGTTGGAGTGGTGGGACAGTGTCCTATATACTACACCATGAAGGTGCCACTCCAGGGGGTGCCACAGCCAACCTGATGGGTGCTGCTCAGGGAAAATTGTCCCACAATTGTGCATGTGCATACACACACCTGTTGGAATGGACACAAGCAACGCATCTTGAAGAACAACAGTCACAAGAGGTAGGTAACCATTTTTTTTAACTGTATGAAGAGGAGACCACGCACAGACATGAGGGATATTATGTTCTTTGTGCGAAGGCAAACTGGGGTGAACATGTGTGCCAAGTGCAGCGTTTCTCCTGCTGGTGATGGATATTTCAGAAGGAAAGAGTGCAGATTGTCTTTCTGATCGCTGTTGAAGTTTGTATAATTGGCAGTTACATGGGGAGGGGAACGTTTTTAATCGTAAAGAGATCGCCCTTGATGTGAAAATAGCAGTGGAACAGCAGGCACAAATCTTCATAATGCTATTTTTGCAGTTCCTTTTTAGAGTACCTGAATGCTTACAAGCAGAGAAGGAGCTCTGCATTTTGAGTCCTTGGTGTTTCTTCAAGGCGCAAGCCAGCTGTCCCCATACATGCATGCTTGCATTGCTGCCGAACAATTCAATGTGGTGAATTCTTTGAAAAAAATGCTTTAATGAAAAAATGCAAAATATGCCGAACTCTGAGGATGACCCAAGTTACTGGAGGACCTTGGGTGGGGTGGAGGTGGAGGGGGTGGGGGGAAGAAGGAGGAGGGTGGTTGTTTTGTTTTGTACAAACTGTCTGGCTCTCACACTCTGCAATAGTTTTCCATGACTACAAACTGCTCTGCTTTAGTCTCAGGGCAGCCAACCAGCCACGTCACCATGGAGCTGCCTTGATGTCCTTGATGTGACATCACCTACCAGGTGTTATCTTGAAGAGGCTTTTCTGTCCTGATTCTGTCCCTTTTTTTGGGAGTCAAGGTGAGGAGTAGGTTCAAATGCGTTAACCAGCCTGTTAACAATGACTTGCGTTAACCAGCCTGTTGACAACAACTGATGGTTGTTTTAGGTTCTTGTTGAAACATCCCAAACACCCAGGAGGCTCCCATTGATGGAGGCTTTTTTTAGTTTGGATACACAGCGACAGGCTGGACTTCAGGCAGGAATCTCTCCCATATAAGAGCATAAGCTACATGAACCAGGTTGATGAAGGCAGTGCAGAGGTGAGTGACACAAGTCTAGGCTGGCTGAGTTTTATGTAAAGTTTCCCACAGTTATGAGCCTCATTGTTAATTCCAGATGCTGATTTGGCTTTATTTTTAAAACTTTCATGCTGTGTATCTAAAGTGAGAAATCACTTTGAGTAATTTCAGGGCAGGAGCCCTCCTGTAAGTTAATATCACAAGCTTCCCATTAGAAAACTTAGTTTGTTCCACCTCTTCCCATGTCCAAGATTCCTAGAATCCTATGAATCTTAGACTCGTAGGGCTGGAAGAGACCTCAGGAGGTCATGGACTCCAGCCCCCATCACAGCAAAACAAGGCCAAAACTGAGAACGGTGACTGATTTTTTTTTTTAAATCGGCCCCCTAGTTCTCCTGCATGAAGAACCCATCAAACATCAATGATTAAAGGTCTACAGAGCCTGAGCTATGAGGGAAGACCAAAAGAACTGGGCATGTTTAGTTTAGAAAAGAGAAGACTTAACATGAACATGACAGTGGCTTTCAAGTACCTCAAACAGGGTTACAAGGAGGAAGGAGAAAAATTGTTCTTCTTGGCCTCTGAGGACAGGGCAAGGAACAATGGTCTTAAACTGCAGCAAGGGAGGTTTAGATTAGACATTAGAAAAAACTTCCTAAGTGTCAGGATGGTTAAACACTGGAATAAGTTACCTAGGGAGGTTGTGGAATCTCCATAGCTGGAGATATTTAATAGGAGGTTAGATAGATGCCTATCGGAGATGATCTAGATGGTGTTTGGTTCCACCAAGAGGGCAGAGAACTGGACTTGATGACCTCTTGAGGTCCCACCCAGTTCTAGTGTTCTGTGGTTCTATAAGCACCTCAAAAGTTAGTCTGATATCAGTCAAAACAAGTCTTCATCTTATTCTTCTGTAATGTATACAGAAAACCACCATATATTAATGGCTACGCAGGTGGCAAGCTGTGATCACTGTTGCTGACTAGTTATTTTGATTACCCTGGCTCCAATCCCCACTGTTAACTACACGTGTGCCTTATTCCCAGGTTTCTTTATGCCTTGTCTTTCAAAATGCAAAGTCTTTGGAATGTTAACTGACACTGAGCATATGCTTGTACAACCCTACTACAGTAGGACCTTGGCCTGTTTAGCCTGTTGATGTGTATAAATATTAGATGATTTTTATTAATTTCTAATGTGTATGTTGTTCCTTCATTATCCCAAGAAATGGACACTTCCATTATCCAGTCTTGTTGTTGCAGCCACATTGGTCCCAGGATAATAGAGATATTTGGAGTGTGAGGGAATCTCTTTTATTGGACTCACTTCTGTTGGTGATGGAGACAAGCTTTTAACCGGCACAAAAGTCTTCTTCAGATCTAGTCATTCAGGTCTGTCATCCAGTCTTAGAATTTAATTTCACAATCCACTGACACTACTACTTCTGGACTTTTCTTTCTCTGGGTAACGTTAATAATCCATGAAATGGGCTTAATACAAATTCTGATATAGTACACTTTGCAGTGTCTTACATCCCAGCATACTTTCTGTACACATGCATGCCTTTTCTCTGTCATGCTCTCTTACATATGATACCCGACTAGAGATGGTAGTTGTGCTCATTCAATAATTTAGAAAAATACGTGATGTAGTGGATGTATTAGGCATTTTTGACTGCTTCACCTATACTCTGCCTACTAATCCATTTCACAACAGAACTCATTTTTGTAGCAGATATTGTAAAAAGAAATCTGAGAGAAGTTTAATTCTTTTCCCCTAAAATCACCATAGTTTGAGATGCATTATTGGGCATGGTCAGTTCTGCACCTCTGTCAGTTTTAAGGAAGGCCATATATTTAGGAAAAAGTCAGTGGACTTGACCTGGCAAGGTGATCTATAACTTGGTGCAGGGTCAGGGCTTTAGAGAGTACAGGTCGAACCTCTGTGGTCCAGCACTCTTTGGTCTGGCAACATCTCTTGTCCGGCATGATTTTAGTTAGCTGGATGCCCACTTACCATGGCCAAATTTCCCGTGATCCCATAAAATTTGTTCACAGCCACCCATCCTGGCTCTCAGTGCTTTGTCTTGTGGTTTAGCTCTAGTTTAGCCCATGTCTTGTAAGAGCCCAGTGAGCAGTGGAAGTGTTGGTAAAGCTGCTAGATAATATTGACCTCCACCAGTGATTCAGCCAATTCCCTGGTTCAGCACTGGTCAGGTACTGAGAGTGCTGGACAAGATAGGTTCAACCTGTATTAACAAAAATGCTAGTAAGAAACAAAGTTTCTTTTTTAAAAAATTATGTCCCTGTTGACTAATCTCTTTTGTTTGCACTAATGGCTCCATTTGACAACATATCAGCAACAATGGCAAAGTTTTATGCTTATCTTCCTGGATTGCTACCTACCCAAAGAGTGATGTGGAACAGAGCCATAAAGTAGCATCCACTTTCTGCCAAAAGATGTGTTTTTGGGTGAACATCTCTCTCTATACAAACATATCAGGTAGTTCTCACCTTTGTATTGGTCCGTTATTAGGTCTCAGCTCTGTCCATTAACTGCCAGAAATCTCATATAATGTCAGGTGTTGACTGAGTAATTTTAAGAGTTTTAAATGTAGGTGGAAACTGCTTCAGCTTTGGAGATGGGATCTCAGAAAGAGTTTTTGCTAACCTGCTAAGAATGTGTTCTGCAGTGAAATTGAGACCCTGCTAATGTCAATGAAAACCATGTCATTGAAGTCATTGGGGCTGGAATTACACCCAAAGGTCTGTTATCTGCTCTGCCTTTGACTGAGGCAAGTCCTTTGACTTCATATAGATAGAGGTATTTGCATACCTGGGAGGATGCTGTTGATGCCTATGGGGATTTTTGCAAGTGCCTTGGACCTAACCCCTTTCAATTTCAGTGGGATCTGGCCCATTGACTTGCATTTCTGGGTACCAAAGTACCTTTAAAAATCAGGCCATGTGGCTGTAAAATGGAGATAATGCCACACGTCTCACAAGGATGGTGGAAGTTATCTAATCAATGTGACAGTGTCTCAGCTGGTGGAATCCAGGCATTTACGCCACCTGAGGTTCTGACCTTTTGTTTGCACTTCATTTTGAGATCTTTGTTTGACACTGTCAGGATATGAAACAGGCTCCTGAGTAGCTGTGACATCCTGCTTAGCACATGGGGTGCCTTTTGCAATGCTTTGCTCTTGTAGCCTGCAGTCTGCACTGCTCCCAAACAGCCTCCAGTATGCAAGTCACTCCAAGTTATACCTGCATGTGCGTGCTGCCAGCAGACAGCCACACCTTGAATCTTACAAGCCTTGGTGATACTGCAGGGTGATCCCAATGTACTGTAGTCCTAGATATTCCCCTTGAAATGTATCTCTTGTAGTGCTCTCTAGGACGATACAAGTTTATAGAAAATCCATAATCCTATTAATAAAAAGGAAATGCACACATCTCGTTATCCTCAATGGAGTTTCCCAAGCATTTCAGATTAAACACACTGGATTATGTAAAATAAAAGAGAGATTCTGAGTACAAGTAATTAGCCAGAAATGGTTACAGGAAAATGAAGACAAAATGCAACTGTTGGCTAACTTAACAGCTGATCACGTCTTAGGTTAAGACCTCTTCCTCACTTCAACGGTTGCTTTCTTGGTTTTTTCTGGTTCAGTGAATCGATGGGCAGAGGAGGAGGGTGGAATGCACAGGGGTGCCTAACACTTCTTCTTATAGCTCTTTTTGTCTGGGAGCCAGACAAGAGGCTGTCTGTTTGAGGAACACAACTTCTTGCGGTATCTTTGGTAAGATATAGTTTTTGCTCCCCAGCCTCTTTCCTGCTGAAGAATGGCCACTTTGCTCATCAGCTATGGTTACACCTAACTGAGGCATCTGCTTGCCTTTGTCTCCAACGAACAGGTTTGGTCGCTCCCCAGACTTCTCGAGAAAGCAGAATATTAGTCATATTGTGGCTTGTTTATAACTTCACACACAATGCTCTCATGCACATCTTGCCATGATATTGATCCACAAATGGAGTTTTTAAATGGTGTGTCACAAGGCATACTTTGTTTTGAGATCATTACAATAACAGGTAGGGACTGGACATGGGAAGATTCTGTCAAACCTTGCTTGATTGATATACGAATAGTCAAAATGCAGAGCTAATTGCTAACAATGCCAGCTATCAGAGGGTGAGGGTTGTCTAATGAATGGGGTAGCTTCTCAGCTGTTGTAATTTGAAGATTTGCACCACTCAAGATCTGTCCCATTGCTTGTAGAGAATTTTCAGACCTGCGAAACATGCCTGGGTACCACAAAAACCTAGGTAGCTGTAACCCTCTCCTGTATCTTCCCCACCCTTATGCACACAGCTGTCATCTAATACATAATCAGCCAGCCAGACTTCTTTCTTTTACCACTTTCTCCTGAGTGTCCTTTTATCATATCTGAACCCATGCTGAATGCCCTCTACTTGATCAGCTGGATCACAAGGTTAAGCCCATGTGTTTAACCTTGCCAGCAAACATCATAAGACATTTTTCTTTACCATGTTTAGAAAGTTTCCACTTGGCTACTCTCATTCCTGTTTTCAATTTGCATGGAAATTTTGTGGTTGGATGTTATGCAGACCATGGAGCAGTCGGCTGTTTTTTCAATGTTTGTAGTGGACTAGCACTAATTGTATTATGTCTACAGCACACGCTGACATACCAAAAAGTTTCAATCTAGGATATCTTCTCCCTCAAGCTGTTATATTTTTTCTCACTCTGCCTTTCTAGTGTTGTTAAACACTCTAGCCACTTACTTGAAGCTGGAGCAGTAGACTGATATCTTTAGCTGCCCTGCTCACTGCCTTGACTGATACAACCAAGAAAAAGAGCTCTTCGAAAGCTTAGAATCATAGAATACTAGGACTGGAAGGGACCACAAGAAGCCATCAAGTCCAGCCCTCTGCCCCAATGGCAGGGCCAAGTACTGTCTAAACCATCCCCGGTAGACATCTATCTAACCTGTTCTTAAATATCTCCAGTGATGGAGATTCCACAACCTCCCTTGGCAATTTATTCCACTGTTTAACCACCCTAACAGTTAGGAACTTTTTCCTAATGTCCAAACTAAACCTCCCTTGCTGCAGTTTAAGTCCATTGCCTCTTGTTCTATCCTCAGGGGCCAAGAAGAACAAGTTTTCTCCCTCCTCCTTATGACACCCTTTCAGATACCTGAAAACCACTATCATGTCTCCCCTCAGTCTTCTCTTTTTCAAACTAAACAAGACCAATTCTTTCAGCCCTTCTTCATAGGTCACATTCTCTAGACCTTTAATCATTCTTGTTGCTCTCTTCTGGACCTTCTCTAATTTCTCCACATCTTTCTTGAACTGCGGTGCCCAAAACTGGACACAATACTCCAGCTGATCTCTAAATTCTGGTGATTAATCTGCGGCTTCACTGTTTGCCATTGTAGACCACTCACAACGGGCTACAGCAGGCAATGCTTGTCTTATTTTTCTCAGCTGTGCGTGTCTTAAGATTTTTTTAACATTTACAAACATTGCAAAGACAGATGATAGCACAGGTTTTCATGTTTAATATAAAATGTGAATAGCTCCATATAGGATTAAACATCCCTTTGATCAAACCTCTGCTTTGGGTAAAGTGACGCAACTACCAAAACCACATAGATTTGTTTCCAAAGAAAAATAGTACAGCTCATGGAAACAGTGATGGCTAAGATGAGAGCAAAGCATGAGCAATTTTATTGATACTGTATTGTAGATATCAGTATCAGGTGCCCTGGATTAATTAAAATCAGTATAACCACTGAAGGAAGAAGCGAAGTATTTGTCCTCATTTGATGGAGGTTAAACTGAAGCACAGCAAGGTAGAAAAAGGTAAGCAGTGTAATATTTTGAACAGCCTATCTATCTCCCATTAATAGCAAAGAATGAGTCCTACTTCCTGGCTTGGGGTTAAATCAAGCACTTTGTCAGGCGATGCTGAGTATAGCACCCAGAAGTCTTTCCTCCAGTGTGTTTTTTCTAGTGACTAATCAATACATCATCAGTGGTTCTCCTCAGATCATTGCTGTTCCTTGGAGTTATCGTTTTAGTATAACTGCGCGTCTTTGTAGGCTGTCCATTGCTGGAGCATTTGGGGAAATTTGTTCTTTACATTAATTATCTGTTCTTTTTTTTAAGAAAGAACTATTAGTAATCCCACATCAGCCACTGAAACTTCCGCTACAAAAAAACCAGAAACTAATTACGAAGGAGTTCTGGTTGGTGAAGCTTAGCTGAAGGAACAAGCACAGCAGTGGTTGTTAAGCAGTTGATGATGGATGGATAGGCTGCAGACAAATTGCCACCAACACTCAAGAATCCATTACCATTCAAGTAAATCTTCCTTTGGTTTTCTTTAGTGTGAGAATCAATAAGCAATTATGATATATTGTTTTACCATTTCTTAGAAACAGTGTAATAAAAAATTGGGATCTTTATGGCCTTTTAGTGGCATGTTGAGTTCGTTCCCCTGGCATAGCGATGGCTTCTCGTTTATGTATGTTGGCTATATGAGTATCTCCTCTGTAGTGCCATTAACCAAATAGGCTCAAATCTATTAGTTAATCTATTTGTTTCATGGAAAAGAAGCTGGGCAGAGGAAAAGTTTCAATGAGGCTTAACTGAGGAAGGTACTGCTTGGTTTTGACTAACCATTGCTGTAGCCTGTTCTCCTGTGGGGAGCTCTTTGCACAAATCCGAGATGTCTATTCCCCCACTCTATTCTTTCCACTCTTGGGAGTTCCCCATGGGTGTTATAAAATGAGTTTGTGAAACACATAGGTGTAAGTGATTCCAGTATTACTTAATGCAATTATTGGACTTTGAAAAAAAAATCTCAGCAGTGAGCTCATAGCACCAGCTTCTGCCTGGTGTTTCAGGGAGTTTTGTCTGTAAGAATCAGGCATTCAGCTAAATTGATATCTACTCAGGCTATGCCTTAGTAGTTGTTTTGAAAATTAATTACTGTTTTGCAATCTTCCCAACTAACATGTCTGTTTGTAGGAGCTCCTATTTCTCAGCTCCATTAATATACAGTAGTTTGACAAAGAAGATGCAGTTGGTCTTTGTTGAAGTAACCAAATTAAGTAATAGTAATAATGCACAGTTGTTGGGTCCCTAGTGGAGACTAGTAATTCATGAGGGGGTGGCACAGTTTGAAAGGTCCCACTGCAGTGCAGAGGAGGAGAGGTGGCGAAGAAGAAAACTGGCAAAAACTGCCCCATGCCCCTCCAACAGCTACCGACACCTGCCTCTTCTGCGATAAGACCTGTGGTTCCAGAATTGGGCTGGGCAGTCATCAATTGACTCAAAGAGGAGGGTGAGGTGAAGATGATATACTCATTACTGACTGACCACCAAGAAGAGAAAAGATTTTGAAATCAATGAGAAGTCAGGATTTCACCCATTCAGTCTCATATCTTTCCCCTGCTTTCCACTGGTGAGCTGCATTTCTTTTGTCATCTTAACCAAAGACCTCGAATATGGTGGCTTCTTGCCTGATTTCTAATTATTCATTTATATCCTATAGAAATTACTTATAAACTTGTTCCTTGACTGACTCTTCTGCAGCTACAGATGCAGCTGTTGCAGTTTTCCTTTGGACAGTTAATTGTTTTGGACAGTCCTAAGTCCATACATAGAAAGTGAAGAATCATTACTCCTTTGAACGATATTGTACGATTTCTTTTCTTGAGTCTCTTCTCTGTGGTTCTCATATAGCAACTCTCCAAGGCTGGGCTGCAAAGTAATTTCATGTTTCCTTACAGCATTTCTCTGCCAGTGCTATCTTTGACTCTAACAAATGATGGCCAGTGTAATTATCTGAGAATTCCTCCCATCCTTTCCATTTCCTTTCTCGGTCCACAGATACACTCTAAATCCCCAGCAATTAGAAGCTTTATGAGCAGGATATATGAGCTAGAGCAGAAAATAATATGGATTAGAAAATGAGCTGGCGGAGAATGGTGTTTAAAAGAAGTTGAAATTATCTGTGCATAATTAAACCAATACACGAAGGGCCTAATCTGAAATGCTTAATTCAGAAAAGCTCCCTGTGAAGTCAGTGGGAGTTTAGTTTTGTAAGGACTTTTGGACTGGTTCCCCTATATGTATGTAAGTTGTAAAGCTGCCTAAATCTGTAAAGACACTTGGTATCTGAGTTACTAAAGTGATGGCACCATTTTGCACCTAAGCATAGGACAAAGTCTCTATTAGACACAGCAGTCGACTGCTGATATGCAATTTTAGCTATGCCAATTGCATAGCTAAAATTGACTTATCAGCAGTCAACTGTTTGGGCTATCCTCACAGAAGAAGGTTGATGGGAACATTTCTCTCACTGACCTTCTGTAATCTTCACTGCTCTCAAGGGCTATGTCTACACTAGCCCCAAACTTCGAAATGGCCACGCAAATGGCCATTTCGAAGTTTACTAATGAAGTGCTGAAATACATATTCAGCGCCTCATTAGCATGTGGGCGGCCGCAGCACTTTGAAATTGATGCGGCTCATTCAGACGGGGCTCCTTTTTGAAAGGACCCCGCCTACTTCGAAGTCCCCTTATTCCTATGAGCGGATGGGAATAAGGGAACTTCGAAGTAGGCAGGGTCCTTTCGAAAAGGAGCCCCATCCGGACGAGCCACGCGGCGGTGAGCCACATCAATTTCGAAGTGCTGCGGCCGCCCGCATGCTAATGAGGCGCTGAATATGTATTTCAGCGCTTCATTAGTAAATTTCAAAATGGCCATTTGGATGGCCATTTCGAAGTTTTTGGCTAGTGTAGACACGGCCAAAGAGTTCCAGGTCAACATTGATCCCAGAAAGCACCTTTTTGCACATACACAAAACAAAACCACATAAGATCAATCCTGAGTGGGTTGATCTTCCACAGTAGTGTGGAATCAGGCTATGTCTACACTGTTGGGGAAGATCGATCCTCTCAGGGACGATCTTCTGGGGTTTTGTTTTTCGCGTGTGCAAAACAGTGCTTTCCGGGTTCAAAGTCGACCTTGGAACTCCTCATGAGTGGACAATTAAAAAAGGTCGATGGGAGAAATGCTAGAAGCTGTGCCTAAATTTCCTATAAAAGACACTAGAAGCAGAAGAAAAGAAGATCACTGAAGTGCCTTAAGTGTCGTCTGTTGACATAAACATCAGCTGCATGCTGTTCTTTCTTTGGAGACCACTGTTGCTCTAGGAGTTGAAGAAAAGAAACAAACATTGGCAAAAACTGAGATCTTGCCTTCCTTAAATTGTACAATTAAGCATATACTTCTGCTGCTTCTCTTTCATACAAAATTTGTCTTCCAATTTTCTCTAGCCCTTTGTTTCCTTCACCTCCCTTGTTATTGTAAGTAATATGGTGCTAACAAACCAGGTGTGCCATCTTTACTTAGTTCTTTATGAGCTCAACAGTACTTATCAAAAGTTCTGAAACAAAAAAAAATTTAAAAATCAAATGGAGAGAGAAATCTCTGAGCTGCAATTTATTTGCAAATTTGACTCCATTAACCATGGATTAAACAGAGATTGGGAGTGGCTCGCAGCTTACAAAGGCAGTTTCTCTGCTTTGGGTGCTAATAGCTCCCCATTAGACTCTGACAAAGGCTCACATCCCCTGTCTGATCTGACTTGTTTTTTCCTCTCTTGATAACTACTGTTGATACTGGGCCATTTTCCACCTTGCTGAATAGACCTTGTCAGCTTTGGCCCTCCCTCTTACTGGGACCCCACTCTTTAAATACCCCTCTGAAACCACCCCACCACTCATACATCTGATGAAGTGGGTCTTTGCCCATGAAAGCTCATGCTCCAAAATATCTGTTAATCCATAAGGTACCACAAGACTTCTTGTTGTTCTCGAAGCTACAGACTAACATGGCTACCTCTCTGATACTGATTAATGAGCGGGGTTTTTGTCTGAGGTGTGACATGCAATTTGTCACTGAAAAAGAAGAATCTTCCATCTCCGTCTCAGAGTTGATTCATTCTCTTGGGCATTTTGGCTCTGTGTGGGGAAAGAAAAAAAAAAAAAAGAAAAAGAAAAACTAAAACCAAATGACAATACCACAGAAGTCCCTATTTCTGGAGTACACTTTTTTTTTAATATAAACAGCAGTTTCTTCAGAAGAAATGGGTGAGAATGGAAATTAATTGCCAAATTTCTCATGGAAAATGGCAGCCAACAGCATACGATAGTAACTTTATGGAGGGTGAGTATGTGGGCAGTTGGGTCAGTGCCTTTGTTTCCCAGGGGCGGAGGCTCATCCAGCATCAGCCTGCACTAGCAGGCTAATCCAGCACCCATGGTTAATCAGCCACCTGCAACTCGTTAAGGCCCATGGAACCTTTAAAAGGCTTTCCTCAGGTAAGGAAGGGAAGGAAGAAAGGGGACAGACCAGGAAGGAGGGAAGGACTGCAGAGGAGTGCCAGCAAGAGGAAAGTGCAGCAACCGGTAGAAGGTACTGGGGAAAGCGTCTGGGGAAGGGGCCTGGGGAGGAAGCTGGTGCACTTTGCGCTGAGGGAAACAGCCCTTCCAGCAGCAGCTATCGAGGATCCCTGGGCCAGAATCTGGATTGTGCAGGAGGAGCTTGGGTTCCCCCTAGACTACCCCACACCCTCCAGGGCAGCTCGGAAGGGGCAGGAGGAGACCCAGCACTAATGGGGGACCTGGCCCATTTATGACTGTACTGATGATGAGAAGGGCTCAATAAGCTGTGCCCCACCCCTGGGAAAACTGGGAGGTAGAGCAAAAGCGGCACAGGGATCCTCTGAGGCATTTCTTTAACTGCCACAAAGTGCAGGACCCACAAGGAGCAGCTCAGGACTTTGTCAAAGGGCATATTGATTTCGATAAAACTTTGTTTTGAAAAACATTGAAAAGAACGAGGTTTCAGCATTCTGTATCAACCTTTTTGAAATGGAATGTTTGGATTTTGAAAGTTTCAAAATGCTTTTTTATTTCAAAAAATGACTATATATTATATATATAAAAAGTCAAACTAGAAACATTTTGTTTGATGTAAAAACCTTATTCCTCCTAAAATTACAAAAAGCTTCATTTTTAATTCCTAGTCAAAACAAAAACAAAACTTTGAAATAACAGATTTTCCCATAAAATGTAAGTTCCTGCACAGCTCCAGTTATAAGTCTGTTGATTTGGAATCAGGAAAAATATTGCAAACAGCTCCAGTGCTTTGGTTATAAAGGTGGACAAATGCCATAGGCTTTATGAGTTTAGGAGGTTTCTATTGCATGTGGCTGTGCCTAGTGCCTAGTAACTTTATCAGGAATTCTTTAAATTCACCAGAAAGTCAATGTTTTGAGGAAAATACCCCTGTTAAAAGTCAGACTCATATTCTGGCCCAACAGAGCAAGGGCATTGCAAATGCATTCCTTTGTGCTTAGCATTTACAGAATTTCCCAGGCTCATTCCAGCTGCATTTCCAATCAAGTTTATTTCCGCCCAACCAAGTTTGTAGAAATACAGTCTATACTAACTCATGCTGAGTCTCCATGACACATACTAAATCCAAACACACATGCTCCCATTGATGTTAAGCAACTGTTGTTTGCATTGGTAAATAGGCTTCTAGTAAGACTAGGCACCATGTGGTTTTCTGTTGTACTGCAATGGTAGATGCAGTACATCAGTGGATATATCACAGTGACTTATCACAGTGTACTAACTGCTGCTGATATGGGTTGTTTGACTTGTCTCCTTTCTTAACTCCCTTACACAAGTGTGCCAGAAGCTGTTTGCAAACAGCCCCATGAAGCTCAGTTGATCATGATTTTCGCAGTAATCAACTGCTTAAATTACTGCCTCTTCAGCTTCTTACTGCATAGAACACCTGCCTCTGCCAGAAGACACAACTGTGAGTATGTTGGGAGACCACACTGTGTTTAGTATCAAAACAAAAAAGCAGTCAAGTAGCACTATGTGTTTAGTATGCGTACTTTCCTTTGGGTATAAGTAATTTCTCCAGCTATGTTTACACTGCATTTTTTGCAATAATTTGCATAGTGCAAATTGCATAAATTATTTCAAAATACCTTATTCAGAACTTGTTGCCATCCAAACAGCACTGAAGTTCAGTATAAGGAGCTATTTCAAACATTCTGTTCCCTGTTTCACTACAAGGATTTCAGAATTTCCAGATCTGAAGAAGTGGGTCTGTCCCATGAAAGACCATCACCTAGTAAATTATTTTGTTAGTCTTTAAAGTGCTACAGGACTGACTTTTTGTTTTGTGAAGCTACAGACTAACACAGCTACCTCTCTCTAACCACAGGTATCCGGGTAGACTGGATTAATTTACATTGATAACAGACCGTGAACTGCTTGTAACCTTCATCATCAACAGAAGAGATGTGGATGAAGCACCACTAACATGCCACATCCATTGCTAAGGTGAAAGCTATTTATGTTCTTGGAAATAAATCTGGAAGTAGGAGACAGCTATGTGTGAGCTCAAAGATAACATAAAGGTGTATATGGGTGCTTTGGACACATGCTGACCAATGTCATAAAAGAGATTACTTCAGCTAGAATGAGCAACTTGACGCAATGCAACATCAGGAAGTTCTAAATTAAATTAGAGGTGACTGGCTCAAGTATCTAAAAGATACTAAGAAAGTAATAAAAGGCTACTTTGCAGTAGGTGGACAATTAAGCAAGGTCACACGGACAAATGATTAAAAGCAGTGATCAGCAACCTAGGCTAATGAGTGGAGCCTTCCTCATCTCAATGGGTCACAAGAGTGACGTAATCAAGATGGTCTCCTGGGACAGGGTATTTTTGCCAACTGCACTTGTGTGCTTAGAATTTGCGGGATGCGTTGACTGACCTGTAGCAGCACTTTGGATGCAGGGGGAGAGCATTACTCTTATAGTCAGTGTTGTGTGAAATCATCACTCCACTCATTTCATGTGCCCTTGCTTTATGTGTGTGTCACTTTAGTAACACTGGTAGGGAAAAAAAAACGTACATGGCAGGAAACCAGTGGAATCTAGCAACCTTGTATGCTGCCAATGGTAAATAAAATGCCTTGTGGGCTGTATATAGAAACCCGATGGCATTTATGTGGCCCTCAAGCTGCAGGTTGCCCACCAGAGATTACAAGCAATTGCATCATAATTTTAAACGAAATGAGAAGGGAAATTCTAAACCTCATCCATGAAGGACAGTGAGGATTAACTAAATACCATGAATAGCCAACAGTCAGTGGGGTGGTCAGGCATCAGTAAAGACATATAAAGAATAGTTTCTGCCTGTGAACATTGCAGAACTAACAGATAAATACAATACAAAGAACCTTTAATAACAACACCTCTACCAGAAAGAAACTAGCTGCACATTTATGCAAATTCAGAGGATAATCAATACCTGGATGTTCACTCTTTTCCCACGTTACGTAGAAATAATGCATTAAAAGAGGCAACATGTCAGCTTTATCAAAGAATTGAAGTGCATTTTTGCTCTATTGAGTATTCCGTAACAGCTAGTGATGGACAAAATGATGGACTGCAGCAGAATTTTATTTCAAATGAAATAGGATTTTGAGCACATTAGTAGCAGCTCATGTTACCCACATATAAATTGTGAGAATGAGAGCTATACAGACAGCCAAGAAAGTCCTACTGTAAGAAGAACCATTCTTTGCTCTTCAGAATTACAGATCAACACCAATAACCATTACTGGATACAGTCTAGCAAAAGGCCTAATGAGAAGACATCTCAAAACTACTATTCCAGTTTTGGAAAAGAACCTATCTTGAAAGTATCCAGACACAAAGAGAATAGCCAAATCAGGTAAAAAGGCTAAAAGAGCCTACACACCTTTTTACTACACGTGCCACTCAGACTAAAGCTACACTTTATTATGGATTCTATTTTGAGATATATTTGTATCCCAAAATAGAAACCCCACAGCCAAACACCCCACTTGAAAAAGCTGGGCTACTGTGAGTGCAGTGTTTTGTTCCTGCTACCACTCATGAGAGGGACAGTAAGAAGTTTGAAATAAGCACTTATTTCAAACTCTGGTGTAGTGTAGCTGGCACTGGGTTTGAAATAAGTTCCTTTGAAATAACTTATGCAATTAACGTAATGCAAATTGCGTAAGTTGTTTGGAGATAGGGATATAGTGTAGCCCTAGTCTCAGAGACTACTGTACTGAACTTAGTAACTGTGTTCTTGAAACTTGGATGGAGAAAAATGATGGAGAACTCCAGCTGTTGGAAGAAAAAGAATTCAACATATATAGATCTTGTGGGATCAAGACTAACAGTGGAGAGGTTTTCAGCAGAAACGACAGACCTCTACAGTTTGTTCCTCAGTGATAACAATCAACAGAGTAAACTTTTCAGATGGATGATATAGAAGAAGATGACAATGACTCAAGAATTCTGGGCCAGCCACATCAATCACTGCAACTGATGAGCAGTCAGATAAAGCAGTTGTTTTGTGCTTGGGTTGTTTAATTATAAAATTGGTATTATCCACAGACACTTAACACGCTATGTACCAAACATCAATGACAGCCTGATGGTGTAAATATTGCAAATATTAGGAATGTGGAGTTTAAAGGGGGAGATGCAATGGAATACTGTCAGCAGGTGGGGGCCATGTGCAAAAAATGCCTTATTTAAGCTACCTTCAGACAGACCTGCCAGAGCATTAGCAGGTCTTGTGATCAACACATTTGGGCTGGGTCTACACGTTCCCCTTCCTTTCGAAAGGAGCATGTTAATGAGCAGGTTCAAAATATGCTAATGAGGCATTGCAATGAATATGCAGTGCCTCATGAGCATAATGGTGGCCGCGGCGATTCGAAAGTGTGGCTTTTCAAATCACGCGCTGCCCGTGAAGACAGGACCTTCTGAAAGGACCCCCCAGCTTTTGAAATCCCTTCCTCCGATCACAGACAGGACGAAGGGCTTTTGAAAACTGGGGGGGTCCTTTCAGAAGGTCCTGTCTCCACGGGCGGTGCACAATTCGAAAAGCTGCACTTTCGAATCACCGCAGCCACCATGATGCCAATGAGGCACTGCATATCCATTGCAATGCCTCATTAGCATATTTTGAACCTGCTCATTAACATGCCCCTTTCAAAAGGAAGGGGAAAGTGTAGACCCAGCCCTGGTGTATGTAATTAAGCTTTATTGACGGGTGGAAGAGTCAACAGATTTTCCGGGCTGCTTGGCAAGATTAAGGGGGGGTGGTTTCTGTGTGCTCAAAGGGGTGGGGCCTCAGGTGGAAGGTATGTGGGGCCCAGTGCTTTAAAAGACTTGGAGCTCCAGCCACTGTCACTGCTGTAGTAGCAGTAGCAGCAGCAATGGCTGGTAGCCCAGGTTCTTTTGAGTTGCTGGGTCCCAGGGCAGTTGCCCCCTTGAAGCCAGTCCAAACTTCAGCACAAACAGTGCAGACTTCAGCATGGGCTATACAAGCCTGCAAAGGTCTTGGGCATGAACTTGGGCAGCACTGCAGCAAGTTCACTAGCTCAGATATGTGTCTGCCTGTGGTGTGCTGCAGCCATGAAATTGATTGTCATCAGCTCCCACAGGAAGCTGACGGTAGCTGAGGCTGTTCAGTGCCATGTCTGTCTGAAATTTGTAACCTAAAAAGGTAGACATGAATTCAAAGTACATGTTGAAGCTCTCTAATTTGCAGCTCTGTCACTTGGCAACGTCCATAATCTGACATGATTTTAAGTAGCCCAATGAACACTTTTCAGGGGTGTGGCTAAATTTCCTTTGGTCCCATAAAGTTTGTTTGCAGCTACCAGTCCTGGCTCTCAGTGGTCTGTGCTGTTATTTAGCTGTACTTCACCCTTTAATGTCTTCTAAGAGCCCAGTAAGCAGTGGAAGCTCTGGTAATGCTGCTAGACTATATCCACCTTCTGTAATCCAGTAAATTCTCTTGTCTGGCACTGGTCAGGTTCCGAGGGCATTGGACTAGAGAGTTTCAATATGTGTTATAAATGCTACTCTCTCTTTTTTCATGCAGGGCCAAGATCTTTCACAGAGAAAGGAATAATAAAACTTTTAACTTTTTCTTAGTTGTCCTTCTTTTCCCTTTGGCTGGGGGGTGGGGTATAGCTTTATGTTAGTTATCAACCAGCGACCCTTTGCTTTCTTCTGAGACCTGCCTACTAATGTCTGCTTGTCATTTTGTTTTTCTCATTTTTAGGCTGGAAAGATTATCCTAATGTACCATAAAAATGATTTCTCATCTGGGCTGTCTTGCTGGTGAGTTGCTCGAAGCCTGATGCTATAAAGATAATACAATTAGCAGAGCTAGCAGGCCTCATTATTTTTAATTACTTAGACTGCTGCTCACATACTACATGTAATTTGGTAGAGGAAAAAAAAATCCCTGTATGTTCACAGTGATGGAAAGGGTTTGTTTTTGTCAAATCCTGTGGAGGGCTATGTGCTCCAATGGTGATTTTTGTGTAATGTTCTAATTAAAAAATGTCTTTCATGCCCAATATGGTCAGAATAAAACCAGGATAGGAAACATGGATAGTCAAAACCTAGCTACCTTTTTTTTTTTTTTTGCAGCTCACATTTTGAGCCATTCATCAGTCAAATCGACTCATTATTATTAGCCTATTATTCTTCTAGTTAGCTGGCTGCATTTTAATCAATATTTCAAATTACTCGCCATCAAATGAAAAGCAGTCAAGTAGCACTTTAAAGACTAGCAAAATAGTTTTATTAGGTGAGCTTTCGTGGGACAGACCCACTTCTCCAGACCATAGCCAGACCAGACCAGACTCAATATTTAAGACACAGAGAACCAAAAACAGTAAGCAAGGAGGACAAATCAGAAAAAGATAATAAAGGTGAGCAAATCAGAGGGCGGAGGGGTAGGGAGGAAGGTCAAGAATTAGACTGAGCCAAGTATGCAGACGAGCCCCTATAGTGACTCAGAAAGTTCCCATCATGATTTAAACCATGTGTTAATGTGCCGAATTTGAATATAAAAGCCAGCTCGGCTGTTTCCCTTTCCAGAACGGTGCGATAATTCTTTTTCAGTAACACACATACTTTTAGGTCATTGACAGAATGCCCCATTCCATTAAAATGTTGACTAACTGGTTTGTGGATCTGGAGTGTTTTGATGTCTGTTTTGTGCCCATTGACCCTTTGTCTAAGGGAGTTCGAAGTCTGTCCAATATACAAAGCATCTGGACATTGTTGGCACATGATGGCACATATGATGTTAGTAGAAAGTGCATGTCACCCAGGGCCTTCTGGAGTGTGGCATCCTGATTAAGGATAAGTTGTAGGTCTTTAATAATTCGTTGCAGTGGTCTGAGTTGGGGGCTGTGACATGCCTGTTCTCTCGTACAGACGACCTCCCAACCTCATGAGGATCCTCACTAACAGCCACAGTCTATACCCCAGGAATACCAGTCCTGGGACCTTTCCCTGCAACAAAGCCCGCTGCCAGCTTTGTCCACATATCTTCTCTGGAAATACCATCACTGGACTAACCAGGTTACTCACAGAATCACGGGCAATTTCTCTTGCTCCTCTACTAACATCGTATATGCCATCATGTGCCAACAATGTCCAGATGCTTTGTATACTGGACAGACTTTGAACTCCCTTAGACAAAGGGTCAATGGGCACAAAACAGACATCAAAACACTCCAGATCCACAAACCAGTTAGTCAACATTTTAATGGAATGGGGCATTCTGTCAATGACCTCAAGGTATGTGTGTTACTGCAAAGGAATTATCGCACCGTTCTGGAAAGGGAAACAGCCGAGCTGGTTTTTATATTCAAATTCGGCACATTAACACATGGTTTAAATCGTGATGGGAACTTTCTGAGTCACTATAGGGGCTCGTCTGCATTCTTGGTTCAATCTAATTCTTGACCTTCCTCCCCACCCCTCCGCTCTCTGATTTGCTCACCTTGATTATCTTTTTCTGATTTGTCCTCCTTGCTTACTGTTTTTGGTTCTCTGTGCCTTAAATATTGAGTCTGTTCTGGTCTGGCTATGGTCTCAAGAAGTGGGTCTGTCCCACGAAAGCTCACCTAATAAACTATTTTGCTAGTCTTTAAAGTGCTACTTGACTGCTTTTTGTTTTGATAGTGTATAGACTAGCACGGCTTCCTCTCTGTTACTATTCCCCATCAAATGGAGTTTTAAAATGAAACCACACAATGCAGTTTAGGTTAAATGTATATGTGCATTCACCATGATTCCAAGTATTGGGCTTTATTACTAAAGATGTCTTCTGAAGTAGGCAAGCAGCTTTAGTTTCAGTGTGTCTGAGGCACAGAGCTGATGCTGGATTTGCGTTTTGTTATGGTAGCAGTCTAACCTTTCTTTTCACATGGGACATGTGCCTTTAATCACTGGGAAATGAACTATCTGTTCTGATATTCCTGCACAGAGAGGCTGTGTGGAGGAATAGGAACAGTGCAGAGACTAGTCCAAATGAATACCTTTTTATGCTTTTTACCACCAACCAAATGAATTCTTGATGGAAGACATGTGGCACAAATGTTCTGTCTTTTGCTGGCTGCTCTTCCCTCATCCACGTCGGGCGCGAGTGCCCTTCTGGTCTATGTGGTGTCTTTCTTCCATTCATTCCCAGTTCTCCCACTTATAAAAGTTCTGCCAGTGCAGTCAATGTACTCTTCATTTACAATGATAAAAGCGAGCTGAATTTAGCCCATGTTTGGTCATATTTGGTCACTGTCTGTCTTTCAAGGCCGGAACAGCTTAAAGCAGGGGCCTCTCCTCTTAGATCACCTTGTAGGAAATCATGAAAAATCACCTACTTAAAGCTGAGCTTTATTAAGGATCCCTGGACATTTAGCAATACATGTGTTGGTAAGGTCCAGAGTTTCCTTATTCTGCCAGCCCTGCACTTCTCCTATTAATACACATTCTGTAGCTCAATAGTAAATAAAAAAAGGTAAAGCTTTCTGTGTTTAGGAGTGATGGTATTGATGCGCAGCAGTGCTCTAGCTAGTAGTTAATTATGCAAGACAGGTTTCTAACTTGGGAGATAGACATCTCTATTTGGCTGGGTCTACACGTGCCCCTTCCTTCCGATCACCAGATAGGAAGAAGGGCTTTCGAAAACTGGGGGGGTCCTTTCGGAAGGTCCCGTCTCCATGGGTGGTGCACAATTCGAAAAGCCGCACTTTCGAATTGCCGCGGCGGCCGTTATCCTAATGAGGTGCTGCATATTCCTTGCAGCACCTCATTAGCATCTTTCGAACCTGCTCATTAACATGCCCCTTTCGAAAGGAAGGGACACATGTAGACACAGGGTTTGGTATTGAACTTGAGCTTCAAAACTTGGATCCAACTTCAAATTTTATTATAATGCCAATGTGTTCTGATCTGATGATTATTCTTAATCAGTGCTGATCTACAACAGCAAGAGAATTCCAAACTCAGTGGATATTATTCCTATTCACAGAGTAGGCCAGCTTCTTTCAGAGGTCAAAAAATGAAGCATATTATTGGAAAAAGTATAACTTTGCTGCATTTCTATTAAGGTCAATTTTGAAGCATGAGCCCAGCAAGGGTACAGGCTGTACTGTTTCTTTCCAGACAGTCCACTTTCTATTTTGTTTTAATCAAATTTGGCTCTGGATCCACACTTCTAATTTAAAATAATTGTAATGCCTACACTGTCTGATCATATATCATAGCTAGTTATCCAAATATTTCACTTTGATCACTGCAGATGAAAACATTTGGCCAAACAGCTAGAAGTTTCACCTTCACATCCCCTTTCCTCACTTGCCTCCAGTAAGTTACTGTGCAGTGTTTTACAAGCTCCTCTAGGGTCAGGGAGATCCTTGCAGGCAGTTTTCTGTGTGGATTACTTGGGGAAATTGTAACTGTGCCAAATGTTTAACATCGTCAACTGTGACACACAACAGAAACCCTTCCTCACTGCAGCTGATGCCAGCCACAGCCTCTCCATCCCATTGGTTTTAGCATACAATACATGTACATGTAAATCTCCCAGTGATTTCACTGAAGGCAGGTTTCGGCCCCAGTATGGATGTTGTTTTATGGGATGTGGCTGAACATTTATGATACAGCTTGTGTTTCTGTGCTGTGTTGAGAGGCTCACCAGGAAAATGAGGGCCTCCCAGAGATGTCCAGAATGCAAAGAAAATGCCTGGTTCTGCTCCCACCTGCTCCTCTGGCCCACACTGCATACCCTTGGTGGACATGGGGATGCCGCCTTGTGTTCTGGGGCACACGGTTGTATATAGCCCTTCTGTGAACCACACCAGTGAAGAAAAGCACTTGGGGCTTGTCCCTTTTACCAGCATCTATGCAAAGAAGTGCCCGTATAATCTGTTTCGTGATGAGGGAAACCTGTGAGGGTCAGAATGTAGACTAGTTCCATCTCTCATCAAAGTATTGTTTCCATTAGAAAAACACAGTATCTAGCCATTCCAGTTAGCAACTTAATAGAAGCTTCTTCACTCCTCCTCTTCCTTTAATATCTACTGGTGTTTTTTTACTACAGTTGTGTCTACTCTCTTAACTAATGCACTGTAAGTACAGCCTAGGAGCTTTCACACTGAACTATTGCTTTGTTGTTTTACTTCACTCAGATTTCCTCTTGTATATACCATAAGGTCAGTTGCAGTTACCTATAAGACAGTCAGAGTGGTGCCCTCATGAAAGGACATAAGAGCATTTAAGAGCATGCTAAATTAACCAGGATCGTAATGGGATTATAAATTCAAGTAACCATATTAAAATATACTAAAGCTGTTGCATATTGTACATATGTCATTTGAAAGAAAGCTTTATAATAAGTTGTGGGAATCCCATTTTATATTGCATAAAAATCTACATGAAAAGAATGAGGTAGTAAAGCTAAGCACTCAGGTGTAAAGAAATGCTAGAATTAACGTTATCTCTGCTACCTTGATTAGCCTTCTTGTGCATGTGCATTATGTTGCAGCCTCTCATTACACCATCACCTACCTATTTAAAGGAACCTGTGGGAATTAGGTATCTGACTCTTTTAAGTTCAGTGGACTTTCCATATCTCCCTCCTTTAAAAATCCCATCCTGAGTGATTTGCAGAAAGCCACGCAAGCATTTTAGTGGAAGAGCTGGAAATAGTACCCAAAAATCCTGACTTCCAGTCATCTACTCCAGTGCTAAGCAACCTTTATCACCTCATGGCACACTTCAGCGCTCTTTATAATTTCATGGCACTATATATAACCCTATCCCCCTCCCTTCCTCCAGAACCAGGCACTTCCAGCTCCCCATTATAACCCAATACACCACCCCTCCCAAAGAGCCAGGCACCTGCCCTGCCACTCTAACTCAATGCTGGTGACTCACCAGAGCCACTGCTGCTGCCACTGTTTCTACCACGTGCTTCTCTGAAGCGGTGGGGCGCATGTGCAGGGTGGTGGACAGCACTCCCATAGCACAGCTCTGAGGTACACTAAGTGCCACTTCATGGCACACTAGTGTGCCACGGCACACTGATTATGGCACTCTGATCTACAATTAGACCATGCAGTCCTCTTAATATTTACACTGTTCATCCCCAGACCATCATAAGACATTTTGGGAATATAGAGGTCAATGGGACTACTTACAATATGTAAAAGTTAAGCATGTGGAACTGGGGTTTATATGTTTGAGCCTTCTTTTTCCTGATGAATGTATTTGGATTTTTTTTTAAATTGTTAGATCAAATGCCTTCCTAGATCATACAAACCATTCCTCACAATAGTAACTCCTCCTGTGTAGAGAGTGAATTAACTGTTTCCATGCCAACATGCACTTTGTGGTCTAAACTTCAATGTTGCTACTCGTGCATAAGGCTCATGAGTTATGGTAACAAAAGTTTAGTTTCTTCTTTTTTTTTTTTTTTGAGTATTTAGACTTCTCAGATTTTGTCCAAAGTATATAATTTTGCAGTCACGCTCTGTTTAGAATATGAGTTATAGAATGTACTGATATACTCTGCGTCACACTAAAATAATTGTTTGCATATGAATTCATCTGAGTGCTCAATATTCCACTATGAAAAGGAAGTATTGAATAATGCCAGGGGTTGAACTACATATCTATCATCAATATAAGTTGATCACTATTTTGATCTCAAAATTAGGCAAATGTTTTAAAAATGCATTATCATCCTTCATTGCACTTTTCACCAGTCTCCTGGACAGCTGCACTAGGTTATGATACACAGTCCAGGATTGAGGTAGAGATATCAAAAATTGAATGCTGAAAACTGAATTGTAGCACCTCTTTGAATGAAAAAAATAGCCAGGGATGAGTTTGAGTGCTATCTGGACAGGGATACTGAAAATTACAGTCATTTGACTCCACCTTTGGTTTTTTTAAAACCGTTCTGCAGTACTGGAAATTTAGCAAGTGAGCATGTAATCACCATATGTGAATGTAGACCTTCATATAATCAAAAGCTTGTGCTGTGTTTCCAAGGTGAAAAAGCTTGTATGTATAAGGCTATGTCTTTACTGTTCAAGAGGGATCTGATTTTCAGAAGTACTTAATGATGGCATAACTCCCCTCCTACTAAAGTCCATTTAAAAATTCCCTTTGACTTAAGTAGGCTGCACAAACAGGCAATACCATAAAGTTCAATGCATTTATGCTCTAGGTTCTGCAAAAGTACTGGAAACAGTGGGCAAAAGAAAAAGCAAAGCCCATACAAATGGAAATTCAGTAGTTTCGAAGCCACAAGTGTTTGCTCATTCTATTGCTGCTGCTGGTTTTGTAGTTTGAGATCGTTAAAGGACTTTGAGAATATCCTGATGTTGAACGAAAATCTTGAAATAGGTTTTTATATGTCCATGTCCATCTGAGTTAATTAAAGGGTCAGTGTTCTCAGCAGGATTAAGGGCTATTTGGTTTCTATACTTTTAGGGAAGATGTGGACAGATTGGGGAGAACAGAGAGGGAGCAAGAAAAATGAAGAAAATATTTAGAAAACCTGATTTCTGAGGACTGGCTTTGAAAAAGTTTCATGATCAGTGTTGAGAAAAGATGACTGAAGGGAGAAATTCGAAATATGTTATAAGTGGGATGAACTTCAGAAGGATTTCAGTGTTTTGATCCATTCATATATATTTGCATATATATAAGTACAGTACTTAGGCATCTGTTATACAATAGAGCTCTTCAGGGATTCGGTAATAGATCATTCCAGTGTAGGGAAGGGTTAAATTCATAACTGCCAATAGTGGGAGAAGTGCTAGTTTTTATGATAATCTGAAGAAAGGAAATTGTTTAGAAAATTAATATCACTGTACAACAAAAATTATTGATTAATACATGAGGGAATCCATTTTTATAAACTTAATCAAGGCTAGCATTTGATATTCAGCCACTAGTCTGTCAAGGAGAAAATGAAAGCTGCAGATGCATTAAAAAAACAAAGTTGTCTGTTATCAGGGGTTTTCAAAGACCCAAAGTGATTTTGCCACAAGAATTCAAAGAATAAAGTTTCAACAGGACAGAGGAAAAGGATTTAAAGACACAGATTTCCTGCAGAGACCTTTGTTTTGCTGTAGTTGCTTGATCTAAAATAGATCTATCTTTATCTTACATCTTTAATAGTAATCTACATGTGCGTCTAGAACAGAACAACTCATGACATTCACTGGCTTACCTTAGGAGGGATTCCCATAAAACTTATTTTTGAGCTAATACAGACCCCACGTGTACTTTGCAGTCATATGCAGGATGCATGAACATAGCCACAAGTCCAACTACCTGACAGAAAACTCATCTAAGTTCTAAATGTTTCTGTTGTCACTGTTTGGTAGATAGAATAGTGGCCCAGGCTGAGAGTTTAAAAGTTTGTTAGTACATAGGGTATTTTCTTCAGCTTCATAGAAAATGGCAAAAAGCCTTCAGCACATACTGTATCTGGTGAAGGTATTGTCTGGGTTATCACATGCTCTCTGGAGTCACCTTTACACCAGCATTTAGAGACAAGTATAGTAAATGAGTAGGCAGCATACCTAATTTCATAGCTGTGTCTGTCTTGTACAGCTTGAGAATATGGGCTCTTGAATCACATGAAGGCTATGCATCTTTGGAACCACAAGAATCTGGTTATTACTCAGTATGTAACCCAGGCTTATAACATATACCCAGTCAATTGTACATTTCCACTTAAATATTTTCTCTTGGTGTTCACAGGGGATAATTTTTTCATTTCTCTGCTTAGAAAACTGCTGTTTTACTCAAGGAAAGGGGGCTAACTTCTGAAGAACTTTATCACTCTGACCTGTTTTAGAATTATCTTATGATTGCAGGTGGTGAGTTTCTAGCAGGCAAGCAATGGGCTATATCACCCACATCACTGATTTACATAAGACCCAAACCATTGATTTATCAATTTAAAACATCATCAACAAGAATCATCTGGCCTAATTCCAAATACAGCCTTGTTTCCTTCAGGGTAAATGGCAAGCACCTGATTAATGGTGACAGCAATTGAGTGAACAGGAAAAAAAATGCCTTTGCTTATGTATCTCATAACAATAAAAGTGCACAATCAACATCTTTTTTGTGCTTATAGAGCTGTTTTCTCCTTTCTGACAGTTCATTCTGATTCACCACAGATTGTGGCTCGGTGGCAAGCAGTATTGCCACCTAGGCTCCCAAACACAGATGATGCCACCTGGGCTACAATTCATTGATGTTCATACATTGTCAGGTTTTTCTTTTCTGTGGTTATTTACTACTTACTCCAGAAAGAATGTTGTGATGGTTTTCGATCTGTCTTCAGACTTGTTTTGTGGCTTTCCACTCTCTCATAAAGATCTTGGCTAAGACTGTCACTATCACACTGCACCTAATCTGGAATTTTATTTAGAAGCCCATCAACACAAACCCGTATCCATCAGGGAAGGTGGGGCTCTCTGATGGGTGACAAGCTGGAAATTGGGTGCATGCCCAGCCAGGGTATAACAAAGCTTGGAAGGCACAGCTGACTGCATTGAACAGGCCATTGAGCCAAAACTTAACAAAATCTCTAGGCTGTTGAGCCAAGATTTCACAAAACCCAAAATGAAACCTGTCGGAGAAGGTTAACAATACATTTTGACCCGTTTCCAAAAGAAACGGAATCTTTGCTCAACAAGAAACTTTCTTCCTGTCCTTGTAATGGGTTATAAATACCAGTGCTTCAGTTTGCGGGTTTCAAAAGGCAAATCTTCTTTTCATGATATGCAGCTGTGAGTTTATATGCGTGTACTGTAGAGTGACTGGCGGGGGAGGTTTGCACCAAGAATGTTCATTTTATATTCCGGAGAGACACCTTCCCCAATCTCAGAATTATATGTATGTTACATTTCCAAGCCCTTAGAACCATCAAGGTACTGGTCCTGCTCAGGAGAGCAGTTTATGAGTGCACAGAAATGGCAGGAGGTCTGGTCTTCTAATCTACCATGAGATTTGTGGGGAATAAAGCACGCTAATGACACTCACTTGATGCATGTTGCTTTCAAGGCAT
Organism: Carettochelys insculpta; assembly: GCF_033958435.1. Taxonomy (NCBI): domain Eukaryota; kingdom Metazoa; phylum Chordata; order Testudines; family Carettochelyidae; genus Carettochelys; species Carettochelys insculpta. Next base: position 16,906,192 of record NC_134143.1, read on the forward strand.
TATAAGTCATTCAGGAGCCATTGGTTACATATTTACAAAGCATGAAGCTGCTTCCTCAAGTAACACTGACCTGTGTGGGGATTTAGAATGGAAGTTCATGGGTTTACCAGGGAGCTATGCCACATGTAGTAGATGTCACCACTTTCATTTATGCAGCAGAGCACCAACAATGCATTTTTTTGTACGTAGAAGTCTTTTCCATCTTGGATTACATCTAGTTTCTGTGACTTTCTTGCACGTAACTGTCAGGTAGTACTTGTACAAGTCAAATTACTTCACTTTTATTGACCTGTTATTATTTTTAAGTCTTTATCCATAAGTCTCCCAGGCCTTTGAAATTGGCTTAGCTCTTTTCTGCCTCTTAAATTGTATTAAGATTGAGGGTTTATTAATTTCGTGGTTATCCTACAACTATAGATTCTTCATATGGATATTAAGGCCACTATTAATAATAAAATGAACGTAGCTCAGATATTCAGACATGTGCTAATCATAAACCAGTCTGTATTCATCTCTTCTGATAGAAGAGCTCAAATGCCAATATCTGTGCACTTAACCATAAATGGCTTTTTGCCATGTTATTGCAAAAGGGCAAGGCTCACATTTCAGATCAGAAATACAGATCGCATAATATTACTTCAGTGACATGTTGTATTGTGTATATCACTAGGCATCCAAGGCTGCTTAAAGGTTTGGTAAAGGTAGGAAAGTATTGGCATATTTGCTTTTCAGATGAGAAAATGGAGAAAGAGAGAAATTTTAAATGATTTTCCAAGCTCAGAGGTAGAGACAAGAGGTCTTATTATTTTCCCCTTTACTCCTGGTTTTACACTCATGTGTTTCTATTTCATTGGTGTTATGCCTGATTTGCACTGGTGTGAAATGGAAAAAACAGGCCTGAAGACTCCTGACTCATTCCTCTCCTAAAGCCGCACTCTGGCTTTTGGACTGTACTTATTGAAACCTTGAACTGCATCAGGTAAAAATCACATCTCTTTAAACTTGGTATGAATCTGCCAAGTATCCCTGTGGAAGAGTCTCTTTCAAAAATATTTTGAGTCTCATATGCCAGGTAGATTCTGACAATATTTTTCAAACTACCTTAGTCCTTCCCTGACTAGCAGGGAATAACAATTTCTATTCCCTTCTGCATGAAGTTTCTCTTGTATGAAATGTGAAGTGCTGTTAGCTATCTAGGGACTATTATATCATCACAGATTCAGCTGAGGTCAGGAGGAAGTGATGACTATTCCAACAGATTGCATTTTAATGTGTGTGGTCTTCTTACTGCAGCGAGAAATGCCTGCTAACTGTATTCCAGTGCTTGTCTTGTACCAAAGCCTTTTGTATACTAAGTTCACAGATTTCTCTCTGAACATAAAACTGACATTATGCAGAGGTGTATTAGACCTCTACACACAGTTACATGCTGTATTAATAAATTACTATTTAGACATGACTGTCTTCAAAAGAAAAGTATTTTATTAAATGTACAAAGCATTGGTACTGAAATAATTACTAAAAACTTACGATGAAAGAGAATTTCTATAGGCAGTGAAAAAATCAGTTTAGATATATTGGCCCATTCCTGTACAGCAGTGAAAATAGTATACAGCTTCAAGTGTGAGAGACTACTGCAAGATCTTGCAATAGTACCTTAAGTGGAAGGGAAAAAATTGTGATCCCAGATTACCATGATAGTTTAAAGAGTACTTTGCTATTGCAAAGAAATTGTATCATTGTGTGTGTGTGTGTGTGTGTGTGTGTGTAGTAGTTGAGAAATAGAATGTGATTCTAGAATTAAAGGCTGTATCATTAGGCATTTGTACATGAGGGCAGAGTGAAGGCTGTCTTTTCAACCTTATTTTAGGCATGTGCAAGAGTTTGACTCACTGCCATGGCTGGGAGTATGGGAGTTAGGTCTGACTCTCAGCAAGGTGCCCTCTCCTAGCCAGTGTCTCACCTGTCATCTCTCCACCCTCTGATCCTCTATCTCTCTTTGGACCTGCGTCACTCTCAGGATCACTGCATGCTATTCAGGTCACTGCCCTGCAGCCGTGCCCACTACTCTGGTGTCTCACCCACTTTTGGGGTATCAGTAGTGCTCGCTCTCACACCTGCGACTGGCCAGTTGCAGTCCCAAGCCTAGCTCATTGCTGTATAGATCACTCCCTCTGGTGGAAAGGTCTAGTGTAAGAGGGAAGGGAAGGAAATGCAGGCCTGCCCACTATTCTGGGTTCCAACTCCAGGACCATCTGCCAGCAGCCTTGTCCTGTCCTCTTCCACTCTCCCCTAACTGCTCATGTTCCAATTCTCTAGGTCACTTCCTGCACCCTCCTCAGCCAAGTCCTAACTCCTCTTTGTTCTGCTGACCTGCTTCTTATAATAGGACTGTTCCAGCAAGCTGCCCTTTTATTGGGTTCTTATAAGCCCTTTCCTAATTGGCTAGGGCTCTGTTCCAGCTTCCTCCAGCCTGCTTTACCCCTTCAGGCCACAGTATGACAGGCACTCTCCTACAGCATGTCTTTACCTTTTAACTGATTAAGGCTGTATTACTATAAACCCACACCTGAGAGTGTGAAAATATTTCAAATATCAGCATTGTGATTGAAACTAAAAAATTCAAAATTAAAATTAAAAAATTACCCAGGAAAAAAAATTCACACTTTTCTTGGAAAAGGTTCATTATTTTGATACCGGTCATTGAGCTGGTCAGAATTTTGCTGAATTTGTGATCATCTGAAATTTCAAACAAGGGAAGAGATTTTAGAAAAAGTAGTGAAATTTCTTCTTTTTATTTTTTTAACCAGCGCTACTGCCTACATTAGAGGTATTTTGCACCTGCATGTCTCCCCACAAACGTATTTGTATTGTGATAGCTAGTCAGTAAGGAGTCCTATATTTATCTTAATTACTTGTTTGTTTAGCTCTTCTTAGCTTTTTCCTTAGACACACCTGACTGTCCAGTCATATGCATCTCTGGCTAATGCTCTTACTAGTGTTTGCTTTGTCCTAATTCTTCTTCTTCTTTTCTTCTTTCACTGCCCCACCCCCAACTATAGCTACCCACTGGCCGATTCACAATGTAAATCAGAGCTGCAGTGCTCTCAGGTAGATTCATTGCTTAGTTCTGTTTATTTCATATGCAGCAAAATGGCCTTATTTCAATTTTAATACTTATGTACTTCCCCAAAATATGGCAGGCCCTTTACAGACATATAGGAAAATCAGTTCCTATTTTAAAGACCTTATAATCTAAGAGTACTTCTATACTTACTGGAAAATCAACGTGCTGGCAGTCATTCCTCCAGGGTTCAATTTATTGTGCCTATTGGGGACATACCACATCAAGTGATCAGGGTGTCGCTGTCAACCCTGATATTCCTCACAGTTGTAAGGAGCAAGTGAAGTCAATGGGAGAGTTTCTCCCATTGACGTTCCACTGTGAGGGCAGCAGCAAAAACTGATTTAAGAAACGACTCCAGCTACACAATTCTTGTAGCTGGAGTTGCCTATCTTAACTCTTTTTCTCCTAGTATAGAGCTGGCCTAAATAACTTCATTTAGGGTAGGATACTAGTTTGCAAAATGCTGAAATTAGACTTTTAAAGAAAAATATTTAGAACCCTTGCGGTACAATATATATTTACTTTTCTTCTAAACGTAAATTCAGTTTGGAAAGGAAAAAGATTGCAGAGAGAGATTTTAACAAGAGGAGTGTTGTTTCCAAATTCCAGTGCAACAATGTGTAAAAACCAGGGGATCTGTAGATGTATTTCCTTCAGGGTTTGTGGCCTTAGCTTATATTATTTTCCATCTGGGTAACATTTGCTATCATTCAGGAGGTTGTTATAGCCCATCTAGTCTTGGTTTGTTAATTAATGTGCTGCCTGTTATTCCATTCAAATCTCAGGAGCAGGGCTGAATGAGTCTGATACAAGTGATAAAATACGTTCTTCATAGGAGATTAACCCTGCTATGCATCCCAATCACATGCTCTTATGTGAGAAGTCCAGTGGAGAAGACATGCTGTCCCTCACTATCAAAACAAAAAAGTAGTCAAGTCGCACTTTAAAGACTAACAAATTAATTTATTAGGTGATGAGCTTTCATGGGACAGACCCACTTCTTCAGATCATAGCCATACCAGAACAGACTGAATATGTAAAGCAGAGAGGTCCAAAAATTATCAAGGTTGACAAATCAGAAAAATTGTCATTAAGGTTGGCAAATCAGAAGAGCAGAGGGGTGGCAGAAGGGGGGTGTGGGGTGGGTCTCTGTCACTGTCCCTCACTGAGACACTCAGGCCTGGTGTGCACAATGGGACAGTGTTGATCTACATCAGCTACGTTATTTGCTTAGCCAAAGTCAGTGTATTTACCTTGCATGTGGTAATGTCAGCAAAGGCTGTTCGCCCATTGGCATTAGCTATTCTTCTTGTCTTCGTGACATACCAGTGTCAAAGAGAACAAGCTTGGAGATTGATTTATCATGTGTACATTGGACACAATAAATTGACGGCCGGTGGATAGATCACAGCAGCATCAATCCCCAGCCTGGTGTAGACATACCCTCATATTGTACTATTGCAAAGAAATATGGGCCTACCGTCATGCTCTCCTAAAATAGATGTCATTAATGAACACTGTCATGACATTGATACAAAATCAGACCTAATTTCACTTTGTAAGGCACAGCTGTGACTTCTGTTTTAAACATGATCCTGTGGTGGTTCTGCTGTAACCAAGGGTAGATTGTATATGATGATAAGATAGTCACCATCTCTGGCTGTTATATGTCACAGAGGGAGGTTGAGCTGTATCGTATACAGCTGAAAAACCTACCTTAAAATAGCCTGAGGGAGCCATTCAGAATTTGGTATTATGTTAAGTCCATTTCCAAATTACCAAAGTATTCTGCAGGTGTTTAACTTAGAGATAAGTATCAAAAGGGTAGGCATGTTAGTCTTTATCCACAAAAACAACGAGAAGTCCTGTGGCACTTTAAGACCAACAGATTTATTGGAGCATAAGATTTCATGGGCAAAGACTCGCTTCATCAGATGCAACGTCACACACGTGGCGAAGTGGGTCTTTTCCCGTGAAAGCTTATGCTCCAGTAAATTTGTTAGTCTATAAGATACCACAGGGCTTCTTGTTTTAATTTGGCTTATGCATTTAAAGACCTGCAGTTTTGTGAGCAGCAAAAAAGCATACATCAAAACTTCTTTTAAATGATAATGGAAGGACTTTTTCGTAATGCACAGAATACGTCATAAATCTGTATGTCAAATTGACCAAAATGCTTTGGCTGTTTTGCATTGCTCTGATAACCCAAAGCTGCCATAGCTGCTTATGACTGTTTATGGCTGAGTTGTGTTACTGCACAAAGCTCCCAAAGTGTTTGAGAGCATCTGCTCCTTTGTTTGTGTTGGAAAATGTTTTTGCACAATTAGACATGTTTATTTCCTGGGTATGTTGCTGTATTTTTGGAAAATGGTTGAATACTGTGTATGGGTTATTTGAATCTGTTTTATGTTTCCCTTGATAATAGACTTCTATCAGAGTTTTCCCAATGTGAAGTATTATAGTTTAACAGTCACTAAAAATCATAATTTTTTTTTTAATTTCTGATTTTAAACCTGCCACAAAATTAGTCTTCTGTTAGTTCACTTTCAAGTGGCTTTTTTGTTTTCAGATTGTTGGCTGAAACGGAGAGCTGCTGTCAGGAACAGTTGTTTCTGTTCAATCTCTAATTACAGGGCACCTGTCCTTTTTCCTCCCAGCTCTCCACCTCCTCCCCCCGCCACCCCTGGTTTGATTTCAAACCTTTGCAAGCTTTCAGAGAACATGAAAGTTCAACATGTCATCATGTCAATGTTAGCAGCTTTAACCACAAACCTATGACATCTCCAGGCTGTTGATACAAATAAGAAAACCGGAGCAGAGAAGGAAGAGGTGGGATGAGACCTTTACAGGATTTTCAATGTGTAAATGAAATGTTTGGGATTATCCTAGAGTCTGAGCTGTTCTATAGATCCCATCTACTGGTAACAGATGCTTGGCTAAGAAGCTCCATTTTCTTTTTGCTTGTACTTCTGTTTAAACTTGAGCATGACACATTGGCTCTTGCCTACCAGGATTAAATATAAATGCAGGAAAACTAATGTCCCAAATTTGAGCATGAATAGCCAGGGAGACTGTTGTAATAACCTTGTCCAGTAACTTGTCCAAGTTCAGGAAAGCAATATAAAAGCAAACAGAATAGACCTCTGCTTTGTGGTTCTGAGTATGCAGCATTACTGTCCATTAGCCTTCAATTCCCATCTTTTAGTTTGTGTTTGCTGGCAATTGTCTCATAAATCTAGACAGGCAAAATAAAAATGCACAGTGTAGAAAGGAATAACAGGAAAAAGCAAAATTCTATGGAGTGCTAGAGGTAATATCAGTTGAACTCACTGAAAACTTACGGAACTAAATTCAAGTATAAAGTAGGAAAAATGAATTACAAAGGCCAAGTAATCTCATAATAGTTTTTCACTATTATTGTGACATCCTAAAGGCAGTGTGTTCTAATTAATTGAGAATAGGGCTGGGAGTCCCTATCTCCTATATTTTGAAACCCACTCTCACACTGGCTGTGACATTGGAAAAGCCACTTTGTCTGTGGCTTTTTTCTACCTGTAAACCATGAGGATGTTGTGCAGCTTCTTTAATTAACCCTTGCATGGAGCTCTGGAAGTGTGAACTGCTGTATGAAGAGGAGGTATCATCATTGCTGCAGGTCAGATTGGAAAAAAATGTGCATGGCTGGTCCTCTCAAAAGCTATTCCTGCAACTCTGACCATTGGAGTATGGCTCACTTCTGTTCTCAGTAGATTAGTGAAAATGTGCACAATGTATTTGTACCTCCTCTTTACTTTCCTGCTGTGAGTAGTCGTGAAACAGTTCACATGGCTGAAGTTTAAATTGTCACCATTAAACTTCATCTTTAATACCCCTTCACATGCTAATTTTAGGGAAGGGAGGAGAGAAGATTCTTCTCAAAACTACTGTTTCAGGCTCTCAGCAGATTCAAGCAGGCGTCCCAGGGTCTGTTTCCCATTTGGTCGATGTTTTGGATCTTTCCATGCATGTGGGCTAGTAACATTTTTAATTCATGTTGAATAGTAAGAGAGGAAGCCGTGCTAGTCTATACGCTACCAAAACAAAAATCAGTCAAGTAGCACTTTAAAGACTAGCAAAATAGTTTATTAGGTGAGCTTTCGTGGGACAGACCCACTTCTTCAGACCATAGCTAGACCAGAACAGAATGGTCTGAAGAAGTGGGTCTGTCTCACGAAAGCGCACCTAATAAACTATTTTGCTAGTCTTTAAAGTGCTACTTGACTGATTTTTGTTTTAATTCATGTTTTTTTAGGTTCTGCAGCACAAAATGGTAGTGTCCAAAAGTATTGTGTTATGTAGGGTCTGATCCAAAGCCTGTTGAAGTCAACATAGAGCATCCAGCTGACTTCAGAAAAAAGTTTGGGTTAGGTCTCAAATCATTGCAAATAAACCCAATTTGATCATTCACTTCGTTAAACAATCTCACTGTTCCACCAACATTAACTAAACAAACTTTATCTTGTGTTACGAGAGTAAGGAACATAGATGCATCATTTCATCCAAAGAAAGACAACGGTGGGGATATCTTGTATCCTAGAGGCTCATCATTGGATTCCAGGTAAAAGTACAACATTTGCTACATGAAACAGGCTTGTCTTCACGGCTGGAGGACCTAGGAAAATCCAACCCCAATTACTAAAGAGGTACACATGGATTGGACCAGGTGATGCCCTATAAAGGGGAGTAGCTGCCTGCAGCAAAGGGGTAGAATTCAGGCAACTTCAAGAAGTAAGAGGGGCTCTTGCAGGAAGACCCTAATTGCAGGGGCTTTGGATGTTGTGGGGTGTGTCTAGCAGGATAGGGAAGACAGCCACCAGGAAACTGGGTCCATCCAGAAAAGTCTGCGACTGGCAGCTATGGATTCAAAGCCTGGGATGGAGGAGGAATTGTGCGTGACTGAAGAACTTGGCTGAGTGTGAACTTTTGTGTTACAGTTATGGATTTTATTTTGGGGTCCCCCAAAATAATTTGAACTAATTATTAATAAGTACTCCAAGGACTTTTTGCAGATGTATCTGTTATTAAACCAGCCCCAGATGGGAATGATGATAGCCCCAAGAGTGAGTGTGTGTGTGTGTGTGTGTGTATTTCCTATGACTACTGCAAGAGCGCTAACAAGTGCCTGCAAAATAACTCCTGGTCACTGTGGGATGGGGTGGATGCTCAATGAGTGACAGCACTGTTACAGTGTGTATTGCTATACAGTCTGGATAGCATTTGTGCCCATTTGCAAAGCCATGGGTTCCCTGCAATATGTGATGCACTATGCAGTAAAGAGTAGAGCTGCATAACTAAATTCTCAATGCCAGTACAGCTTTCACCTTCAGAGGTGGCCTCATTTTACTGATCATGTAACTGCTGACAGACTCAAACCTGAGACCTCAGGAGCTTAGTGCAGGAGCTTCTTCACTTTGTGCTAAAAACCTGTGGCTGTCAGCTAAGGCTGGAGAGGAGACTCAGTCTTTTAGGTGCCACTACATGGGACAGTGAACAACACCCTCTGTGTGTGTGTGTGTGTGTGTGTGTGTGTGTGTTAGTGTCACATCAGCAAATATGAAACTCTTCAACAGAGTTGGCTGGCTGCGGTTTTGTCCAGTTTGCCTTTAAGGGAGGTGTGTTGGAAGAGTCAGGTGGTGGCTGCTAGTCTCTGTATGGCACTACTCCCCATCCAGTGACAGAGTGGCACCGATTGTATTCCTTCTCCCCTGACCAGTTTTCTAAGTCAGCGGCTCCTGAGCCCCTCATCTCTGGAGCCTTACTGAGGCCTCAGGCCCATGGCACCAAGTAAACTCAGGTTGCTCCCTGTAGAACGGAGTGCAGCACAGCCAGCGGTTTATTTGCCATGCCTAGAGCTGCGCACTTCTCACTGTTCTGTTCAGCTCAGCAGATTCATATCTCTGCCCCCTCTCCTCTGCACCCCACAGGAAGCTTCTGAATTCAGTCTTCAGTCATTTCATGGTTTTTAAGAACAATACTTTTCACTGATCTGTTTTAATTTGTGATGTGGTGGCCACTCAAAACACCTTCTCTTCATAGCCTCCTCTTCCCTCACCCAGGTGTTTGTGTGCCAGCTGATAACTTTCCTTACCAAGCCACTATTCAGAAGGTCAGTTTTGTGTTCAAAATGTTGCTTGTGCTCCACTAAATGCATTGCCCTGTTTACACTAAGGCTTGAACTCTGTGTGTGGTAGGGAGGATGCAATTACCCTTGTTAAAAGCACTCTGTTTAGCGTACAGTGCCTGACATGGGGACAAAAGAGAAGGATCACTCCACTTGTTAATTTGACTGCCAGTTGCGCCTGGAGCCAGATTTGCCCTCAGTTGCACTAGGGTAACCCAGGGTAGGATTTGGTCTCTGTACAATCCCATCACATACAGCTGCTCTTGGGGAAAGCCCACTGGCTGCAGGAGCTCTCTGCAAGCTGCAGCTGTAGTATCAGGCCCTATATACTCCCTTGGTTTAATCTGACAGGAAACAGAATGGGACCTGCAAAATGGCCACTTGTAGCAGGGAGGGAAATCCAGCGTCTTCCATCTGCTCCCTGCTCCGGCAGCTGCAGTGAATTATGGTGTGCTGTCACATTCATAGGGTGATTTCATCAACTGATTTATTTAATTAATTTAGGTTTAACATTGTACAAAGGGTGCGTGATAAAGTGGTGAAATTGTTTCCTTCGGCCCCTGCACCACCAGCCAAGATTTATTTTAAGAATCCTCTGTGTCCTGCCTTATTTCTTCTTGAGCTGGAGCCAAAGAGACTGGGAATGGGACAGTCAGCACTAGAGCTGCAGAGGCTTAGAAGTATTGATGTTGCTCTTAAGTGGAACTAGCTAATGTGGCTTCTTTATGATAATGCTGGCAAAACAGCTCACAAGGTTACTTCTCATTGGTATGGGACATGGCAAGAAATACATAGCTGTGACGCAAAAGCTTCAGCTGCTACTGAAATATAAACACACCCAACAGATGCTGGAGATGGCCAAACCCAGAGCCTCACATATGAGCTCTGAGTTTGGAAGTGGGGAGTCTACTCAAATGTGACATACCTTGATTATTTAGGCTCCACTCTGGAAATCTGTAGTATGCAAAAAGACAGTTGAACATGTACAGAGCCCCTTTGATTTAGGTTGTAAACCTAGGTCAGTGGTTCTCAGCTAGGGGTACTTGTACCCCTTGGGGTTCTCAGAAGTCTTCCAGGGGGTGATCAACTCATCTGGCTATTTGTCTAGTTTTACAACAGGCTTACATAAAAAGCATTATCAAAGTTGGTACAAACAAATTTCATGCAATGGCTTGGTTGTACAGCTCTGTGTTTTACACATCCTGATTCAAATACAATATTTATATTCTAATTCATTTATTTTATAATTTTATGGAAAACACGAGAAGGTAAGTGTCACAGAGGTAGCCGTGTTAGTCTGTATTCTTCATGAAACAAAAAAGCAGTCCTGTAGCACTTTAAAGGCTAACAAAATGATTTATTAGGTGATGAGCTTTCTGTTCCACAAAAACTCATCACCTAGTAAATCATTTTGTTAGTCTTTAGAGTCCTACAGGGCTGCTTTTCTGTTATAACAAGGTAAGCAATTGGTTAGTAATAGTATGCTGCAACACATTTGTATTTTAAGGTCTGATTTTGGAAGCAAGTAGTTTTTAAAAGTGAGGTGAAACTTTGGTCTTGCATGCTCCCATCAGACTCCTGAAAGCCTACACTAATCTGGAAAGGTTGGGAACCACGCTCTGCAGTACTCAGGCAATTATTCAGAAAATGTTTTCATAAGTTCTAGAACACTAAACGTACAAGTAACACTACACTGCCGTACAACTGGCTGTTACAGTAAAACAAGCATGTTGCAATGGTAGAAAAAAAATTCTCTGAAAATTGTAGGTAGTGGGGGTACTTACATTTTTTTTAAAAGGATGAGAAACGCTGACCTGGACTATGTCTACATGACACAGCTTTCAGTAACAAGGCTGTGTCAACACAGTTCTGTTGCTAAAAGTCAGTGTGTGTGAATGCTGTTTGCTGGCACTTTTGCTTACAAAATACTTCCTCCCCCAAATGAGTGAGTAGGCCTGCTGATGCCTGGATGGCAGAGGCAGAGGAGACAGGTGCACGGGGGCCTTTTGTTTCCAATGTGTATCTTTTTTCCACTAATGTTCTGCAACATTTGCTCAAAATTCAGTTTCTTCAGTGAAAGAAAGCCACAAAAGCTAGCAAATACTCCATAAGTGAATTAGTTTGAAGTGTCAGGCTAATACTCCTAGAAAGTTTTTGTGTAGTACTCAGCAAGCTTCAGCTATGACACTTGCAGACAGGTAATTTATACTGATAGAAAAGCAATAAGCACTTAAAAGTCGAAGGGGTGGGGGGGAACTAATTGTTGCCATGCCCAGACTGGGTCACAGCTGAGAATGTCAGTGAACACTGATGGTCATAAAATAGGGCAGACATCCCTAGTCTTTTGGTAGATCCATCAAGCCAATAAGAAATTAGTAATCCTGGACCATTACACCAGTTTTACCTTGGAATATTGAGAACCCCCAGGGCATTCCAGCCCCTTTATTACTCTGAAAATTTGACTTCATGACGTAAGAATATTAAAGCAATCATAGCCACCACCTATTAAGTAGTTCTAATCCCAAAGGACCACCCCAGGTCACTGGATACTTCAGGATTTCACCAAAACCAAAGTTGTTAGTCAATCTTTAGGAGACTAACTGAAGATTTATTAAGAAAGGGAATGAGAGCTATGAGATTAAAGAAAATAATTTATAATACAGGTGAATTACAGGTTATAGTTGAAATGGTAGTGTAGACATAAAGTGTGCTGGTCTTTTCATAAGTTCTCAAGGCCTTCCCAAAAATGAATTCCTGGGATCCCTGTCTGTATGTTTAGCCAGAATTCAAGCAGCCCAGATATGAATCACAGATAGCAAAATTATTTGTATGGTCCGATATTTGTAGCTGAAAACATTGTTGAGGTTTACTATCACAACATGAAGAAGAGATAATACAGAGAATTTGAGAGTCTCCAGTGTTAAACCAACAGCCCTTGTTTTAAAGTCAACGGTCTGTCTCCCATGCATGCAGATATACAGGTTGAACCTCTCTAATATGGAACTCTCTGGTCTGGCAAATCCATAATCTGACATGATTTTAGTTTTGCTGGACAACCAGTTACCATAGGTGTGACCATGTTTCCTGTGATCTCATAAAATTTGTCTACAGCCACTAGTCCTGGTTCTCAGTGTTCTGTGTGGTTATTTAGCTGTAATTTACCCCTCGATGACTTCTACGAGCCCAATAAGCAGTAGAAGTGTTGGTAATGCTGCTAGAGAATATTGACCTCTTGGGGTCTGGCAGATTCTCTTATTTGGCCCCAGTCAGGTCCTGAGGGTGCTGGACTAAAGAGGGTCAACCTGTAGTACAGTTACACAGCTTTGCATCAGCAATTATTCACCATTCATTAACACATGGACAAATTACTGAGGGCAATACAAGAAATATTTGCCAGTTCCATACAGTATATGCATATTTGATCTTAAGGCTAGAAGAGTACAGGATATAGATAGACAGACATAAACATACAATGTTTACCTTGATTTCTTATCAACACAAGTGAACCAGCTGGTGTCTGCAAGCCCATCTAACATCCCCTTGACACTCACATGGTTTAATTGACCTGATTATATTGCAGTTCCTTTTTAGGTACCTTTAACATAGACAAACAGGTGAACCAGCCTGTTAATTCCAACTTGAATTGGTTTGCCTTCCTCACACTTACTTTAGAATATCCCAAGAGAATGGCTGGAAAGAGGGTCAAATACTTGTAAAGAGGAATAGTTAATCAATGCAAAGACACTGCAGCAACTTTAGATTGTTTTCCATGCTCCTGAATGTTCTATTGTGCTTTGCAATGCAGAGATACAGGCAAATCCTTTCACTGTATTTACTATTACTAAATAATATTTTCCTTTCTAATATTTTATTGTTTTTCCCTCAAACTTTGAACTCAAAGCATAATATTCATTTATTTAAAAATGAGACCAGCAGAGAAACCTTTCTGATCATGTACCTTAACAATAAAACATGGTCCATACTGACATTTAGGGAGTAGCACGTCTCTGTGGAGAACCATGCTACTGCAAATTGTTGTTACTTCACAATTCTAGGTAAAAATCAAGATGCAGGGAACAATGTTAATGCACACATTCACACTTCCACTCAGCTAGCATTATGGTTGTGAACCCAAAATCCCACTCCAGATTCATACAATCAAATTTACAATAACACTTGACTTAAGATAGGTAAAATAAACTACCTGTAAAGCATAATACAGATCTCTAGGGTGCGAGAAGACTTTGTAATGGTCAAGAGTGCAGTCCAACCCCTCTGTGAATCCTCAGGAGAATTCCAAACAGACCAGTCTGTGCAAGGTGAAAAGCTTCAAAACAACTAACCCTGCCATGGCAACAATTGCAAGCAAAGCACGCTTGCCAAAACTTCAAGGCTACGCTGGCAGTAGGCCACAAGAGATAGTGATAAGGAATGCATAGGCAATTTTAGGCAATCTTACGTTAATGAGTTGAGCTTTATCAGCTAGTGTTAGGAGGCCTGTTACAGAGCCTCTCCCCAAGCGAAGCTCCTACGCTTCGGGTTTTCCCCCACGGGTGACTGCGGCGTCTCCAGGGCTCCCGTCGTGGGTGTCACGTGCTTTCAATAAACCAAATATAACACTCGCCTTCTGGGTGTAGCCTCGTTTCTGGGGAACCCGAGCCTGGTTGGTTACAAGATCTTAACAGGCTTATGCATTACAGGAGCAATTTCCCCACCTTTAATAGTCACAGGAATGAGACACATCCAACTTAATTTGCTCCATTAACTGGTGCTACTAGTGACATGTAAACCCCCCCCCCCCACACCTCCACTCCCTGCTGTATAAACCTTGGATTCCAACTTTCCACTTCAAATACATCTGTTGAAGTGGGTTTTACTCACAAAAGCTCATGATCTAATAAATCTGTTAGTCTCAGAGGTGCCACAGGACTGCTTGTTATTTGTAAAGCACAAATGAGCTATCATTTAGAGGTCTGAGGAAAAAAAAGCATAATTTTCAAAAGACCTGAAAGTCTGTCTGGTCTGCTCTGGGGAGTGTTAGCCTGCAAGCTCAGGCCTGAGTACAAATAGCCATTCGAGCGCATGCCCAGAGTGCCAGGTGCTATTGAAAGCTGGAGCTGCTGCCTGAGCTGCAACTTCCATACTCTATCTTTAACCCATTAGTTCAAACCTCACTCATCTCATGAGTCTGCTTACCTGGGCCAGGAGGCTCACTGCCATCTGTCTCAGGAAACTGTGCTCTATTTACAGAAGTGATATAGTTATATGGAAGCCTCAGTGTCAGTGAAAGTCAATGGGACTTTGTTTCTAAAGTCACTCTGGCATTCTATGGATCATGTTTGTGGACCTTATAAAGGGTCTGAGCTGTGAAGTGTGACTGCATCCCAGCACTGATACTGACTAATGTGCCAAGATTAAATTGCATCCAAGATCTATCATTGTGCATAACCTTGCCAGGTCTCCACTATTCCCTGTACAAATCTATGCCATCGCTGCATTAGCTTGGCTTTATGCGTCACTGTGGTTCATTGACCTGTGCTAATAAAATTTCTGGAAAAAGTCATGGTTTAGGAAATCGGATAATGTAAAAGACCCACAATCGCAAATCAAAGTCAGCTCACAACCTCTATTGCAGAGAAAGGCTGCTCCTCTTGTTAGACAATACATCTTTAGATTAGCCAATCAATGAAAATGCTTAGAACTTGGCATGGACATCTGTCCCTTCCCCCAACCCTATCCACTCTTTTCCCTTTCTGGGATTCATGAGTTAGATCCGTTTTTGCCACTTATTGACCTATTTTCTGATTTCTTTTCCTAAGGGGATTATCTCGGCCATCTTAACCAAGTGTACACAAAATGGAGGATTTGTTCCTGTCAATACATATCTCTGGCAAGTGCTTTCAAGTCCAGCTACTCATGTTTGCTTTTGAAGAGTCCTGTTAAGTGTATGCAATATGCTTTTTATAGGCAATACTCTAGAAAATGTTTTGTTCAACTACAGAAGTTACCCCATTGTTGTAAGGCAACTGTTTAGTATCATGTCTGTGAAAAACTTGGCAGTTTGTCTTCAGGGGTTTTACAACTTTTGGTTCTGTTTTGACTCACTGGGGCTCTCCTCCCTGGTATTTCATATTCAAATGAGTGGCAACTGGAAGCACCTAGTTCAGAACTTTTTCACAAATTCAGTGTCAGTCCAGAAAATGAATGTGAAAATTGGCCAATCTACTTCTCTCTCACTGTTTTGCCTCTTACCATCCTCCAACTCCCACCCTTCTGAGTCTCCCCCACATTTACCCAATCAGCCTCCTGACTCTCACTCTCTCCCTTCTGTTCCACTCAAGTCTTGGCTATGATCTGAAATTACCTTTAACTGACAAGATGTGTGGTTTGAGCCAGTGCCTAGCACTGGTTAATTAGAACATAAGGACAAACCATGTCTAGCACAGGGTCAGCCATTTGATTAGAGCTAGCTAGTGTAAACAAGGCTTCATTTTTCCTGAGCCTCCAGTTTTGTTCAATTTTGACAGAGTTCCATGTCTTCACAGTCCCCCAAGATGTCCTTTCCTGTCATTTCCCCTTTCTCTGCTCTCCCCACATTCTCTCTGCCTCCCCATTCCCTTACCCCATGTGTTCTCTTCCTTTCCTCATCCTCCCTCTCCATTCTCTGCATGTTATGTCCTTGTTCTTCTCCCACATTCAAATGTTCCTTTTCCCCTGCTGGGCCTTTATGTGACTGCAATACCTCCATCTTCCCTGAGGCCTGCATGGCTTCAGCCCTGTTGCAAGCAATGGGGAGATGGTGACTGTGACAGAAGCAGTCTCATTTTTTCATCTACTTTGACCTGAGGTGTCCAATATTTTCTCTGTTCATGTGTGGTGAACGGGGCAGCAGAATGTGGTGAAATGCATCTCAGGAGAGCCACACAATTGGGCATGCCTCTGGGTGCTCCGCGCACATGCCCCACCATATGGTGGACAAGCACATGGTGGTGGTGGCTCCTCTCGCCCTGGTGGGCTCGAGCTGTGGGGTGGCTAGCATGGGGTGGCTCATGCAGGAGGGGTGGCTCATGTGGCTCTGGTGAGTAATCTCACGGGGGGGGGGGTGCGCCTGGTTGTGGGGGGCGTGGCACCAGTCTGGCAATTGGTTAAATGTTTTTGAACACCGCTGACTTAGATTATAGGACAGTGGCCGCCATGTTAAGTGAGGAGACCTTCTGTCTTAGTCACAAGCACAGTAATACTGGTCATTTTGGAGAAGGCAAAACTGTGGTGGATGCCAATACCTATGAGACAATGGGCTATTATAAAACATAATTCAAATCTTGTGGTGCATTGTCATGAAAGCTGCAAGAACTGGCAACTCAGAGTGGATCTGTCACAAATTCTTTCTTCCATTTGTTGGCTATTGATTTTAAAAGGAGCAAGATTCTTTCCCTAAAGAACAGGAGCTTGTGTAGCCTGTTTTCTGTTTCACTTTCCCCAAATTTCCCTTCATGTTTAAAATTTTGACCACCCAAAAAGGCAAATCTCATTTGAAACTGCTAAGATTTGCCTAGTTTCAGTTTAAATGATACAAAATCACTGTTTAAGCATAATTTCCATCCCATACCTTACATCTGTTCATGCTCAACTTAGGAACACAGAGAGCAAGTTCTTAAATGGGCCTAAGTGTAAGATCTATAACAAAAAGCTGTTACCGAGATAGGAATTCACAACAAACATTTTGTACGCTTACATTTTACAAGTATACTTGAAACTGAGAACATTCCCAAAGGAAAGGACAACTAGCTTAATATTGAGGTGAGTGGACTATTGACCTGAGTTTTGCCGGTTGACCACTGGTGATGCATGAGGGGGATCTGAGGGACCATGTGCCCCCTAAAATGCTCTGGCTGGCAAAGCTAGGCAAGGCACTAGACCTTCTGGGCTGCCTGAGCTGCGGGGGCTGTAAATCACAGCAGGGGTAAAGGCCCCCTTCACTCACCAGCAGCTGTCCTGGGGAAGTGGAGCAAGTCAGCTCTTCCCCCTGTTGCTGGCCAGGTTCCTTGCAGGAGGGTAGGCCAAAGGAACCTTGCCCACCCACTCCTGTAGGAGACCCCTACCCTCAAACTCAGCTTCTGAAGTCACAGATTTTGAGGTGTTGCTTAAGACTAGCCTTGAGCTAATATGCTGGCTGATGGGTGGTGCCAACAGACATAAGAAACAACATGAAAAGGTTGTCAGAAAGTCCTTAAACATTGCACCAGTTGTGTAACCCTGGCACACATCTCAGAATAAAAAGAAACAGCCCATCCTTTAGATCACAAAGGATGTGCCAAATCAGATATAAATCTGATGTTGATAGTAAGCTCCCCAAACGTGTGAAAGCAGATTTTTTTTTGCATGCGCTGGACAAATACCAACTCCTGAAAATTATCCAGAGCCATAAAGATTGGAGTACATCTGTCTCAATGACTAAGACTTTTTGATCAGAATTGAGATAAGCATTTTAAAAATGAGTAATTTTCTAGGACTGCTGTCTACTAAGAGTCACATTGCCATTGATATTTAAGTTCAATTTCCTAACAAAATGACAGGTCTATGAAAGACAGAATAGCTTGCTCCTTAAAGGAACTGGAGAGTTTGAAACAGTTGAATGGGATTTGAAAATGGACACAAGTGCATGGATTCCTTCATAGAAATCATCTAAGATATCTAATAAGACTCTGGGAACCGGTGTGTAAGATATTATAATTGCTGTACTGATAAGGTCTTGCTACAAATTCTAACAGCTACATTTCACGTAGCTGAATTAAGGAGTTAGCATGTTCCCTGTGTAATAGTAGAATGAATATTATAGTGAAATTACTGTTCTCCTTTTAAAGTCCCTATCATGAGATGATTTTGATGTAACATTGATTAGCCCTTGATATTTTTGCTCAAATGTCATTTGGGATTTTTTCTAATTAATTCAGTGGGAATTCACTGAACATGCTGCATTTCTTTCACATTCTCCAGGAGGCATAAAGAAGTGTAATGCCTATTAATGGAGAGTTAACTGGTTTTGAACCTCTACAGCATTTCAAACAAGTCTGCCCCCTATCTCCTGTACTTTGCATAGTGTAAATATAAGTACAATTGGAAAAGGCACTCAACAGATTTAAAGGAGAAGCAGAAATCAATTGGCAACTACTTAGAGCACAGTGGTGTGCAAATGATCGGCCCTGCTAAGACTGAACTTGTGCTGTAATATCAATGCAAAGTGTAGAACAATGGGCCTTTAGCGCAAGTGGTTCAGTATTAAAAGAGAGCGCTTCTTATAATCAACAAAGGGAAGGGCATTAATATGTGCTGGCAAGAAACGACTGGAGTCATTTTCAATGTTCACATGCATTGGAAGCAAGTCCCTTTAGCAACAGTAATGAAATGTGCTCAGGGACTGAAACGACCTAAACATGTGATGTACTTACCTTCTCTGTGCCAAAATAAATCTAATGCTTTGGACAAGACTTGAAGGTTGTCATTTCTAAAGTGTGCTTGAAAGACGAGAGATCTTTTTGTTAATTCTGAGTTATAAATGTGGAAAGTTGATCTGTGAATAAGTACAATGTGTTTATTATAAATATAGCCATGTAGATTTTTATGCATTCTGTAGAAGCAATATTTTGTATGTTTTGGCTATGACAATTTTATTAGCAGATGTCTGGGAGGGCTGCATTAATGAAACCATTAATTAGAGCTTGTCTACACTAGAAATATAGTGTTCCAGCAACATAACTCCTGTGAAAATCCACATCCCTGAGTGACGTAGTGAGGGTGACCAATTCCTCTGTAGACAGTGCAAGTTTGACTGAAGAGTCCTGTCAACACAGCTTCTGTCAGCCATGGAGGTGGATTACCTGTACCATCAGGAGAAACCCCCACATCAGCAACCTTGAAGCATTAAGTAGCACAGCTGCAATAACATTTCAACTGTAGACAAGCCCTGAATTACAGAGTATCTTAACAATATGTAAAGGAAGTTGTGGTGAGGTATAAATATTTTGGCTTAAATATTCCAAAGTTATAATTTTGGCTACATCACTGTTTTACATCCAGCTTGTGTCACCTTAAAGGAGCCTGATACTCCAAAGTGCTATCCTTTTCTGATAATTTTTGCCACTCTCAGGCATCTCAGAAAATATAAGCTTTCATGTATTATGGATATGCTACATATTGTGCACAAAAGCTGTTTTTAAAATGTCTTACAGGGTTCTGGCTTCATAGTACCAGTCAAACTTATCAATGTGCCCTAGTTAAGGCTTTAGAATGGACACTAGTAATCCTGAAAATAATTCTAAATATTCACTGTAATTGCTTCCCCCATACCAGCAGGCTCTGCCAACACTCTTTGCCATGCACAACATGCCGACTATGCCAGTGAGAGGCATGACCAGATGGTAGACATGTCAAAGGCCTCTCCTAGTCAAGGGAAATGCAGGACCTGGGATTGGAAGTTTTTACGGCCATCCTGGACTCATGACATATCAATTTTGTGTCGCTACATGCCAATTACCTAATTGTATGTAATAATCTCTGCACCTATGAACTCATATACCCCATGCATGTGGTAGTAACAGCTATGTAGTAAAGTGCGCCTGTGACCACCTCACCTGCATACTGCTGGTTATTCTGTTTCCACTGGGGATGTTTTTATATACCACACTCATGAGCAGAAAAATCTTTCTTATTCCTTCCCCCACCCCAACTCAATTAGCCATGAAGCTGTCTATTTCTCTAGCTTTCCATCTCCTTTGTGCCATCAGAGCAGTTCAAGGATAAAGGTATAGATGATAATATGGCCCACAAACTCTTCTAAATTCTGATCAGGACCAGACAAGGACCTTCATATGGAATTCTGGCCTGATTGGGAAAAGGGACCCTGGATGGCTATATCTACACTAGAAGCATCTGTCTACAAAAGTTACTATTGGAAGAGATGTTCTGACAAAACTTCTGTCAACATATTGTATCTACACATAAAAGCGGGTCGATCTTTTGATCTGCTCTGTCAACAAAAGAGCCCCCACCTGAGCATCTACACATTTTTTTTGGTCAGCCGTTCTTATTGACAAAACACATATTGTGTGTAGACATTTCACAAGTTTTGTCTACAAAACCCCAGTTTTGGCTGCAAAACTCTCTAGTGTAGACATAGATGACTTGTTTCAAGAAATCCTATTCAGCCTGAATAGCATAGGTTTGGAAATGTATGCAAACATTTTGTTTCTTATTTGGAGTAGTGCTGGAAGCCTGCTCTTTAAGGTATTGCCATCACTAGCATAGAGTGGTATGTGTTCAGATGATTATTTTACATTTTAAAAATAAAATCCACCCAGTCAGCAGAAACAAAACAGTTTAGAATGCACATCCAGCAAAAGGAAACCTCCCTGTTCTCTCCTGTTGACAGTTTTTCAATGCTCCTAAATTTCTTGCCATTGTATATCATGTAAGTACAGTAAATAGCAGTGCTCTGTTCTTTAGTTCTAGGGTCACTTGGCCATCGCTAAGAACATCACAAAATCAGTTACATTGCAGAAACTCCTCATGCTTCTAACACCTCATCATTCTAGTTCCCAACAGATTGTTGCAAAAGCCAAGAAAAAGAGCAAATTATGGACATAAAGCAAAGCAAAAAGCATGAACATATGAGGTGACAACCAGCAATGGTTTGGAGAGCATCCAGGCTGCTGGCTTAAGATCCCTAAAGTATGACTGATCCCAAGAGGGAAACTGTACTTTCCAGATTATGAGCTAGATTCATTATAAGCAGAACAGGTAAATAGTTCTATCTTCATAAATATTTAATGGAGAATAATTTTACTCCTTTTTCACTGCCTCATTTTTATAATTTTTTGTGGTGACAATTACTCATGGAAAAATGGATTTGAATTTCCTTGTTTAATGAAAATCAGCATAGAAGAAATGATGCCTGTTTATGGTATGAGCAGTAGCAACCACATTAGTGAAAGTTTCACAGCAACTTGAATACCTGAGTTCAGTCAGTTTTAACTTTTTAAAACTTTCACAGTTCAAGCTGAAATTTTCCAGGTTAGTTCTTTGGCCCAAAGTGAACGTATTTGAAAAATTTTGAATAAAAATAGCATGCTCATTGAGATCAGTGACAGCAGGTGGAAAATAATAGTCCCTGCATAAAAATATCTTTCCCAGGAAAGACACTATAGTTTGTACCAGAAATTGGATGTTCTTTATTCAAATTGTGAGAAGCAATTCTCAGATTTTGGTCAAATCTGGCTTGGATTTGACCCAGATATGACCCTTGGAATATCCCATGCTGTACTCATGTGGAGTCAGATTTTCCAAAGCGCCCAGAATTAGATCTTCAGCTTTTCAGCATGCATGTTTAAGGCCAGGTTTTCAAAACATCTCAGCATCCAGCAGTTCCCATGGTGACCTTGAGTATGACCTGCAGAAGAGCTCTGTGTCAAGTGTGCTAAATATGCAACCACTTATTTTAGTGTGATCTCTTCTGAAAATCTGGTCTGTAGTACAATTTGTGCAAGTATTTCTATAAATTTCTGAGGTGTGTCGCTCAGGAAGGCTTCATTGCATATGTAGGCATGGCTAACTTGCTTCCAAAATGAAAAATGAAGGAATGATATGCAAGTGTAAAAGAGGGCTACTGTACATTGGTAAGATGCTCAGCTTTAGAGCCAAGAGGCCACACAGAGTCTTGACTCAGGTTACATCTATACTCCCCAGAAGATCGCCTGGTCAGGGTAAATCTTCCAGGGTTTGATTTAGCATGCCTAGTGGAGATGCACTCAAACCATCAGGGCTCAGTAGTCAACCCTGGTGGTACTCTTTCTCATGAGGAGTAAGGGAGATCAAAGGGAAAGTTTCTCCTGTCAACCACCCTTTGTGAGGGTGACCTGATAAGTCAATCTTAGATACGTCAGTATCAGCTATGCATTTGACAGTGTGCTTGGCCTCTGTCTCTCAGTCTTTCTGGATTTTCAGCTAGAGAAACTTTTTTTTTGGAGGGTTATAAAATGCAGGGGTTGCCAAACGCTGAAGGATTTGATTAGACACCAAAAAGTAGGAATGCTTCTGTATGAGATGCTAAACTCTATGGCAACATTCCTGATCCATAAGGTTTGCAGGGAAAAATTGTTCAGTGGTCAGTGTGTTGGCCTGGGCTCTGACATGTGGGTTCAATTCCTGCTCTGCAATACACATCCTAAGTACTCCGTCATCTTCTGCTTTAGTTCTCCATCTGTAAAAGGAGTATAATAGACCTTCCATACATCACAAAGGTGTGAAGGATAAATGCACTGAAGATTGTGCAGTTGTACCACGAGGGAAGCCAGGTAAGAACATAAGATAGATGACAAGCACAATTCCTATTGTCTTCTGTGCTCAGCAGGCCCACTGAAGGGGGCAAAGTGTGCAGTTGCACCTGACTCTTCTGAATTGCCGTGGCAGTGCTATTCCATCTGCATCAGAGGGGCAGCCGTGTTAGTCTGGATCTGTAGCAGCAATGAAGGGTCCTGTGGCACCTTATAGACTAACAGAAAAGTTTAGAGCATGAGCTTTCGTGAGTTAACTCACTTCTTCAGATGCACCAGTTAACTCACGAAAGCTCATGCTCTAAACTTTTCTGTTAGTCTATAAGGTGCCACAGGACCCTTCATTGCTGCTACAGATCCAGACTAACACGGCTGCCCCTCTGATGCAGATGGAATAGCACTGCCACGGCAATTCAGAAGAGTCAGGTGCAACTGCACACTTTGCCCCCTTCAGTGGGCCTGCTGAGCACAGAAGACAATAGGAATTGTGCTTGTCATCTATCTTATGTTCTTACCTGGCTTCCCTCGTGGTACAACTGCACAATCTTCAGTGCATTTATCCTTCACACCTTTGTGATGTATGGAAGGTCTATTATACTCCTTTTACAGATGGAGAACTAAAGCAGAAGATGACGGAGTACTTAGGATGTGTATTGCAGAGCAGGAATTGAACCCACATGTCAGAGCCCAGGCCAACACTCTGACCACTGAACAATTTTTCTCTGCAAACGTTATGGATCAGTAATGTTGCCATAGAGTTTAGCATCTCATACAGAAGCATTCCTACTTTTTGGTGTCTAATCAAATCCTTCAGCGTTTGGCAACCCCTGCATTTTATAACCCTCCAAAAAAAAAGTTTCTCTAGCTGAAAATCCAGAAAGACTGAGAGACAGAGGCCAAGCACACTGTCAAATGCATAGCTGATACTGACGTATCTAAGATTGACTTATCAGGTCACCCTCACAAAGGGTGGTTGACAGGAGAAACTTTCCCTTTGATCTCCCTTACTCCTCATGAGAAAGAGTACCACCAGGGTTGACTACTGAGCCCTGATGGTTTGAGTGCATCTCCACTAGGCATGCTAAATCAAACCCTGGAAGATTTACCCTGACCAGGCGATCTTCTGGGGAGTATAGATGTAACCTGAGTCAAGACTCTGTGTGGCCTCTTGGCTCTAAAGCTCGTGCTCTAAACTTTTCTGTTTGTCTATAAGGTGCCACAGGACCCTTCGTTGCTATTCCATCTGCATGTGGCTGTGAGGGACTGAGGGGGGACAACAGTGCTGAGATCCGAGCAGCACTGAGGGATGAATGTCCTAGGCTCTGCCCCTTCTCCCCTTGGTTTGGCTCTGCCCCTTCATGGGCATGGAGCTGGCTTCCCCTTCCACCTTCGTCCAGGGTAGCCACTAGTGCTCACTTGGCATCTCAATGGATGCTTTCTGACACTGGGGTTTACCTCACACTGGCTACGTCTACACGTGAAGCCTACATCGAAGTAGCTTATTTCGATGTAGCGACATCGAAATAGGGTATTTCGATGAATAACGTCTACACTTCCTCCAGGGCTGGCAACGTCGACATTCAACATCGACGTTGCGCAGCACCACATCGAAATAGGCGCTGCGAGGGAACGTCTACATGCCAAAGTAGCACACATCGAAATAAGGGTGCCAGGCATAGCTGCAGACAGGGTCACAGGGTGGCCTCAACAGCAAGCCGCTCCCTTAAAGGGCCCCTCCCAGACACAGTTGCACTAAACAACACAAGGTCCACAGAGCCCACAACTGGTTGCAGACCCTGTGCATGCAGCATGGATCCCCAGCTGCCGCAGCAGCAGCCAGAAGCCCTGGGCTAAGGGCTGCTGCACACGGTGACCATAGAGCCCCGCAGGGGCTGGAGAGAGAGCGTCTCTCAACCCCTCAGCTGATGGCCGCCATGGCGGACCCCGCTATTTCGATGTTGTGGGACGCGGATCGTCTACACGTGCCCTACTTCGACGTTCAACTTCGAAGTAGGGCGCTATTCCCATCCCCTCATGGGGTTAGCGGCTTCGACGTCTCGCCGCCTAACATCGATGTTAACATCGAAATAGCGCCCAACACGTGTAGCCGTGACGGGCGCTATTTTGAAGTTAGTGCCGCTACTTCGAAGTAGCGTGCATGTGTAGACACGGCTACTGATACTTGGGATAGAACCACATTAATCTTTTCTGGTAGAACAGCTTAGAAAGCAGCAGTGGCCTGGTCTTTATCTGGATTCACCTAAAGATGGGATGTGTTCAGACTTGGGGACAGAAGAACCCCAGCATATAACAATAAATGTAGCTCTTTGCTGGAATGGAACTATGCTGGTCAGCTTCTAAAGAAGCACATGGAATCATTTTCAGGGAAGAAGGCAACATGTTGCATTTGTTAAAGACCATGAGACGTATCAGCATATGCGTACATTCATACCACTAAGGTTCTATATGGTGGTGTGTATAGTTACCAGTCCTTACGATTGCTCGCGTCAGTCTAGTGGTCAGCTTAACAGAAAATGATAGGGGATCTGGGGCTAAACTGGATGCATTTTAAGCTCAATTGTTGTTGGAGAATGACCCAAAGCCCCTCACCTTTTGCCCATCTTTTATAGGAACAAATCTTTGTGTAAGCCTGTGCACTCTGCTGTGTCATGCTTGGATTGTTTATTATAAGCTAGTTGTTTTTGTAAGCTTTTTAGTAGGAGGGCGATGTTATGGTTTGTTTCATTTTTATATTTTTGACTTAGAGAGGATGCCTTTCACACTTTAGGGTCATTAATTGTCATGTTGATGACAGGATGATGACGCTCTCTTCTGTTTGTTTTACTCCCTTTTTGTGTTTTGCGGGCATTTTCCCCTCTTAGTTATTTGCATTCCACATACCTACATTCACACACACAACAATCTACCAGTTTGTAATGTAAGCATCTAACAAAAGGGAACGAGTCTATCA
Source organism: Carettochelys insculpta (assembly GCF_033958435.1). Lineage (NCBI taxonomy): Eukaryota > Metazoa > Chordata > Testudines > Carettochelyidae > Carettochelys > Carettochelys insculpta. The sequence continues at coordinate 16,931,778 of NC_134143.1, forward strand.
AGGTAGACCAAAACAAAGCAATTTCTAATATTACTAAATCAGTATAAAATATTAATGTATGAACTTACATTAAAGCAATTTCATTAAATAAACTTTATATAAAGGATAAAAGACTGTCATTTCTAATCAATTTTACCTTACAGGGTTATACCAGTTGACGTTCTAACCCCTAATATTTTATCTGCATTGATTATTGATAGCTGTGTTACTATGTTCACTGTAATTACTTTTGCCATGCCCTATGGGGAAAAAAAGATGTACAGCAGCCTTAGCCAGGCTCTCAACATTTACAGCTAACTTTCTAGGTGATCAGTGTGACAGTTTTTTGTGTTTGCCAGATCTCTCTTTTTTGTTATTATGCTGACCTCTTTCTCCTTCATCCTGCTGGGACTAATGTCCTATGTTACTGATCAAGAAAAATGGGTCGTTTCCAGCAGTGTCATCTGTAAGTTGATGGCGTGGGCAGCCACCCAGGAGACACCTCGGGGCAGCCCAGCTGATTAACAGAGCGCCCACAGCTAGCAACATGTATTTCTATTGTTGGTGCCCATCTGCGTAGTCTTCAGTCACATAACAAAATTTATTCTGCCCATGGATGGAGAAAATTAGAGGGAACCCTGGTTCCCAGCCCTCTATTTTTCCAGGTAGGAAATTGGAACTAAGCCAGTGCTATCCTGTGGCAGGGGAAACTCCAGCAAGATGGGTTTGGTGATGATATATTTGAGTCTGTGATCAGTCTCAGTGTGAGTTACCAACAAGTAACTGCACAGAGGGTAAACCATCTATTGCTTGTCTGAAACTTCCCTGAGCTCCATTCCAACTAAACAGAAAGGCTGTCCTGTGATGCATTTAAGTGCTTATTAAAATGAGCAACTGATACCACTTTGAAACTGTAGCAACTAAATCCAGTGGAAGTCAGGGATAAATCACTCAACTTTTTGCTTAATCTTAAGTCTCCTCTGGAGCCACTTGGAAAAAAAACTCTACTTAATTATGTGTTTGTTCAGGGATATTGGTTTATAATTTATGAAGCTGTAATGCCAAATGGGCTATGTCTATAATAGGTCATAACTCAGGTCTCTGAGACTATAGCCTTACGCTACCATCATCCAGTCCCCAGAATAAAATTGAGTGTCTGATGTCCTAGATGATATTGGCAAGGAAAGTGACATAACCCAGTGGTTCTTGTTCTCCTTTAGGCTCCTTCTAATTCCCTGTTTTCTCTGTGATGGCTTGTCTTCACACTGGGGAAATGTTTTTCCTGGCTCACAAAAATCAGAGATTTAAAATATTTCCATTCCACATCAGAGTAAACCTTAGACCTTTACTATTTTGGTAGGAGGTCAATTGGGAAAGAGAGAAAAAAAAACCCAGAATAGCCAATAGCGACAGTACTCACTCTCATAACACAAGGACTTGTTGGTCACCAAATGAAATTAATAGGCATCAGTTTTAAGATAAACACAAGGAAATATATTTTTTACACACTCTACAATCAACCTGTGGAACTCCCTGCCAGAGGTTGTTGTAAAGACCAAGACTATAAAAGGGTTCAGAATAGAGCTAGATAAATTCATAGGCTATGGTTACACTGACCCAAACTGCTGGCAGCAGTAGGCAAATGGGCGGTTTGGAAAATGCAAATGGACGCTCATTTGCATATTTGCTCACTAGGAGATGCTGCTGCTGGCACAAAAAAACTGTGTAAACATGGTTCTGCAGGCAAACCCCCCCCTTTTTTGACAGCCTCTTATGCCTGATTTTTTCATAGCTATGGAGGATGGTCCATCAGTGGCTATTAGCTGTGATGGGCAGGGATGTGTTCCTAGCTTCTGTTTGTTAAGGCTGGGAATGAGTGATGGAGCACAGATCACTTGATGATTACCTTTTTGCTCAGTCCCTCTGGAGCACTGACATTGGTCACTGTCAGAAGACAGAATACTGAGCTAGAAGGATCTTTGGTCTCACCTAGGCCATGTTTACACTAGAGCATAGAACAGGTTTTAAGGGGACTTAGCTTGATTTTATAATGTACCTGTTTTCACTGCAAATATCATTATGTTGATTTTAAGGGGCACTAAAGTTGGCTTTCTGTCCTGCACTTTTCATGAGGAGTAATGCCTAGTTCAAATTTAAAAGGTCAGATTAATGCTACCATGGAAACAGCATTATTTTAAACTGATTTTATTGGCCTCCAGAAGTACACCACAATGCCCCCAATGTCTCTTTTCTGGACACTTTCACCTCTGCTGCTCTCCAGGTGGGCAGGAAGTAGGCAACAGGAAGCTGGGGGATTTGAATTCATTTTCTTTCTGGCTAGCATGGCTAGCAGACCTTAGGAGCCATTGCATCTGGCCATGAATTCTCAGAGTTCTCAGAGTCATAAAAGAGCCCCAGCATGGAGCCATCAGGAAATCCAGGATCTCAGTTTGGGGGCTTTGGGTGAATGAATCTGTGCTGAGTAAACTGTGAATCAACAAAAGAAATGCAGACATTTATGGGACGATTTCCCAGGGCAAGTTGGAGAATGTTTACACCAGAGACACTCAGCAGTACTGGGTGAAAATCAAGGAGTTCAGGCAAGCATATCAGAAGGTGAGAGAAGTCAATGGGCAGCCTGGGTCATCTCCCAAAACAGGCTGATTTTATGAGCAGCTTAGTGCAATTCTGGGGAAGGCCTCAACCATGGTCATGAAAAACTGCCTGGACTCCTCAGGAGACACTGCTCGGCTGTCCTCTGAAAGCAGCAAGGATAAAAGAGACAGAGGTTGATGAAGAGAAGGAAGATGCTGACCTAGCAAGTCAGCAGGTGACCAAAGAAGCTTATCCTGCCAGCAGCCCGGCCCTCTTCATCATCCTGGAGACAGTCCCCTCATCACAGGATGGTCCAGAGGCAAGCAATGCTGGAGAGGGCTCTTCTAGTGAGTGTATTTTTAAAACTACTTCAAGTGGAATGTGGCTGGGTTGGGGCAGAGTGTTACTTCTGTTAAGCATAATTTTTTAAACTGCTGCAAGTTGGTTGCCGCTGGGCTGGGATGGATCTATGCATTTGCAACCTGGGGCCCCTGGAACAGCTTGTTAATATTTCGGGGGATGGAGCACTTATCATTTTTGGAGAGCTCCCTAAAGGTCTCAGACAGGTACGCATATTTTTCTCACGAGGTTTTAGGGGAGGCCTGAATTATTGCAGCTTCTACAATATCACACCTTGCCGCACCACAGCACCAGTAAGTAATCTGGAGTAATGGCACACAGCATTCTTGCAAATTTCCCAGCCCTGTGCCCACAATGTATGAGCATATTTTCTTCTTCATTTTGTTATTCTTAGCAGGCTGATGCTGCTTTTTCCAACCTAGAAGAAGCAGGGAAACTTTTGTGAAAATTTATCTCTTCTACAAGAATCAAAGGGGTAGCCATGTTAGTCTGTATCTACAAAAACAAAAAGTCCTGTGGCACCTTATGGCTGAAGTGGGTCTGACAAAGTGGGTCTTTGCCCACAAAAACTTAAACTCCAAAAAAATCTGTTAGTCTATAAGGTGCCACAGGACTTCTCAGTGTTTTTGTCCCTTTAACATTATCACAATGTTTCCTGTCCATTTAAATTTCCCAGGACTGCCCTGCTACACTACATGGCTGGTGAACTCTCTGTCTTTTCCCCTTCCACTGTATGGCTGGTGGGCTCTTCTGGCCTCTTCCCCTCTTACCATGCTGCTGGCAGGCTCGCCATATTCTCCCACTCACCACCATGCAGCTGCACAGGATTTAGGAGGAGAGGCCAAGAATTTTTTTTCTGTGTTTTACGTTTTGCAGGACTGCCCCCAACAACCTCCCACGTGGCAGACAGGCTTGCCTGCTCCCACCCAGCATGCGACTGCCAGGTTGTGTGGACCCTGCTTCTGGATACCGCTATGTCCAGCATGCGGTTTACTGGCTGCCGTGCTGTGTCTTCACTTGCCCTTACCTTACCCTGTAGGATCTTACCAAGTCTGCAATGAAATTGTCTGGAGAAGATGTGGCTTCTGTTCTTATGTTTCCTCAGCTGGTTCTCTTTCTGTTTCTAGTTTTGAGCAAAAATGTTCATTCTGGATTTGAACGCCTTCCTGATAAAAGTTTTGTCAAAACTCCCCCTGTCCTGGGAAAACTTTCCCTTTGAATGAAGTGGCATTTTCTGATGAAAACATTTCTTGTCAAAAAATATCCACAGCCAGCACTCCTTGTCATGCTTCTAGACTCCCACTCACCTTGCTGCCTTTTCAGTCTAAACAAACAAATACATGTCAGTTCATCCCTGGGGAGTTGGAAATGGTTTCATTTCATGGCTTTATTCAGGTTTGAACTCTATCTTTGTCGGTATCAAGCATTCACTCCTGAGCAGCCACTCCCTTTTTCAAATGGGAAATAAAGCTGCTGAATTGGCACGCTGACCATTTCTTCCAGGACCTGATGGGCATATTTCTTGAGGTCTTTATTGCACACTTCCTCTATGAAAAGAACAATGATGTTTCTGTCTTTTAGGCTGTGCTGGCAATGATATATGAAAAGATTCTGTTTATTTTGGAAGAAGGATTCAGTTGGCTTTGTGAAACAGGGAGAGTTATGGACCTGTGAGATTATCCAGCTCCCTTAGTCCACAATAACAAGAACTCTGAGACTTAATGGTGTTCAATAAATGCATGAGACAAAAATTAACTCTACATTTCAGAGCCATATATTTCACAATGGCTATGTCTACACAAAAGGGTTTTCTTGGCAAAACTGGGCCTTTGTTGGAAAAACCCATGTAACATCTACACACAAAATGCGCTTTGTCGACATTGAGTTAACAAAAACTGGCCCATCTGCTGGCACCGTTATACATTTCCCTGTTCAGGTATAACACCTCTCTTGACAGTGTTTTGCCAAGAAAACAGCAATGTAGACACCCCAGGCAGCCCTTTTGTCAACAGACTGGGTTTCAATTTCACTGGGCAGCCCTGTTTGCAGAGCTTCCTGTCAGCTGTTCTGTGGAGAGAGGGCTGGGCAATCGAGCTACTGTCTGACAGAGCGGCTTTCTCTTTTGATTCGCTTTTATGTGTAGATGCAATCTGTTGACAGAAGTTTTTTTTCTGGGAAATCCCTTCTGACAGTCGCTTCTATCGACAAATGCTTCTCCTGTAGACATAACCGTTGTGTAGTAAAGACTCAGGTTGTGTTTTTCAAAAGCACGTAGGAGATTTAGAAACATTTAAAAACAAGAGGTATGTCCAAAACCTTTAGACTGGATTGAAAAGCTCAGTCTAAATAACTGGTAAGTATTATAGGAGGAGCACAAAAATTACATATCAAAGAATGTAAGCAATAGAAACCCAAAGCTCAGGTTTTGTTCACCACCGTTGGTTCATGAACTTTTTGGCAAGTGTTGGCAAAATCTTGGGAGACTGTGGGTTGGTTTATGGTAACGTGGAAAAACAAGTAAAACTCAATGCTTCTGCATTCTTTGGAAGTTGTGTATATTTGTCCAAACAACTTTCTGTCTCTGCCTCGGTTTCTCCATTTCTAAAGTGGGGATATTAGGTCCCCCCCATGAAGTGTTATGGGGCATTTGGAGATAAATGGAAGGAAGGCCTAATGGAATGAAATGGAATGATTATATAGTTCATAATTTGAAAGTGTTTCTCTAGTGAGTTTCCACCCAAGTCACCATTAAGTTGTTCCAAAATGATCTTGTCTGTGAAACTGTTGGGCTGGGTCTACACAGTCAGCTTTCCAAGCAGATTCATGCTAATGACAGCCTCAAAATTGCACATGGCAGCTCACTAGCATGGTCATGGATCATTAGGATAGCCGTGTGAGAGCTCGCTCTTGGCAGAGGGGGTGCTGGCAGTAAAGAGGCACAAGGGTCTGACAGCAGAGGGTCTTTTTGCCAGCAGGAGAATGTCCACGTCAGCAGGGGCATGTCTGCCTAGACCAAGCTCTCGTGCAGCTATTCTAATGAGCCGTGGGACCACGCTAACGAGCAGCCATTTGCAATTTCGAGGCTGCTCATTAGCATGGATCTGCCGTGAGAGCCGTGCCATGTGGACCCAGCCTTGGTGTATTAATGATTCTGGCATTACTCAATGCCTGCAGTTTTCCTGACTGACCAATAGCTGATAAAGGGACATCACTGCTGTGAATCTTGTTCAGGTTAATCAATCAGGGGACAGAAAATGAAGGCAGTTATTAAAATTCAAACTGCCTTTCCACTTCCTGCAAAGGTGTTTTTTATTGTTGTGGCTAACAGTGTCAGCAGTCAGACTAGACATAGACTTGCTGCCAATTAATAGAAAAATTCCACTCTTTATTTAATGGGGTGGGGGAGGTGGCAAGCTTCTTTTGTAGATATTTTTTTCCAGTCCTCCCTGGACTAAGGTTTGGAACTTTTGGACTGTGCAACTGGAAATTATTAAATTAATTGTTGCAAGGTGATCTATGTTATTTAATGAAAGCTAAAAACAAATAAATCAGTAGTCTTCCGTGTAAATGATAACTGTTAGAAAAAGGCATTTCAGCAATACGCTGGTCCAGCAGACCTCAAGCATTTGTTGTACACCTGCTTCACCTTCTGTCCCTGTGTTTTATGCCTGCAGGGGCAAGGACAGTTGAATTGGACTTTAGCAACATGTGATTCTGCAGCAGCATACACATTAGCTCAGCTGAGTGGTCCCTTGCTGAGACATCTTTTCAAGATGTGTTGTAGCCATTCTGTAAAGACATTGCAGTGAGTTGGGGAAACTTACCTTGCTGTTATGAGTACTTAAAAATAAGCTTTTTTTTTTTTTTTTTAAAATTCTAACCTGGGCTAGTCCTAGTAGCGCATATTCCTAAAAAAAGATGAGTGAATAACAAACCTGCAGCTTTTTTTTGTTTGCTGTACCCTGGAGCTACTGCTGAGGGCATGATCAGCAGAACTTTTCCATTCCATTGGATGATTTACTGTAGTCCCCCTGTACAACCCCCTAACAAGTGCATCCAACAAATATGGTAAGTGTAGCTTTAATATTTACCATCTGAGGAGCTGGTGATGTGCATCTTCCAGTCTCATTTGCTTATTGAGCTGGTAAAAACACTTTACAGATATGTAGCTATGTTTCACAGGATTTAGATAGGGTTAGACCATAACATCCGTTTCCCTGAACCAGCAAAGGATACTGTACTTGGAAATAGAAGGGATCATTAAAAAAATTGATTTGATTCTTGTTCTTTGCCAACATGCTGAAGTTCTTCTGGATTTGTGGTGACTAAAATCCTTGAAGGACAATACACAATATCCACAATGCCCTGAACTGTGTCCTATCCCATTTTAGAAAAAAACTCCTGTTACTGCAAGGTCTGGCCAGCAGCAGCCAATACAACAGTCTTAATGCTGGTTCTACGAGTAACAGAGTGGGGTTTGGGGTTTAACTGAACAAGTCAGCTCTGACTAACCTGTGTATCAGCTCACTTTTTGGACACTCGAAAGTACAGCGTACCGTGAAGCCCCAAGACATCTCCAATCTTCGTCCTGATTGTAAATATATACGAGAAGGACAGATTTGCACTGTGTCATGTTTGTTTGATTAAAGTAAAGATTAATCTCCCCCCATTTTAACCTGGGTAATAGCTTTGGCTGAAAGTGCATGAATGCTGCCCCAGGTGCTTCCTTGGGCACAATGTCGAAGCGCTCCTTGGAAGGATGCAGCCTTTCCCCTGCTTACTTTAAACCAGAATGTTAACAATGAATTCCAAAAAGGTCATTGTGTGGGCTCTGAGTATAAATCTGATGCAGATATTATACAGTACTTAGTACTGTGTAGGAAAATGCCCTTTTGGCTAATATCAAGTTGAGCATCAGTTTAATATCTGATACCTCCTCAGCCCTGCATTTGGAGGGGGACACAACTGAAACAGCTAATATATCATTTCCCTCTCTAGCATCTGTGGAAATATATACTGTTCGTCTAAGCCTTCCTGTACTCACCAATCCCCAAACAGTTGGGGGATAAGAAAGGGTGTTAGTCCAATGACCCATGTTCCATCTACCCTTGTATTTTCCATATGTATAAACTTCTTGCTTGTAACATTCCTGTTGTCGGTATATATCTTGGCCTTTGTAAAATGCTGTCTCCTTTTGCATTCTGTGGCTCAGTTAGCACTTCATTCAGATGGAGGATGAACTGAGGTGCTGGGTCACAGAGTAAAACAGAGGGAGAGCCGATTATACAGAAATATACATAGCGGCAATACAAACTAGTTTCAAATGTTCCAGTTATGCACCTGGGAACCACAGGAATAATGGCATGATATATTTTTTGTACTTCATGTTTCTGTCCTGTGGAATCTTTGTTATGCTTCTTAATTACTACAAAAGCTGCCTTTATTCATTATCCATCCATGTATTATTGATCAGCCAAATCAGATTCTTTAACTTACTAAAAAAGCTTTGCACAAGACACAGATACAGGATCTAAATTCCAGTCTCTACTTAAGTGCATATTTGCACACATGCAAATCCAAAGCCTGCTTTTAATGCCTGACTAAAACTGTGAGTATTTAACCCTGTTAATATGGAGCTGTAAAGAGGGATACAAATGTGTAAAACTCGTTTGTGTTCTGTGTATTTGCCAATGTGAACTTTATCAGGGGCTGATTTTTAGCCACATTTCATCTCTAGGTAACCACAACAAAGCAAGATGTAGTCAAAGCGAGGAGTTGCAACTTCCACTTCTGTAAAAGCACCTCGGAAAGAAAATTTAAGAGCGTGGGAAATGATATAAAAAGGTGAGTTTTAGATGTTTTTGCGCACAGTGATACGTACCCCAAGAACATTGTACTGTGCATTAGTGATGGTTCAAGCCATACAAAAATGTAGGAAAGGATCACAGACAGAATCATCAGTCCAGTTTTAGCAGAGTAACTGTATAATTTTATTTGCAGGATGCCCTATTTTAACCCCTTTGTAATGGTGCACAGACTCAGCCCCTGGCACCTCCTGCTGTTCAACTCTGGAATTAGCTCAGTCCGGTTGCTGGGTGTGCTGCATGTGGCTGGTGTCCTGCCTGTTGTCCACTGTGCTATCCAAAATCTGTAGCTGGAGCCATGTCACTCTGTGGATTGAGGCATTCGCTTAGGGGCCTTAGCCTCTGACTGTGCCTCCAACTGCATTCTGTCCCTTTTCAAGTAGGAATCTGCAGTCCCTGCACTGACATCTGTGGCCAGCTGCAGCCTCTAAGTCTAGCCCCCTTGCCTTGGGGCAAGCCACAATCAGTCTCACCCCAGAGGAGCGTGGTTAAGTGTGGTGCAAGAGGGAACGCTGCTTCCCCCACATCACTACTCTTGGTCCCAACCCAGGGACTCTCTAGGGGACACAACCTATTGCCCTCCGTCACTGCCCTGTACTATCTACTTTCCCTGGGCTATTTCCCCATAGATTTTGCTCCTTCTCCACCCCTGTATCAGGGCTCCATTCTGGCTTCTCTGTCCAAGGGGCTTCACCCTTCCTGGGTAGGGCGTAAATGAGCTACTTTCACTTCTACAACCTTTTATAGGACCCAGATTGGCCCTGACTAGTTGACTCTCCCCTTCACCCTGATTGACTAGGTTTGTAGACACTTCTTGTAGCCTGCTTTAACCCTTTCCCTGATGGAGGGAACACAACAACCCTCTACCTTTTTTTTCTTTTTGCATTCCTCTCTGGCCCCTCATTGTGTTGGGGCTAAAATGGATTTATTACACTTTGGGGAGGAGTCATGTTGTTTTAGCTGCGTTGTAAGGTACCTTTTAAACTTGGGTACATGGTAAATAATACTTCCACCTCAAACTAAGAACTCCTTGCTCTTTCACTCCCAGCTTTTACTGGAGCAGAAGTTGCTGCTTATCACCTTGATTGTGTCATGGTTTCATTGAGATGAGTTTGAGGACTGAGATGTGGCTAACAAATTTAATTTCATTAAGGGTTGCAGGCAGAAATTCAGACAGGACTTTGCTCTGGTGTAAGGTCCCATTTAGTTATTACACAACTGTAATTTACATTGTTGTAGAAACCAGTACAGCAGTCACATGAGGTACAATGAAACCATACATAGGCCAATGAGGCGGTAAACCTGAGGAAACGGGTGATGGATGCAGCAGGGAGATTTTTAGAAAGTGGCATGTTGTGGATTTGTTGAAAATTTCAGGGAAATGAAAAGCAAAATGTACCATATGTGCAGGATGCAAAACTGGACTTTTGATCTTACTGTTTATAGGGCCGGTGGCTATTACACCACCCAAGCACCACAGCAGTGCTTTAAACTTGTGCCTCTGGCAGAACTCTCACTCTCTCAGTGGTCACTGGATAACAAGTAGGGCATCTTATGTCATCCCTCCTATTTGTTAGCCTGTTGATGGCTCATCAGCTTGATTCTGGAGCTGCAGGTCTTATCACAGAAGGGGCAGGTGCTAATAGCTGTGGAAGGGCGTGGGATAGTCTTTGCCACTCTTCTTCTCTGGCTCTCCTCGTCTGCACTACAGCAGGACCTCTCAAGTTGCACTATCCCCTCTTGGCTTTCTGCTCTCCACTGGGGACAGTTGCGGGCAAGGTACTCCCGAGTGTCAACATCAATGCTGCACTTTTTCATGTGTACCTTCAGCATGTCCTTATTTCACTTCCGCTGGTCCCCAACACTCCTCTGTCCTTCTTCCAACTCAGAAAACAGTCTGTTTTGGGAGGTGCTGATCTGACATCTGAACGTCATGACCAGTCAAACAGAGTTGTTGGTGCATGATACTAGTAGTGGAAAGTCATAGTCAGGATAGCTCCATAGTCTTACTAATTCTGGTAACACAGAGAGACCCAGAACACACCCAGGAAACTAACATTAACTGAAGCCTCATAGGAGTATTTTCCTGATTTTAGTCACATCCAGTTTTCTTGACTTTGCCGATTAAACTGTTTACAGACAAGGGCCGATCCTCTGAAGGCATTGTTACATGATATGGAATGCTGACATTACTAATGTTCCCTGAGCAGAAGGCAATATGTGGGTGTACAGTGGGCTTGGAGCACATAAGCTTTGTACAAACATCATGCTCTCTCTGCAGGTTAATCAGGTCTTTAGACCACGGAAATGTCAGTGAGTCTGAACAAATAAACTAGATCTGACACTGAACGTTCAAGCAAAGAAATATTAACCCACCTTTTTATTAATGTACTTCACAATACTGAAAATGGAATGGGAAAATATATATTGCATATTGCTTATACGTGTTCTTCCTACAGACATGATCTCAAGCTAAAGCTCACGTGACGGTCCAAAATTAGGCTTCATGTATAATGTGTGTTACTGGGTGGGTAGATTAGATAAATTCAAGAATCAGATCATGACAGCAAAGGAAAATAATTAATTCAGAAGTATTGCAAATGTAGGGAAAGGTGTTCTTTTGTTTTGTAAGCATAATGTGGACAAGATAAATAATGGGATCTTTTTATTTGCTAGCAATAGAAGAACTTTTTCAGCAAATTATTCAGGAAATAGAACCATGCAAGAAAATACTCTGTTTTCCAGGCAGGCATTAGATATCAACAATGAAAAGCATTTAGTAATTAATACCTGCCATTAAGAATTCTCATTATGATCATTTTAATCCCAAATGAGCCTTTATTCTGATGGATAAATATTGTTCATAGGATAATACTCCTATCTGGAAATATCTACTATTCAGTACTTGTATACCACTTAAATATTTTATGCTCTTAAAATACTTTAGCCACAAATCCTGCTTTATACCTTTTCAAAACAAATAAGGATGGAGGGACTATTATCAGCCCACAAAGACTGTGTGAACAAAAAGCATCAGTGTGGACTTACTCGCATTTCATCAGGTGGAACATCATCAGTTTTTGGGAGCGGCGGGATTGGAGGCCTGTTTTTTATTTGGTTTGTTTGTTTGTTTGTTTTTAAGGATCTCTAAATTATTATTTAAAAGTTTAGACTAAGGACGAGAAAAAACTGAAATCTGGGGCTGGCTACTTGTAGGACAACAACTGGGGTACTCCTGGGGTCAGCTAGAAGTTTAGTCCAGAGACAGAGTGAAGTGGAGGAGACTTGAAGATGACCTATGCTCCACCTGGAGTACAGCGGTTTAAGTCAATTCAATGAACCTTTGAGATTGAATGTGCATCCAAAAACATTGGTCCAGTCTTTATATTCTGCCTCTCCCCTATGATTGGCCTCTACTTGCGTTGTCCAAAGGGCCTGAGGGTGAATTTAAGTCAGCATCCTCCCTTGTTGGTGAATGGTAAGTTACAGTTTCTCACTCTTTTCAGGAAAACGTACTTAAGTGTTTAATGACGCCGGTTTGGAGTAGTGCCATTTTACAGACTTGGGTAGAGCAGAGGCAGGAGGAAGCAGGCAAGACAGACAAGAAAACATACTGGGCCAGTTCCACAAATAGAATAAATCAACACAGCCAATAAAGTGCATGACTCCATTCTGATACATGGCAGCTGATGATCTGACCCACAGGGATGTTTCTCAGACTGAGAATCCAGTTGTACCCATTAAATTTCGGATGTATTAATTAGATACAAATATTTCCACCAGATGTTGAAATTGCCTGATTCTTCTGAAGCTACAATATCAGGCAAGGAGCAATTTTTTGAACGGATGATTTTTATCCTGACAATGTCTCACTGACACAACTTGTGGGCTACTGGGGGTGGGGGAGAACTGTCTGGTGTGGTGTGCTAGTGTAGACAGGGCTTCCATGGATGTTGGCATTCTTGCTACTGTCACCTAACCCTGTTCAGATCTGGTCTAAATAACGTGCGTAAAAAGCCACCAGACATCTGAGTTTTATCTTCACTAGCAAACTCATCATCACTACCTCTAACAGAGCTGCGCCACAGGTTGTGTAGCACTGAGAGATTTCAACACAAACGCGAATGTAAACAAGGCTGCAGCAAAGAGAAAAAAAAACCGTGATCTTACTTGTCCCCACAGCTCCCACTGGGACTCCCCAGGGCTCTGCAGTTTACAGAAATAGGATAGAGGTAAAATAATATGAGCAAGGTGCAGTGCCCTAGGTACAGATTGCATCAACAGCAAATGAACCCTGCTTGTCTCACTGCCTTATTATGTATTATGATATTTTACTGAGCAGGGAAAAGATAATGTGTTTAGAAGATTAACATCTATTGTTTTAATGGATGATATTGCTAAAATAATATGACATTAACAAAGGAATGTTTTAACTGCACTATATCAGGTCAGCTGTGCTTTGGGATATGCTGTCTAGATTACTGATTCAGATCAAGGTCAGTTCTGACAGTGAATCAAACCACTCCTCTGATGGTTTCATTGTCATTGTAGAATATGTCATGTGGGAGTCTGAGTCCAGTTCCCAGTGTGCATTTATTCACGTTGCAAAATCACAGCTCTCACTGATTGACACCCTTACTGGTTTTCTCAGAAGAAGAGCTTACGTGAAAACAGGCAGAGAGACTGAACCTTCCTCTTTCTCCTGTCTTGGCAGGATGCAGGTACTGTACATTGGCAGGGTCTGTCATATGGATTAGCAGAGAGTGCAGTCTGCATGCATGTCAACATTCAGTATCTTTTCAAAAGCAATACATTCACATGAGATACCAATGGTGAGCCAAAATCCATTGCGTCCTCTTTTCTCTTGATTTCACCTGAGGCAGTATCCCTGAGTATGCTTACAAGCAAGTCTGTTGGAGTGTCACTGCATGCATTGAGGCCCATTATTACTTCACTTTACTTTAAAAAAAAAAAAAAAAAAAAAAAGCTCACAGAATGGTAATATTGTCATTTAGACTCAGCATGTCTAAGTGCACTGCCAGGAAGAAGGAAGTTGGGATGATGATTTATGTGCCTTGGCCTAAAATCAGATAAAGCCACTTCAAAAATATTAATTTTTGAGGTCATTTTCTATTACCCAGCATTCATTCACTGGAATTTCTTACAGGTTAATGGTGGTAAGCCAGGAGCACTCAGGCTACATTGGACCTACAGCAAAGCCAACAGTGGTGTGGGGGAGGGAAGTAAGGGGAAAAATATAGATTTTCTTGTGTGACCAATATGGAGGGTTCATAAACACATCAGACCCAAAGCAGTGATCTCTGAAGACTGCTGTGTTGGGGAAAAGCCACTATTTACTGAATAAAAAGCTGGTCCTGAACAGCTTTTCTTCAGTTTATCCCCTGCTGTTTATCCAACACAAAGGTGTAGGCAGACTATTTTGCTAGGACATAAGTGAAAGAACATTGTGGTAGTGTTGTCTGCTATCAATCAATGGTTTTAATTACATACATGATTGACTAATAAAAATCCCCAGTGACTGATTGATTTTTTTGATGTGGCTAATGCCTGCTTTATTCTAAGGCAATTTTTCATTTAAACAGAATATTTTATTACCAAAATGCTGGTTTATATGGAGAAAGAGAGAGAGCACATGCATAACAGCAAAGGTAAAGGTGGAGAAGAGTGTAGGACTCAAAAAAAAAAAAAAAAAAAAAAAAAAAAAAGTTCTGCTGTCAAGAAGAAAGATATTAAAGGCCCTGATTCCAGCCCATTTAAGAGACCTCACCAGCATAAACTCTATGATAAAAATGTTAGAGGCTCAGTGAAATAATGTGCAAGCACAAAGGTATTGATTTTGAAATACCATTGGCATCCGCCAATACTTAATGATTTTCTTTATATGTGGGGGTATTACACACGCTTCTCTTAGCAGTTTGTGTTCTCAGTGGCTTGTTCATCCAAAACTAGCAGTTAGGCTTCTGTGGTTTTGATTGTGCCTGTTATGCATTCAATAATAAATCCAAATCCACTGTGATCAGGTACACTTCTTCCAGATGGTCTAGATGGTGTTTGGTCCTGTCAAGAGGGCAGGGAACTGGACTCAGTGACCTGTTGAGGTCCCTTCCAGTTCTAGTGTTCTGTGATTGTATGATTCTATATGTGCCACAGGATAACTGGTAAGAAAACTGAGCTTTAAAGAGATTATTGAATTGGAAAGAGTCATTTACATGACAGTTTGTTTAGTTATTTAACACCTTGATGAGCAGATACAATTACAGCTATCCCTCTATATCTAATCTCTCCTCTTTTGAATAATGGCATTTCCATGGTTCTTGTTTTATGAAAACTTACTAATCATGGACCTGAGTCAATTTCCACTGAACTCAAGTGGTATTTGACTTGGTCCCTATGAAAATAAAGCAGCAATGGCAGTGACTAGTCCCATATGTTCTTGATTCTCAACATGTCATTTTATCGGAGGCTTGGCCTACACTAGAGAACAAAGTCAATCCCAGATACACAATTCTAGCTAAGCCATCAGCGTAACTAGAATCGATGTATCAGAATCGACTTTCTTCCCTGACGTAGATGGGGGCTTTTCAGGCTTGTGCTGATTTCCCAGTACCAGGGTCAACAGCTGAGCCAGAGTGATTGATTTTGCCATGTCTTCACACATGCAGGAAAATTGTTCCCCAGAAGATCAATCACAGCATATCAACCTTCCATCCTCTGCCCCCCACCCCTGCCATAAGTATAGACATGACCAGAATCTTGTCTAGCCGCACACATCTGCTAGGAGGTAACATTTGAACTTGGCAAAATGTTTTGAGCAAAACCTTGTCTGGGGAAATAAATAAATAAATAATGCAGATTTGGTGACACTGGAATATTTTGCCAGTTAGCATCAATTTTACCAAATTTTTAGGACTTTTGGGGACTTTTTGGGGGATGAGATCAGTCCCCAATCTAAACATCTTTTGACATTTTTGAAACAAAATACTGATTTTTTTTTACTTCAAAAGAACTTTGATTTCAATTTGATTTCTATTTTTTAAAACAATCACAATTAAATGAAACTTTTTCTGTATTATCAAACAAAATATTTTGTTCTACCTAAATGATTTTTAAAACTTTTCAATTCAAGCAAACATAAAGCTTATTGTTTTGGTTAAATCTGAATGATCTTTTTTTCTGGAATTGCCAACGTGCTGCAAAATCTGTTTGTCCATCTGTAATATTCCCCTATCCCTGCCAGGAAGGAAGGATTCACATACTTCATGAGGACAATGAAAGAGGAACAGAGACTAGCCAAGCTGCCAGTGCTGAAATGAGGTGTCCTGCTGTGCTGGTTAGGAAATAGGAATTAAATATCTTACAATTCACATATTTCTTTACTGAAGTCCAAAGTCTTTGGAGATTAATAGAGTTCAGAAACAGCTCAAGGTAGGTTTGGTAAAAGAGGTCACCAACAATTACATTTGAAAAGAATCTAAGTGTACTAAGTCTTCCTGGGATAAAATGCATTCCTCTGTTTCCTCTCTCAAGCAAGGAACCAGGTTTATATTTGTTTTCCTTAATCTCAGTGGATGGCACACCATTTGCACTGGGGTTGGGCTTTGATGGTGATCATGTGACAATTAGTAACTACATTTGCTGCTGAAGAAGAGCAGGCAATGATCCAGGTTATTTCCTTCTGTGTCAGTCTTCTTCCTGAGAAGCCCAGTGGATTGGCCAAATGCACGAGGAAAGCCATAGTGTAGTATCAGCCTTTGGATCACATAATGTGATCAGCTCTTGATCACATTATGTGTGTTACTTCCCCTGAAGCCTGAGTAGGATATCATTTCATGAAGAGAGAACCCTCCTCCTTTTCCCCTAGCAATGCTTGTGAATAGTGGTCCAGTGAACAGGGCAATAAATATCCTGCAGGCTGCATTCTATTGCCATTGAGTCAAGTTACCTCATTGTCATTGTCTTCCCAGCTCTAGTTTGGGTAACTGAGTGTTACCTATCTTGTAAAACCCTTTGGCTGCGTCTACACATGCCACTTCTTCTGGAAGCAGCATGGTAATGAGCAGCTTGGAAGATGCTAATGAGGCACAGATGTAAATTTCCCATGCCTCATTAGCATATGGCCACGTGATTCAGAGTCTGGAAGTCGTTCTTCCAGACTCCAAAATACATGTGCAGAAGCACTGCCCATGGGGATCTTCTGGAAGAGGGGTTTCCAGAAGGAGGGTTTCCTTCTGGAAAATCCCCATGGGCCATGCATCTGCATATGCATTTTGGAGTCCAGAAGAGCTTCTTCTGGACTCCAAATCATGTGGCCATATGTTAATGAAGTATGGGAAATTTACATCCTTGCCTCATTAGCATCTTCTGGCCGCTCATTACCATGCCACTTCTGGAAGAAGCAGCATATGTATCTGCAGCGTTTGTGATTTAGGGATGAAATATACTGTACAAATGGTAAGTGCAAATTGTATTAGGCTATGTCTACACTGGGCAAAGTAAGTCAACTGCAGATATGCAATTCTAGCTATGGTAACTGCGTAGCTAGAATCACCCTATCTGCACTCAGCTTACTTGGCTGGCCATACTGAACAAGGTCAATGGGAGAATTTTGCCCATTGACTTCCCTTACTCCTAACATCTTATGAGGGGTACAGGGGTCAACTGTAACCCCTGAGATGTCAATTTTGCACATCACTACAAGATGCGCAAAATCAAAATCCAGATGAAACCTGAGCAGGTCAGTCTTCTGAGCTAGTGTGGCTGTAGCCTTACAGCTCAATAATCCACGTGCAGGGCCTCGTGATAATACTTAATGTATGCACCAATGCCATTCAGTGCCCATGTGGATTATTAGTGAACAAAATCACAGCAACAGTTGAGTAAGATGAATGATACATTAGCATTTGGTGTGGTAGCAAAATCAAAAAGATTACTTTGACATCTTCAGATTTTTTATCTTCATTCTTAGCCTCTTGATAGGAAGAGGAACTGCCCCTTTCTGCTCCATATGCAGCGTAATCAAAAAGGATTTCATTACTGTTCAAGCCCCCAAGCTACTCTTCTAAATCTGGCGCTTGGGCTTTAATCTCATTTGTTCTAGCCGGTATTGTTGGTTGTAGGTGTGGAAGACGTCTGCCTCACTGGTGAGAAATGAACAGCTTTCAGTCAATGTCTTAACACTTGCACTTGCAGCTTCCTTCACCTAAAATATTTACTATGCGGTAGGTTAGCCTTCCCCAACCACTGTGAGGTGGGTGTATGAGGAAGGGGAAACTGAGAGTTTAAGTGATTAGTACAAGGTTGCATATTGTCTGTGGAAGAAATCTCTAGACTCCCTGTCTGGTGCTTATGCTTTCATCACTAGCCTCCCCTGAACACTCTACCTACAGTGCTTCACTTAATGCCCAGCTCTAGGCTTTTACTGCTAGGCAGGCAGTGTGGTCTAGTAGGTAGTGTTAGGACTCAGAAATGGGCTTGCTGTGTCACCTATGGCAAGCAAATTCCCCTCTGTACCTGTAGTTTTGTCTGTTTGGACTGTGAGCTTTTGAGGACAGGAATTGTACAGAGTATGGTAAAACAGTATCTAGTGCAATGACCCCACCAGTCTCAGCTGGGGCCTCTAGTTGTTCCTGTTCTCAAAATTAATAATAATAGATGCCTTGATTCTCACCAATAGTGGAACAATCATATACATGAGTAAGAATCCCCTATACACTGGAGACTTGTCTGCAGAAGGCTGATGCTTAGTCCTCTTTAAAATTCTACTTACTTTTTCTGACTTTGGTCAATTGAACTGCGATCTAGAATCAAGTCAATAGTACCCTTGACTCACCGAAGTGTGGCAAAGGAGATTGGATGGCTGCTAAATGAAGAGGAAAATTACCTGGAGAAAGAAGGGACAGGCAATCAGATGAGAACACTTCAGAAAGTTCTGGGAGAGGGATGCAAATTCAAATGGGAATAAAGTCAAAAAAGTGAATTTCAGTGCACTGCACATATTGACCATGGAGAAGCCATTTACAAATTATCTTTGCACTGGACTTTGCACCCTGGATGTAAGTGGCTTCTGAGCCTTTCAGTCATGGTTATCAAGTAATTCTGTGTTTCTACTAGAAGCTCTTTTACTTTATCCTTCTGTTTTCCAGTTATGTCCTGAGGAGTGAATTAGCAATAGGAGATTTTCTGTGTCACCAGTAGTAAATATGAAATGTGTGATATGGGATGATCACATTCCTGGCCCAAACACAATGATAATAGGTGATTCATGCCGAAAGAGCAGAATATTGGCTTTGCAATCCACTAGGCAGAGCAAAAAACAGAATTTTGTTCAAAATTAAGTTGACATTTTAAAATTGTGAATCACATCCCCAATGGTGCTTTAGTTCATATTCTGGAGTCAACATATTGAATGACAAATCCCACATTTCCCTGGTTTCTGTTCAGCTGATAACACACTTCAAATTTATGATAGCATCTATGTAAGAAAGCAGCTTTCTTAGGCTATGTGTGTGGTTTTTTTTATAATGGCTTTTCCCCACTCCCAACAAAAAGCCAGTTAACTGACTGTAATTTAAATATTGGCTACATCTGCAGGTGATGGAAACCAGTGTAACTTAACAGTGCACTGATTTACAGCCCCTGAGGAGATGGCCCATTTTTTCCCTACATACAATTTCTTGCACTAGGCTTGCTTTTTATTGTTAGCCTTGCTTAAAATATTGGCAGGAATTTGGAAATGAGTGAGAACCATTTTATTTACATCGTGTGTTTATTTTAGAGAGAAGGAGGAGACTTTCTGGTGAGATGAGACAAGTTGGCATCTTCATTATTGCATGAGAAAAAGTTCCATGTTCCCAAAAAAGGCTTTGTCTTGCTGCTACAAGTACATTTTGCCTTCCTTTTGTTCTGCTCTTGGAATCTAGGTTTCTTTTGATTGAAGATCATCCAGTGGGAAAAGTAAGTAGGAAATCTCTTCTGCTTTAGACCATATTAAAATATATTCTTCCATGGTGTGGCTTTATCTGGAGTATGTGCACCTAGTTCTGTGCACCATACTTCTAGGCAAGATGTGGACAGACTGGGGAGAATGGAGTGGGAGACAAAGGAAATATTTTGAAAAGCTGACCTTCTGAGGACTGTCTTTAAAAAAATGTCTTGTGATCAGTCTTGAGAAGAGATGACTGAAGGGAAAATTGAGAAGTTTCCAAATATGTTATAAGGAGGATCGTGATCAATTTTTCTTCATATGCATTGAGGGTAGGACAAGAAGTAATAGGTTTTAAGCTGCAGGAAAGGAAATTAGTTAGGTATCAAAGTTTTTTCTAACTATGTGGATAGTTAAGCACTGGAACAGGCTTCCAGAAAATCCCCATCATCAAAGATTTTTAAGAACAGGTTGGACAACCTCTGAGGAATGGTCTGGATATGCTTGGTCCGGCCTGTAGTATAAAGCTAGCTTGCTTGCTTGCCTATAGATGTACACTTTTAACCTCTTTAGTCAGGGGCAGGAGCAGAATGAAGGTGTGGGACCTGGGGTGTGGAAGGATAGCTCAGTGGTTAGAGCATTGGCCTTGTAAATGCAGGATTGTGATTTCAATCCTCGATGCGGGGGGGTGCTTTCAAAGGCTGGAAGCAGGTTAAATTAAAAAAAAAAATGTTAGGGATAGTGATAGGTCCTGCTGCGAGTGCAGGGGACTGGACTTAATCATCTCTGGAGATCCCTTCCAGTTCTATGATATATATGAATGATATGTATATGTATGACAGGGGAGAGGGTGCAAGAGAGAGCTGGGATGGGAGTGTAGATTCTGGAAGTGGGGTGCAGTAGCTGGCAAGGGGTGGTGGAGTGGGGTCTGGAAAGGGGGGTGCAGGGATGGGGCTCCATGCACCTCTGCATACTGAAGGGAAGTGCCCCCCACTGACACCATTCACCATTGTTCCCATCGGCCATGATTTGGCCACTGGGATTGATGGGGTGGTGCCTGAGTGGAGCGCACCCACTTCCTGGCAGAGCTGGCCATGGCTTTCTTTGATTGGGCTTGTGAGGCTCAGGGATCCCTTCACCCACAGCACCTTGAGTGGAGGCAAGCCTTGAGCCTTGTGGGCCAGATCTAGGGAAGCTGTTGGGTAGATCCAGCCTACAGGCTGTAGATTCCTCACCACAGAATAGAGGATGTCTCAGGGTCCCTTTCAGTTCTGTGTTTCTGACTTTCTCCTGGTTGTTTATGAATATTGTATTCAGCTCAGTAAAGATTGGGCCTGGTACTGTTAATCATAACCATTGAAATTAATGGGGGATTCCTTTGACTGAACAATATAAGGTGAAGCCCATCATAGCCCTGAATACCATGTTCTCCCAGTAGATCCTGACCCTACAAACTTGTATGCAAGCAATTCTCTTGATATCAGTCATGCTACTTACAAGTGTATGGGTGTCATCTATTTCTCATTCATGTCCTCAAAACAGACATATTTGTCATATTTCAATATTCCATTTGAAGGATTTGAGCTTCAAAGGCAGATATGATGAGTCATTATGTCCCAAGAAAGGGAGATAATGAGGTCCTATGGCACCATCTAGGTCATTCTGCAGCTGGTATCAGATACAGAAAGGGGTGTGCTATGGGGTAGACTAGGACCAAAGCTTTTTGCAGGAAGCCGCAGGATCCTGCCACAACCGTTCCAGGAAAGGAGCCCTAAAAAAGCCCTCTGAGTGGGCTAGAAAAGACTGTTTGGGAAGCAGCCAATAAGAAAGGCTGCAATGAACAGCCAGTCAAGGCCCAGGAGGGCTACATAAAAGGAACTGTGGAGTCAGAAACAGTGAGTTTCTTGTGGGTGTCGCAGGAGGGCAGGTGGTGCTACTGTCTGTTTGAAGGGACTACAGCACCATGGACAGCTCAATGCTGGCAAGAAGCAGAGCAGTGAGGACATGCTGGGCCTAAACTTAGGAGAACCCTGAAAATGAGAAATGGGAAGAAGAAATAGTTATCTCAAGAGATGGTTAATGCGGAGTTTTGTTAGGAGAGCATGACTTATCCATGTGAAAAACTAGCTTTTTCCCTCCTATGCAGAACTGCCATGACCATGTGCTCTTATTTGACGAGTTGTACTTACTGCATGGAAAAGCTCTGTTCTCAGGGCTTTCATAAGATCTGTCTCAGTAAGATCTCTCTACAGTGGACCTGAAACAGGTACCCGAGGTAAATGTTTGATACTTGCTCTACCTCCCACCCCTACCCAGAGATTCCAAAACAAACAAAAAAATCCTTGCCTAAAAGAGCTGAGGTTAAAGGTTGTGTTCAACAGAATGAAGCTAATCCCCCAAAATAACACAATGATTTGTTTAAGAACTCTACACCTTTACAAAAAACACTGGAAATGAGAAGATGGAGCCTGTTCCCCCTTCCTACATAATCCACCAAACACCATCACCTCTCCTGACTAAGTTGCCTACCTGCCTTTAACATTGTGTGGTCTTATGTAGGCAGCCCCAGCAAGAACCCACCACCATCCTAAGATAAGGGTGAGGCCAAACAGGCTGGTTTTCTTTCATGCCAGTGGCTGCAATAGAGTATTAAGATCTTCTATGGATAAGATCTCTTATAATCCTAAAGTTGCAGTCCTTTTTCAGTCCGTGTGCTCATTTTAAGAGACCACTGGCTTTTATTAACCACATACATCTCTGGTTCACTGATTCCTTATGCAAGTCATCAGCTCACAAGCCAGAATTAAAAATGAAGACAAAAGCTTCTTTCCCTCAGGAGCACTTTGTATATAAATGTTGATAAAACTTGTCAAGAGTCTCTAAATAGACTTCTAGGGTTCACTGCACATTTTCCTTTTCCATCACAACTTTTTATTCCCCTAACTTTGCTGTGCATATCTTATTACTCTGTCAGTGGCTGATTGGTTAGTGCAGAGACCAGCTGTGCCTCGTTTACATAGGTGGTATTACAGGAGGTCTGAAAAGACATGGTTAACTTAGAAATATTAGGGCTCTAAAAGTGCTGATTTTATGCTGACAGATTTACTTACAGCTTGCTTACCAGGGACAGCCAAACTAGTTTCTTCAGGGTCCCAGTGGAGTCACATTCCAAAAGTTAGCATAAAGCAGAAAAATTATTTCAGGTCATATCTCATTGTCTGTGATGGTGAAGACCCAGTTACCTAATAAATCATACAGCACAATGTCTTTATAAAGAAGAATCAGTAGTCAAGATCTGAGTTCTGCAAATGAGCTGAACCAGCACGGTTCCCTTTCTGAAAACTGTCCCATGGTGCACTGGATGGACATGTTTGTTCAAGTGTTTATTGATTTTTTTTTGTTTTAATTAAACCTCACTGTTCATGCTACAGAAAGTGAAGCAGTGAATTGCCCTGAGTTATATGGTGATCTGTTGCACAGTCACCACTGAGAGAGACAAAATTGCTTCATCTGTATCTATATTAAATAAAAATCCAAGCGAGGGCAGTTTGTCTCACTGCAATACAGGAAGCTCAGTGACAATAGTTAGTTTAACAGCATGATACATTAAACTTTATAAATATTTCCGTCAGCCATTAGTGGTGGAAGGTGAAGACCATATGTTAGAATCTATGAATGTTCAACTCTATGAAGACGCAGTATACAGCAGTAACCTACTTTTGTATTATCTGCTATAGGCGCTTAATGTTCCCCTTGTCTTTCTCTCTTGGGCCCTAGCTCTATTCTTCAAGTTCATGAAAGTCACTACATGAAGGAATGCAGGCAGTGAACTCCAACATTTTTCTATTTCAGGGTCAGGTGAAAGGGGAGACAGATGAATAGATCTCCCCGCAAAATAATGTATATATTTAAAATCAAGACCAGTCAGTTTTAAACTAGTAACCATGTAATTTGTTTTGTTAATCTAAAGCAAAATGATTAATACTCTATATTACTTTGTTTTAATGTATGTAACATTGTAGGCAGAGTCTATTAAGGTTGCACTTAGAAGCTGCAGGCATACATCAGAGTGCCTACTTGCTAGACATTATAGAAATATAGCATGAGTAAGTCCTTTCCCCACAAGAAATACAAGTGGATTGTGAATAGGTAGTTCTGCTGCTGTTAATTTTTGCCCTAGCCATTTGTTTAAAACATGGCCATGACTCTGGACTTCAGAGCAGGGACCTGAAGCTTAGCAGATGTGTGGCGTGGTAGTCCCGCCCCCTGCATAATATGTATACTTAGGTTTCATGATGATGACTGGTAGACTGCTAGCTTTCTCTGGAGACTTCATGTGCCATTTGTTAGTGAATTAGTGTGCATTTATGTGACATGGTGTAAAACCCTGGGCAGTTACTCTACCAGCTGCCCTGCCCTCTCTCCCCATTCCAAATAGGCTATGTCTACACTAGAAGCATTTGTCTACAGAAGTGACTGTCAGAAAGAGATGTTCCAACAAAACTTCTGTTGACAGAGTGCATCTACCCATAAAAGTGCATCAATCTTTCGACCTGCTCTGTTGCTAAAAGGCCCCTTGGAGTGGCTACATGTTTCTGTCAACAAAATGCATTGTGTGTATGCAGATCTTCCACAAGTTTTGTCAACAAAACCCCAGTTTTGTCTACAGAACTCTCTAGCACAGACATAGCCATATACAATAACAGCTAATGATTGCAATTGATTATCCCCACCCCCAGCACAAGTAGAGGTCTGTACTGTGGATCTACAGCTGCTAACTCATTCAGGGATCAATAGGATTCCACATTAAGGATTTTTGTTTACAGGATTCATTAAAAAGTGCTAAAACTCTACAATGAAGTAACAAAGGTTGCAAAGTCAAGCATTCGGAAGTTTAAAAATGACAAAAAAGCTTACCTGCTTAATCCTAATGTGAGCCCTGTTGCATTTGCATCCTGGTATCGTCTTTAATTACAGACCACATGCTATGTTTTACAGGACTCCTGCCTTCAGTGCACAGCATGGATAGTGGAGATGCGTAAGAAGAATAAAGATGTTATCATGTGCATAAGTCACTGTACTGGAACTCAGTGAGAGTTGGAGTCTTGTAATAGGGTATCTTGCCCAGCTGGCTGAATTAACTGGGAATAAGGCCACAGTAAATATTGGATGAGCCCTAGCTGAGAGGATTCAGGTGATTCCTGCCTAAAAAGAAACTGTAATTGTGTCCTCAGAGACTACAAGTTAAAGCTATGAGGAGGAAAAGAAGCTTCAGAGAAGAGGAAGTATAAGGTAATCTTATACAAGAAGGCACCCTGATCCAACAGGAAGAAAGTGAGAGAGCCACAGGGGGAGCAAATAGGGTCCAGGAAAAATGTCAGTAGGAGTAAAGGAGCTGACTTAGCAGTGCGGTATAGAGTTGTGATGTAGATCCCAGAACAGAAGATGGGACTATTCCCCTACCAGCCTCAAGAAGTGGGTACACAGTATTGGCCAAGCCAGCATTAGAACAGCAGAGTGATCTGAGGAATAACCCCAGAGAGGGGGGAAGGAGTTTTGTTTCTGGTAGATGGTTTTGGACTTCTTGTTTAGATAACTGTGACCGTGGAAGTAGGGGACTCAAAACTGTGACCTGGCCAGAGGGCTGAGTCATGGGTGTGTTACTAGGCAAAGAAACCTCCACAGTGCCAGAGCAGTCATTGGCAGAGGACCCCAGCCTAGTAATGGATGGGATGGTCTTTAGATGCTGGTATTTTATGCGGATATGGCCCACAGAGAGAACCAAAAAATTGGGGAATTCTCAGGATGTGCCAAATGAGAAGAGAAAGTGTTCACAGGTCAATTAGTTGCAATCTTATTTATTTAGAATGAAAACGTCCTGTTCCCCTGAACACAAGAGGAATCAGACCAAGGCAAGACAGGTTTGCTGTCACCCACCCACGTCTTTTAGCTAGCACTTACCCCAAACGCTCGCTTTCTTGCTCCACTACTCTCAGGGTCACAGTGTGCTTGTCCATGCCCTGTGTCTGCCTGCTCCTCTCGTTGTGTCTGCTTGTGTGCGTTCCCATTCCTCAACCCTATGAGGTGACTGGGCTGTGGGTGGTCTAGCCTGGTGGTCAGAGTGAGCAGTAGGAAGCAGGGTCAGAGGCAGTGGCAGCATCAGGAGCCAGCACCAAGGAGGTCAGAAATTGGGTACCAAACTACAGGCCAGAGGCAGGAATGTGGATCAAGGGTCAGAGTCAGATTCACAACAGGGAAGCAGGGTAACAGGCCAGGGTGAGTCCTAGGCAGGGTCAGAGCTGAGGCCAGGGCACATACATCACATACTAGTCAATGTTGGAGTAATTACAGTGGGCATGAGCAGCGAGTAGCAGTGAGCTGCTGCTGGAGTAAGAGCCTATCTACTGGCACTGCCATCTGCTCCGATGGCATGGCCAATCAGCCAGCCTGCTGCAAGCCAGCTGTGCTCATCTAGTTGCCTGGAAACCATCTGCTGCAGGCCCTAGCGCCTGACATATCGTGTGCACTCATGCTCTCACCGAAACAATACAGAGTGAAGCCTTCCACCTGCCTAGTTCCAATCCCTGTGCCCTTTCCCAGGAGCTATAAAAGAGCTTAGATGGCTTTTTTATTACTGCTAGACTAATGGAGGGGGTAGTTGCCACCCTTCAAGCTTGAATGATGTTCTGCCCAACCCACAGTTATACATATAGACCTCTTATACCAGCAGAAGCCAGAGTTCTGTTGTCCATATATAACATGTAAAAGAAGTGTGATCAGACTGTGGAAGTATTTGCTTTTACGATCAGGACTCTGTATATTCAAAGGCACATTTTTAGTCTAGATGCAGATCTCTTAAGCAAGGCCAGGATCATATTTCCTAATCTATTGATTAGGATTTTCAAATGTACGGCGCTGAATGTAAATCAGGTGGCACAGATCACTTAATCCAGAGAGGGTTAACTTGGAGGTGAAGTCCCCTGTAAGTTCTGAGTCTGATATTTTTATGCTAATTCCTATAGTGACCAAATTAATTTTTATTTTACTGAATGTGATCTTTCCTTTATTAACTTTCATATGTCTCCCTACCGTAATGCCATGACTGAGTAATGCTTATTAGTTTGTCTGGTCTTCTCATTCAGATTTCACTCAAGAATTATTACACAGGAAATGGTCAGGCCATTCCACCTTACCATCCCACCTCCAGAGCTACTATGGCAAGTCCACAGCTAGTGTAAATTGTCATTACTCCATTTCGGACCCATCCCAGTTTATACCAGCTAAGAATCTGCCCCCTCTCACTGCATTAAAACAACCAACAGATACCGGTATTTGATCAGACTGGTCATCAGGCCCCTTAATAAAAAGAGCTGGCTGCTGTTGCATGGCATAAAATGCTTTGTGGGTTGAAACCCAGTTTTGAGTGGACTAGAGAAGTCATGATAAGGTATTGAACAAGAGGCTAAATGAGTCAGAAAGGGACAGATGGTTCCTCCTTTTGCCTCTCCAGGTGGAAACCATGAAAAGCTGATTGACTAAGGGTAAGGGGAGGGAGTGGAAGGGAGAGTCCGCTCCAGCCATAGCATAGCTGCCCTTAGTTTCCCACTTCCATGGATGCTCCTTCATGACAGCAGTGTGCATAGGTTTGAGGACTTGGAGAAGGCCAACAATTGTGTGCCTCCACAGGGATATTACACCAAGAATTAATGCTGCCTCAGTCTCTTGCAGAGTCCTAAGCATAGCTGCTAATAAGAGGATGCAGAGGATTCTGGGAAAGGCCTCATGTTGGTGCCAGACTACCAGACAGCAGCAGTATGCCTGGGCAGGTGTTAGGCCCTGCCTATGTCTGTAGGTTTCCCAATCCATTTAAACTTTTCTATCCCCTTCCCCTCCTATACAGTAAGGGCTGCTCCAAGCAGAGCCCAAGGTCACCCCTTGGTGACCCTTGGTCACCCAGGTACGGCAGCATGAGAACAAAGCTGATCAGATTTTGTGTTTATTCTGGTTTCTGAGGCAGGGTACAGCTTTGGTTACACTTTCATGTCTTTGCCAAAACACCTTTCTCTCTCCTTAAATGAAGGATGAAATTCCCATGTCATTTTTCAACTTCAGCAGCACGGGATTTAAGCAAAACCCCAAATATGGCTGAACTTGTTACTAAACTGCAATGCTGCTTTATACTTCCTTTGTCAAGTGAACTCAGACATCAGGGTTCTGACGAGTTCCACATGCTGTACACAATGTTTCCAAAAGTGGATTGTCTGGGCAGATTGGATTGTTGATTAAATTGATTTTTCCTCTGCCTTTCACTACGCCCGCACCCTGAGATGGTTCCTCTCCCTTAGCATTGAGGCATGCTGGTTGAAGCAGTGAGGGAAGAGGAGAGTTAGCCTGGTCCACTCATGGTGCCTATCTGACCTCCAGGGCTGTCAAAATCTGAGGAAAAGAGAAAGTAAAACTTGTTCATCAGCAGTGTTTGGCACTACTGTGTTACCTACTGGAAATGGAAAAGAGAAAAATCCCCTGAAGTTGCCTTATGTTTTTTAACTGGTTTTAATTTATCACCTGCTTGCTTCAGTATGTTTCTATTAGCAGCTGTACTGTTATTTCTCAACTCCAGTGTAGACTGTATCTGTTACTACGGCTTATCCCTGTGCAACTTACACTGCTTTCAGTCTTGTGTGCACTAGGGCTTTGCAATGTTGTAGCTATATTGGTATGACTACACCAGTGGCTAGAAACCTTAGTCAAGAGGAGAGCTATGTATTACTGATATGTAAATAGGCCAAAGTCACAACATTCAGATTTAGGTCAACACTTTATTTTGAAACAGACACCACTCACTGCACTGGACTGTTGTCATGTTCTTAGGGTACAGCCATATTACACCCAACTTTTGTGCTGTGAAACTGGTTCATCAGGCAGCCTGGAAACAAGTATGTAACCTGCTGAGCCATGTGTCATGTCTCCCTCTTTGCCTGATCTACAGATATGCATAATTTATTCCAGTTTTATGGGTCTCAGAATCTGGCTTTGTAGGTAATGTTTTGGGGACTATTATTTTTAGTGTTGGAGTGACTTGTGCAACATTGGTATCCTTCAAGATGGCACCTATGCCACCTGTTCCACAGAGTTTATTCCACATGACTACTATGCCTGTAGTATGCAGTGTTGATGTACTTATTTTGGCCCCAGGATATGAAAGAGAGTGAGTGCTGTACTACCTTTATGATGCCAGCTTCTGTGTGGTGAAAGACAGATACACCATTTTGAGCTTGGACAGCTTTTCTGTTCAGGTCTGGGGCAGGTAACCAGAGTGTCCAAGTTAATTATAAGGTAAGCTAGATTACATATATGGCATTAACCTGCTGTAAAATAAAGTGGACAATTTTCACAGAGATTGCTACATATTTGATCTCCGTCTTCCTCCTCAAAGGAAACCTGTATAACACTGTCAAAAGACAAGCCTAAGAATTTAAATACATAACTCTTGTGGACATTAAAACTATGGACTTAATAGAGACACTAGTTTTATGGCTCAATACATCAATTTGTAATACACACTACTGCCTGCTAATTCTTAACAGCCCACTTTATTTTAAGTAGTTTCCTACAGCATGTGTGAGTCTCTTCACGATCTTGTAGTTATCTGAAATAATCTGGATATCTTCTGAGGAAAAGATCTACAAAGTTCAAAAGCTTGTCCTGTCCACGAACTGACGTTGATCCAATAAAAGCTATTACCTCATATATCTTACAGGAAGAATGGTAGACAGACTAAGGTGTCAGGAGGGTAATTCCAACTAGTTACATTATGCATCTTCACTTTTTATTCTCAATTGTTCTTTAAATGCACAGCTGACAAATGCTTCTGACGAAAGCATGGGATTATCTGGTTGGTTTTTTTTCATTTTGGTTTGGTATTTTTGGTTTGGTTTTTTTTTGGTTCTCTAGTTAATCTCATAAGGGATTTAGATCAGTGTTGGAATGCAGAATAAGTCTAAGATTGTCATAAAGAGACCTAGAGATATGGTGACCATCCCCCCTATATTTGGGATGCCAAAAAGTCATCCCTACTTATTTTTTAAAAGGGACTAATTGTCCTGTATTTGGGCGCTCCCCTACGGAACTTTTCTGCCAGCAGCTGCTGTCCAGAAAGTATTAGGTCACTCCCCTGAGCCTCAGAGATGCGGGGGAAGCCTGGGTGACTGCTGCTCCCTTGGGACTCCCAGAGAGCACCGGCGGCCGCTGGTTCCCCAGGCCTCAGGGATGGCTGGCAGCTGCCTCCTGCTTCTCAACTCCCTGGGGCTTGGTGGAGCCAGGAGAAGCTGTCCCTCCCCACATATCTCCCTGTCCTGTATTTGGGACAGGGAGATATGGTCACCCTAACTAGTGATTTCTAATACTGGTTTCTCTCCTGATTTCCAGCTATAAACCTGCATGAAAAAGCATCTTAAATATTTCCCTAAAGACTTTATTGTTTGGAAACTGCTGCCTTTGCCACACAGAGTAGAAATCAGATAGCTCTGAAATGCTCTATTAAAATGACCACAGCATGAGAAAATTTGAGAAACCCTAGAATATCTAAGAAGAGAAGTAGATTAATAGGAACCAGGGCTTTGGTTCACATTGGCAGGAGCCAGATGCATAATCTGGATTAAGATAATTCCTTTCTCCTCTCTTAAGATTTCTTTCTTTAAAAAAAACAAACAAAAAAAAACAAAACCAGATGAACTACTCATAACAGACGTATGCCCTGGACTGTTGTTCTGAATATTTTCAGGTATGGATAATTCTTTGATTACACATGTGCATTTTTGTGTAGGGTTGTGTCTGTACCCTGAGCATAGTCACTGGAAATTACCTTAGTATAGTATCAGTCAGGCTGGATGTTATGCCAGGCACCTGCTAACCCCACAACCTTTCAGTTCCTTCTCCCTGCTCACGATGGATGCTGAAATGCTCTATCAGTGCTTTTGCAAGATTGCCTCGCTGGTCTTTATTCTCTCTGTACATAGTTTGGTCCACAGTTGGTTAAAAGTTCTTTTGCTACTTGTTAGTTTTCTCCACATTTAGAAGAATTGCCGCCTCAAGCAAGTTTATGCCACTGAGCGACCCACACTCCATCTGTTTTAACTGCTTTGTGGATGCTCACATTTGCAGGCATGTCAAGTCTCATATCAAAAAGGAGACATATGCTAGGCTGAAGTCCATCTTAATGGAAGCGGTGCTCAGACCTCCCTTGGAGCTAGGTCATTCAGACTCAGCACTGAACTTTGGCGTTGTTCACCATCTTTGGTACTTGGGAAAAAACAGAATTTGGCCAAGAGAAGATATTCTCCATATCCCAGGATGGTCCTGGAGAGAGGCAGGAAAGTCAGTAGCGAGGGCATCCCAATAAGCAGTCCTAGATACTGCAGATTGGTTGGCCAGGTCCAGGGCCTCTGCAGTAATTATGTTCAGGCAAGATGCTGGCTCCAATCCTCAGGCCTCTTACATTTCCGTAAAGGCCTTGAGAGACTGTACCCCCAGGTGTGACAGCTGATTTCACCTCGGGACCTCAATCTTGTCTTATCAAATCTTACAGGACTGCCAGATTTGAGCTGTTGGCAACTTGCTCACTGCTCTTGGAAGGTGATCACCTTACTAGCCATTACTTCAGCCAGAAATGTTTAGGAGATCAATACCTTCCCTTCAGACCTTCTGTGAATGGTGTTCTTCAAAGTACAGTTGCATAGTCACACTATTTTCCTATCAAAGGTGATCTTCCCTTTCCATAGCAATCAAGCTTCCAGTTTTCAATCCAAAGCCACATGCAAACAGAGAAGAAACAGAGGCTTCGCTCATTAGATGTTAAGCTTACATAGGACCAAACCATTTTGGAAATATAACCACCTGTTGGGAGTGGTTGCAGGTGGAATGAAATCTCTCTCCTCTCAGGTCAGAGAATTCCATCATGGACCCCATCATGTACCTGCACATGTTACAAGCTGGCAGGTGTTCTTGCTTCATCTGTTCTACCTGCGTATTCCACAAGGACCCAAGCATCCTCAGCTGTGTTTCTAGCATGAGTACATACTTAGAATGTTTTTAGAGCTGCAACTTAGTTGCCAGTGTGCTTTTGCTTCTCATTATGCTATTGCTCCACATAGTAGGGGTGATGTCAGATTTAGCCAAGCTGTGTTGCATTCAGCATGTCAGTAACTCCAAGCCCTCCACCTGTATAACTGTCCCCTACAATGGAATGGACAATCATTTGAATCAAAAATTGTCACTAACCTCTCCCTAACTGTTGTTTTTCAAGATGTGTTACATGTCCTTTCTAAGATCTGCCTTCCTACTTGTATTCTCAGAATTGGCTGGAAGTAGGAACTGAAAGTGTGCGGATGTGGACAGTACCCTCTAAAATGATGCATAACACCAGAAGGCACTAGAGCTGACACAATGGTTGCCATCAAGAGGAACATTTCTAGCAGCTGTGCTTTGGGTGCACGCATGCCTATGTTGCAATTGACACGTGCCGCACATCTCAAAGAACACCATTTCCAGAAAGGTTAGTAACATTTTTTTATACCAGTGATACTGAAATTAACAAATAATGGCCACAATTCAGGAAGTGAAATACTCTGAATGCATTTATGTGACACTGCTGACGAGCTGTGTTACTTAGAATACTAAGTGCTGCTTGTAACATGAAGTTTTGGAACATCAGCGATAGTTTTAAGATTACACACTTATCTTCGGTTTTGTCTCTATCCTAATGAAATATTTGTATTACAACATTTTGCCAAAAGAACATTACAAGTACAGGTGTGCCTCCAGGGTCCTTTATGGTTAATTCTGTGGGTCTTAAATGCAGCACCTGCACTGGGATTCAGAGGAAGTTATACACACAGACCCATTTGTTTTGGCTTCATGTATTTATTAGTAGCTATCTTGTGTTAATATCTTTGGCAGTTTCTTGGACACTGCTGTGACCCAAATAGTAATTGAAGGGCATAATTTTCTGATGACATCGTCAGAAATGTTTGTGATACTAACTTAGAAAGTGTTTGTACTTTTAAGATCACTTACTAACCTTACAAATGAAAAAGGCTGAGAAAGCAAATTCACAGAGCACCAAATATTAGAGAGATTGTAGGGTAAAACATTGGTCTTAAGAGCTCTGTATATCTTTAAAGGTAGTCTCTCTTCCCCCACAGAAGATAGTCCAATAAAAGATATTACCTCACCCATCTTCTGTTTGATGCATCTGCTGACAGACTTAGCCATGCGAGTCATGCAATGACTTACACGTTGTGAATAGTCCCACTGACTTCAATGGAATTACTCACGGTACATAAAGTAAGGCAGATACACAAGTCTTTGTACCATCAGGCCTTTGCGGCAGAGGGGTTTTTAAAATAT